>NC_071354.1:121696816-122020149 GCF_943734655.1 Sabethes cyaneus
CTGTCTGTCTGTCTGTCTGTCTGTCTGTCTGTCTGTCTGTCTGTCTGTCCGTATGTTCCTTATAGAATCGAAAACTACTGAGCCAATCGGCATGAAAATATGCATGTAGAGGGTTTTTGGGGCCAGGAAAGGTTTTAGTGATGGTTAGAAACCCCTCCCCCCACTAAGAGGTGGGGCTCCCATACAAATGAAACACAAATTTCTGCATAACTCGACAACTAATCAAGCAAATAGAACAAAATTTGGCATGTGGGTGTTTTCGGTGACAAGAATTTATTCTATGGTAAATTGAGACCCCTCCCCTCTTTATAAGTGGAATTATAACTCCTCTCCTCTTTAAAAGGGGGGGCTTCCATACAAATTTCCTCATAACTCGAGAACTAATCAAGCAAATGGAACCAAATTTGGCATGTGAAGGTTTTCGACGGCAAGAATATTTTCTATAGTAAATTAGGACCCCTCCCCACTTTAAGAGGGGGGGCTCCTGTACCAACGAAACACAATTTTCCTCATAACTCGAGAAGTAATTAAGCAAATGGAACCAAATTTGGCATGTGGGTGTTTTTGGAGACAAAAATTTTTTCTATGATGAATTGGAACCCCTCCCCGTTTTAGGAGGGGGGGATCCTATACACATGAAATACAAATTTCCTCATAACTGAAGAACTAATCAAGCAAATGGAACAAAATTTGGCATGTGAAAGTTTTCGAGGGCAAGAATATTTTCTATGGTGAATAAGGATCCCCCCCCCCTCTTTAAGAGGGGGGGCTCCTATACAAACGAAATACAAATTTCCTCATAACTCGAGAACTAATCAACCAAATGGAACCAAACTTGGCACGTGGGTGTTTTTGGAGACAAAATTTTTTCTATGATGAATTGGGAACCCTCCCCACATTAGGAAGGGGGGCTCCTATACAAATGAAATGCAAATTTTCTCATAACTCGAGAACTAATCAAGCAAATGGAACCAAATTGGGCATGTGAAAGTTTTCTAGGGCATGAATATTTTCTATGGTGGATTAGAACCCCTCCCCACTTTTGGAGGGGGGGCTCCTATACAAACGAAATACAAATTTCCTCATAACTCGAAAACTAATCAAGCAAATGGAACCAAGTTTGACACGTGGGTGTTTTTGGACACAAAAATTTTTTCTATGATGAACTGGGACCCCTCCTCACGTTAGGAGGGGGGCTCCTATACAAATGAAATACAAATTTCCTCATAACTCGAGAGCTAATCAAGCAAATGAAACCAAATTTGGCATGTGAAAGTTTTCGAGGGCAAGAATATATTCTATGGTGAATTAGGACCCCTCCCAACTTTAAGAGGGGGGGCTCCTATACAAACGAAATACAAATTTCCTCATGACTCGAGAACTAATCAAGCAAATGGAACCAAATTTGGCACGTGGGTGTTTTTGGAGACAAAAATTTTTTCTATGATGAATTGGGACCCCTACCCACTTTAGGAGGGGGTGCTCCTATACAAATGAAATACAAATTTCCTCATAACTCGAGAACTAATCAAGCAAATAGAACCAAACTTGGCAATTGGAGGTTTCTAATCAACTAATCAAACTTTGGCTGCACTGTCAGTTTGTTTATGTTGAGTTTTTTTAACGCTTCTATAATTAAACCGTTTTTGCAGTGATATTGCTCATTAAGTTCGATTTTGAGTTGATTATACTCTTTGCTGTGTTTAGTTTTGTGAAGGGTCTGTGGAATATCGTTTAATTGGTGACTAAAGTGTATAAACCATTGCAATACATTTCGTTGAATAAGTGCAGTGTTTTTGTTTGTGTTGACTTCGGTCTGCTGCTATACTGCTGTTCGGCGTGATTTTCCTTTTCGTCAAGAGCGACATCTGCATCTCAAACGAGTAACCTTTTGCATAGAAAGTCGATTCACACGAACCGCCAACGGGACGCCTTCGTAAAACAGTCGATTTTTTTTTTTACCAAATTGCTGCTGTTTAGTACATTGCCGTGTAAGTTGCTGCTGCTTGTTGCGTTATTTTGGAAGCGGCGCGATACAATGGGCACTGAAAAAAATTGTGCTAAGTGCACCCAGGAGATCACCGGCATCGATTCCGTTACTTGCCGTGGTTATTGTGGTTGCACATTTCACGTGGGATGCGCAGGGGTTTCTCGTGCCCTCACTAATTACTTCACGTCACATCGAAAAAATTTATTTTGGATGTGTGACCAGTGTGCTGATATGTTTGAAAGCAGTCACATCAGATCCATTACGAAGCTGGCCGATGAAAAATCACCTCTTGTGTCCCTCACGGCTGCAATTAACAGTCTGCAGTCAGAAATAAAGCAGTTGTCATCTAAATCGGCAGCTGGCTTCTCGTCACCGGTGATCAAGCGTTGGCCCTCTATTGAACCTGTTCGTGCTGCTAAACGCCCTCGTGTACCTGATGATAATTTAGCTCTAAAAATGTCCAAATGCCAATCTGGCTCGAAGCAGTCAGGACAGAACGTAGTATCCGTTCCAGTAGTTGGAAATGTGGCAAATAAATTTTGGCTTTATCTTTCCCGCATTCGTCCGGATGTAACAAACGAACAAATTTCAGCTATGGTACGAGCGAATTTGGAGCTGACCGTAGAACCAGAAGTTGTGAAACTGGTAGGAAAGAGTGTTGATGTCAGCAGCATGACTTTTATTTCATTCAAAGTTGGTATTGACCCCGCTTTGAAGTCGAGCGCACTTAGCCCTTCGACTTGGCCTGAAGGCATTGTGTTTCGCGAATTCGAGGACTTTTCTACGAAGAATTTTCGAAAGTCTCCAGCAGTGTGCCAAACGCCAACGTTGACTACATCGCCGGAAGCAATGCAGCAATAGACAATGTTTCGACTTGTCTGAACCTGCCTAGTAAAGGATTATCGACATCATCCCGGAATACCGTAAACATTTTGAAACGACAAGGAATTGATGTTTCCGCCACACCGAGACGCACCGTAGAAAGCATTTTGGAAGCCCCCAGCCCCACCAATCCAGTCGCGCCTACCGCAGCCAGCGCTCAGCATAGTCGTCTCGGTCCTGCGGTTGGTGGTGGAGTGGGGGTTTTCCACCTTGCTTCCAAAGGCAAGTATTTTTGTGACAATAGTTTCTCTCTCTGTGATGAGCTCTCCCACAACCAGACTATTACGACTTCCCCCGAAGATACCGAAGCGGATGGTTGGATTCGATACGCTGTGGACTTTCATCGTTCACTGGGATGCACTACAACTAGCAATATGGAAACTCTGGAGCCCCCCGCCACAGTCGCGCCTTTGCAGCCAGCGATCATCAGTCATCCCGGTCCTGTGTGCGGGAGTGGTGAAGGGGTTTTCCAGAATGCTATCAATGGCAAGTATGAATCGGATCCAATTCATTCTGGCGCTGATTCGTTTCCCGCTTCCAGTCTTACGGTTCCCCGATTTGATCGCCTCATGATTTCCTACCACAATGCTGGCGGTATGAATACTTGTATTGACGAGTACCTCTTGGCCTGCTCTGATGATAGCTACGACCTGATTGCCATCACGGAAACATGGCTGAACGCAGAAACCTTGTCGTTGCAAGTTTTTGGGCCCAACTACGAAGTTTTTCGCACCGATCGAAGCTCACGCAACAGCTCTAAGTCTTCCGGCGGTGGTGTGTTACTTGCAGTTCATCGCAGTTTAAAAGCGCATCTGATTGAGAATAGTGTAAGCGAGTGTGTTGAGCAGGTTTGGGTACGAATCTCTCTAGACGGATACTCGCTCTACTTCTGTGTTATATACATACCGCCCGATCGAACACGTGATTTGACACTGCTTGATGCGCACAACGATTCGCTGAAGGCGATATCCGCTCGGGCCCTTCCTGTCGATGAAATCGTTATTGTCGGTGATTACAATTTTCCCGGTTTGAAATGGTGTTCTGCTGAAAACGGTTTTTTGTATCCTGATTCAGAACGTTCATCTTTTCATGCTGGCACTAACAGCTTAATTGACTGCTACAGCTTTAATCTATTGCGTCAAATCAATCCAGTAGTGAACGAAAATGGTAGAATCCTGGATCTCTGCTTTGTTAGCTGTTCTGATTATGCACCGAAAATTTGTGAATCGCCTTCCCCTCTTGTCAAGAGTGTTAGATTCCATCCTCCTCTGCATATGGCCCTCGACGTTAAACGTGCTACTCTCGGCTGTCTAGTTTCCGACATCGTCAGTTACAATTTTAAGAGAGCTGACTACGATAGTATTATTGACATCCTGTTGAACATAAATTGGTTTGAAATTCTTGACAATGACGATGTCAACCAAGCTGTAAATACTTTTACCAATATTTTGAATTACGCCATTGATCGCCATGTACCCAAACAGGTTTCCACTCGGCATTCTAGACTACCGTTGTGGCATACTGTGGAGTTAAGACGTTTAAAAACAAGTAAAAGGGCTGCACTGAGGCAATACACAAAGCATGGTGGTTACATACTGCGCCAGCGTTACGTACTAATCAACAGAGTCTACAAGAGGACAGCTAGACGCTGTCATACACATTATTTGCAGAACGTCCAACGCAGGCTTAAGTCAGTCCCAAAATCATTTTGGAAATACGTGAATGAGCAGAGGAAGGAACCTAGACTACCCTCAACGATGCACTATGAAGCGCAGACTGGCTCGCGCCCACAGGAAATTTGTCAGCTGTTCGCTAGAAAGTTCGCCCGCATTTTTTCAAGTGAGACGTTGTCAATGTCTGATATATTGCTTGCGGCGCGTAACGTTCCCACATCAAGCCAGTCGTTAGATTGTATCGATATCAATGAATGCATGATACATTCGGCTATAAACCGAATGAAAACATCGACGTCTGCGGGTCCGGATGGGATACCATCAGTCCTTCTGAAACATTGCTGCGCTGCCTTAGTAGCTCCTTTGAAACATCTGTTTGGCATGTCGCTCACATCCGGAATTTTTCCAACTCTCTGGAAATCTTCATTTATGTTCCCAGTTTACAAAAAAGGAGATAAAAAGCAAGTTGATAATTACCGTGGGATTACGACGCTGTGTGCCGTTGCCAAACTTTTTGAAATGGTCATCTTGGAACCTGTCTTCAATCATAGCACGCTGTATATTGCCGAAACTCAGCATGGATTTTTACCAAAACGTTCTACCGTTACGAACCTCTTAGCATTCACAACATATGCTACAGACGCAATGTCCAATGGCTTTCAGACTGACGCCATTTACACGGACTTATCGGCTGCTTTCGATAAAATTAACCATGCCATCGCGATAGCAAAGTTGGACAGACTGGGTTTTGGTCCTAACGTTCTACGTTGGTTCCAGTCGTACCTAAGAGATAGGCGTTTGTCAGTCAAGATAGGTGACTGTATATCCAAAGAGTTCTCTGCCTCTTCCGGAATTCCGCAGGGTAGCCATCTCGGACCCCTGATATTCCTACTTTATTTCAACGATGTGAACTTCTCTCTTGAATGCCCGCGGTTATCTTTTGCCGATGACCTTAAAATATTCTGTGTAATTCGGACCACCGAGGATGCTCTCTTTCTTCAACGTCAACTAACCGTTTTTGCTGAGTGGTGCCAAACTAATCGTATGAGCTTAAACAACAATAAGTGCTCAGTCATCACTTTCACACGAAGGAAAATGCCAATTCGATTCGACTATCATCTAGCAGGTAACGCAATCAATAGAGAAACATGTGTTAAGGATCTCGGTATACACCTCGACGAGCAATTATCTTTTAAACAGCATACTTCCTATGTAGTAGCCAAAGCATCTCGTTGCTTGGGATTCATAATGAGAGTGTCTAGGAATTTTACAGACATTTACTGCCTGAAAGCTCTCTACTGTTCACTCGTGCGTTCAGTTCTTGAATATTGCTCGGTAGTTTGGAATCCTCATTACCTCAACGGAGTACACAGGATCGAAGCTGTCCAACGAAGGTTTGTTCGATATGCTCTTCGGCGGTTACCATGGAATAATCCACACCAGCTGCCAAGTTACGAAAGTCGTGCACAGCTTATAGGACTTGACTCACTGCAAGTGAGGCGAGAGCTTTCCCGTGCTATGCTGATTGCTGATCTGCTAACCAATCACATCGATTGCCCTTCGCTTCTCGGCGAATTAAACATCAACGTCCGCTCTCGAGCTCTTCGCGATGCTGCCTTCTTCAGATTGCCTGTTCGACGTACTAATTACGGAACCCACGGTGCTGTCATCGGTCTGCAGCGAACCTTCAATAGGGTTTCTTCCGGATTCGACTTCCACATTCCACGTTCTAGAATCAAAGTAAATATTTTAAGTATACTTAAGCATCATTAGGACCATCTGGGTCTGTTGATTGGTAACAAATAAACAAATAAACAAATAAACAAATAGCCTAAATAAAAACTTAATTATATTGATAAAACCAACTATCACTCATCCTTTTTCGTAGTTGCTTCATAGTGTTTGTACATTGTAGCCTCTAGTTTTGAAACTAAAAAGTCTTCCTAATTAGTTAGCTAACATATGTCATTTTATGCTTAACCGTTATGTGTACGGGAAATTTAACACCCATAATTGTTCGGATGGGTACCCGGGTACCCACCGAAATGAAATGCTTCTAACTTTATCAATTCTTGACCGATTTTGGATCTTGAACCGTCAAAAGATTGGAAAATTTGTCTATTTTTAGAGCATGAGACTTACCAAGCCTGGGACCACGTCTGGTTCCCGTAAATCTGGATCTCCAGGACCATGCTCCGGATCCAAAACAAATGTGTACAATTGTCAATAAAACCACACAATATTGGTATCAAAATTCATGAACTCACTCCAGGAGTTGATGTTTATCCAGTTTAAGTTCATTTGATAAGCTGTCCCTGGAATGGCCACTTCGGAGCAAGTTCCTGTGGGGCTCTATGAGACCAGTAACATGTTTGGATAGAAACCCTAGCAATATGTATATCAAAATTCGTGAAATCACTCCAGGAATTGAAATTTATCCTTTTTGAGTTCAGTTGATGACATGTCCTCGGAATGGCCATTCCGCAACAGGTTCCTGTGGAGCCTTATGAAACCATTAACATGTTTGGTTAGAACCCCCAACAATATATATATGTCAAACTTTATGAAATCACTCCAGGAGTTGATTTTTATTCACTTTGAGTCCATTTGATGAGTTTTCTCCAGAATGACCATTCCGGAGCAGATTCCCGTTAGGTCCTATGGGTACCCGGGTACCCATCCGAACAATTATGGGTGTTAAATTTCCCTTACACATAACGGTTAAGCATAAAATGACATATGTTAGCTAACTAATTAGGAAGACTTTTTAGTTTCAAAACTAGAGGCTACAATGTACAAACACTATGAAGCAACTACGAAAAAGGATGAGTGATAGTTGGTTTTATCAATGTAATTAAGTTTTTATTTAGGCTATAAATCAAGCCTACTTTCAATATCCCGTGCTTATAGATTAATTATAAACGGAGATACTATAATGACAACAAGCAGTTTTATGGAATATACAACGGCGTGTTCGTTAGTGGTAGGCAATGATAGCTACCGCCAGTGATGTCTCGGAGCGCAAAACTAGGTCCATTCTAAAATCAATACTAGGTCCATTCAAGATCAAAAAAGGGGGTTAACATTTTTAAGGAATTTGAAGATTTTACTGGTTTTGCTGAACTTTTAAACACCTAAATTGAAATTACACATATTTTAGCATCATTTTAAGAGCATTGTTTTATTTCAAACCAGAAGGGTTCCGGGTAGTAACAGTTTGAAAATACTCTATGGTGACTGCCAAAACGCTGAAAAACAGCTACTTTTAAAAACGCGGCAATAAAGTGGTTTTGGCTATAATTTTAATTTAATTTTAGTATATTTACGTTCAGAAATGATTAAAGATAAACATAAAAGCTTAATACAGTACAAAGACTTGATAATTATATCCTAAAATTCTTATTTAAAAATAGGTCCATTCAAGATCAGAATTCGACTAGGTCCATTCAAAATCATTTACCCTATTATATTGGGCCAAACAGTAATTGGATCAATTTTGGTTTAACGACGCGGTTACATCGCACGTCGTCAGCTGGATGTTTCGTACCACCACCTTTGGCTCCTTATTATATCTTTTCTACCTAGCATACATTCGGCCTCGTGTCCATTCGACCTCGCATCCATTCGGCCTCGCGTCTATTCAGTCTTATGGCCATTGTGCCTCGTGTCTATTCGGCCTCGCGTCCATTCGGCCTCGAGTCTATATGCCTAGTATCCGTATGCTTAATATCCATTATGCCTAGCGTACTATGCCTCACGTCCGTATGCCTAACGTCCGTATGCCTAACGGGGTGTCAGCGATAAAATGTAGGTGATCTTATGTAAAATTTTCCGAAGAATCGCGTGGTGTCCATAGCTTTCCTGTTTGTCATCGGGAAGTGCCCCATTTTGCTCATTTTTCCCTATTTTTAACATTTTTTCCCATTTTAGACTATACCAAGCCAGGCTTTGAGAAAACAAAACATAAAGAACCTAATTATTTTGTGTAAAGAAGTCCACAGAATTGAATAAGGTTGACTCCGTTCAGTTTAGAGCGAGATCATCGCTTTGAGGCTCATAGACTTCAGCTTCTGAAGCAGCGGAACGGTCGTTACGTAGCTATCGAAATACATGAAACTTTTTGCAAGTTACGTTTTTACTAACCTTAATACAACAGATATACCGGAATGTCCAGATTGGCTCAAAAAACATCCAAATGTTGATTCAAAAATTTGTCTTAGAAAATCCCGTAGTTGAATACACCATTTGACACACTTCTTTATTATTTTACAATTTATAAATGACCAGTTTTAGGTTCCGGTGGTACTCGAAACGAAAGTTCCAGAGTGTGGAGCATGAACGAATGCTCTACAGTATAATGCATTTATTCTTACTGACCGAAAATGAGATGGCAACAGCAGATTTCGTTTTATTTCATCTGTTACTTATGACGTGAAAAAATAATCCCACTGCGATCTGAAATATCTCCGGGAAAATGGATCCAAAGTTTTCTAATATATTTTTTTCATTGGAGGTCAATCTAAGGTGGTTCTTTGAAGACAAGTTGTATAAAAATCGATCAAAATCGTAAAGATAGAGCCAAAAGTGTAACGGCAAGTACACTAATTTTTGAAGTCCCGGCGAGAACGTAAAGGTTAAAGTAGGTATACAATAAGGCCGAACCTACACAATTGTGTAGGTATGAGAAAAAATGTGCATAAGTAAGTTATAAAAGTTATTTCCCGTAAATTTTTAATTACATCAATTAGAAATATTTATTACCAATATTTTTTTTCTATGTAATTTCGAAATACGGTTCCAATAAGCAAAGACGACAGATAAATCTTTTTGCTGTTTCCACAAGATTTTGAAGACTAGACAATAATTAATCCAAGCACAAAAGAAAACTTCTTTTCAGCTATTTTCTATTTTTTCTACGAGATACGATGTTTACACTAGAGGTTGGTGCCATAGAGTAAGGAGGGGTAAAAGTGCGATGCGGGTAAAAATGCGATTCAATAATTTATCGGTGCAGATTCCGAGTAAATTTTCTACATTGGCATGGATGGGTGACTACTTTGACAGCTTGAATCTAACGTAAACTTTGGTTGCTTACGTAGCATAGTTGCAGTTATGTGCAAATGTTATTTTAGGGCGGTTTTGATGTAATTTTTCGTTATACGGCAAATACGATATTAACAGGAGGATATTACTTGTTGAAAATTTGTAGCAGCGTTTTACATCACTCAGATATCTGTTTTGAAAATACGGCGAAAATAATTTACAAAATATATTTCGCTTTTCCGTAATTCTATCTAACCCCGTCAAGCGCCTAGCGGGGTAAAAGTTCGATTCACGGACGGGGCAAAAGTACGATTCATGGACGAGGCAAAAATGTATAGCTAATTATATACAGCTTTAGGCACTATATTACAGATACTAGAAATGAAAGATCTGCAGAAAACTGTGTGCTCTACAGATGTTGGCCGAAGAAAAACAATGTGTTTCCGCTGATGAAACAAAAAACAAAGGTTTGGAAAAGTTTCGATCTAACGGAGGCTGCAATACACCAGCGCAAAATAGAAAAGGTGCAAATTGAGAATATTCCTTACCAAAACATAACGCAGATTGAAGATAATATGGTTTTGTTAGCTACTGCTGGCGCTGGGCTAATTTCATGGATTCTAGCTTCGAACTTTTGCCCCGCGGTGTTCGAACTTTTGCCCCGCTAGTGGGGTAAAAGTGCGAATCTGCACTTGATCAGAAGAAAGAAGAATTTATTTTGCAAAACACTATTACCGCAGATGATTTATAGTTGAATGTGAAGACATTGAGTTACTGCATCATTATAAAATATATTATGTTGTTGTCCTTCTTTATATCTCACGAAAATTGATGACAACTTCAAACATCGCTCTTATGCCCCGCCCTACTCTATATGTAAAAGTACGACGTTTAGAGAGGAAAGGAATTTTTTTAAAGTAGTCATGTCTCACCTACACAATTGTGTGGGCTCGGGCTTAAAGGGATAAAATATAGTATATTTTCTTACACTTTTATGGTGTCCATGAATCCCCCTAATAGGGTGACACAAATTTTTGTTTTCCAAACGCATCCAAAAAAATAGCATTTTCACAAAAATTATAGAACACACTAAAATAAGCAAGTTTGATGCATATAGTAACTATCTATCCCTTACTAGTTGCGAAATTTAATGATTTGTTTAAAGAAACAGAAAGCAATTCTGCTCAAAAATTTTGCATACGATGTTTTCATTGCTTTCAAATGTTCTACAAAGTTATTTAGTAGATTAAAATACACTCTGAAGATTGTTTATTGCTAGGATGCATATGGATGATAACTAACACAGCGTTAATAAACAGTTAAATAAGGTACCGAAGACGTGTCGATTTCTATATGACCATTTCCAACTCAAAACGCTAAAAAAGTCATTTTTTACTCGACTATTTTCGATTGGAATTGGAATGTAAAAATGTGAAAATAATTTCTTTTAACCTAATATTTCCATCCCTACTAGCACAGTTGTTACAAACTAGTTGTGGTAACCGATTAATAACTAATTTCAGTCATATATAGGTTGCAGCAACCAGAAGTGACAAAAGTGTGCTACTTGAGATGTTTATCTATAAGTAAATGAAAATAAAAAGGTTTAACCAAACGGGTCTTTCCTTTTAAAAAGGAAGTACTACCACTAATCGTGGGGAGTATGTTTACGTTGTGCTCAGTAAGCTAAAATGAACAATCTGACAAAATTTGGTTCAAATCCGTGAAGGTCGATTACACGGTTATCGGATAATTTGCATGAGTTGACTCCAATAGATAATATATAGATTTCAGATGTGAATAACATGAGAACGGCTGGACCTAAGCAACAGTATGCGTATAGAATTTGACTCTGCCAGTTTTATAAAAATTACAAATTCAAATACAAATCAAAAATAATATTTGAGCTGGAAATGCCAATATCAAATAACATATAAGATGGTATAACAAAGGTTCCTTTCACCACTAGGTGGATTAAATCGGTTTTTTTTGTTTCTAAATACGCTGTTCTAGGTTTAAATTTTCCATTAATTTACACAGTGATACTTAATGCTAATACAACATTCAAACACAACGGGATGTTTGTGTTGGTGGTATTACACGGTATAAATCTGGTTAAAAAAGAGACAAGGCCACTAAGGCTTGTTCGCGACAAAATTTGGACACCCCTAAACACACACAGCTTCGGAAATACATTAACAATAAGTGAAATTTTTTGCAGAGTGGTTGACGTATGTCTGTTCTTTCTGAAAATATAACACTTGTTTTTATTACAAGCCCTCAGCGTAAAATGGCATCGAAAGAAGAGCAGATGCGAAAAGCAAAGCAAAAAAAGCAAAAACCTAAAAATCTTGGATTTCCTTCAAGCACTGTTCACAGTATTTTAAAATCGTTTGATACTCGCTTGACAACAGCAAGAAAGAAGGGAAGTGGAACAAAAACGGATCTGAGGAACCACCACAAGGATGCGAAGGTAAAACAAATATTACGGAGGAGACCAGGGGTGACATTGCGATTCTCGTTTCGAGTGATTTTGGTTTGTTTCGACCACGTTAAACAAATGGGCGAAACGAACCAAAATAACTCGAAACGAGAATCACAATGTCACCCCAGATCTTTCTGTACGTACCATTGCTGGTAAAATAAAAATGTTGTCAACATTCGTGCACACTTCTAAGCAACGACAAGGCATGAAGTCTTTCAAGGTGAGGACTGTGCCAAACCGTAATGATAAGCAAAATACGATGGCCAAAACACGCGCTCGTAAGCTTTATCACGAATATTTAACGAAGTTTCCAAGCGTTATAATGGACGATGAAACGTATGTCCTAGAAGACTTTAAACAGCTTCTTGGTATGTCTTTTTACACTGCCATGAAACGGAATGGCGTTGCGGAGCATTTTAGGACAAAGAAGAAAGCCAAGTTCCCCAAAAAATATTTAGTATGGCAGGCCATATGCAGCTGTGGTCGAGCAAGCAAAAGTTACATCACTACGGGAACGGTTAACAGGGAAATATACCGTGAAGAATGCCTGCAGAAACGATTGTTACCGTTCCTACACATCCATGATATACCCTCGCTGTTTTGGCCTGATTTGGCATCCTGTCACTACGCCAAAGATGTTTTGGAATGGTATGATACTAATGGAATCCATATTGTACCGAAGGTGACGAATCCACCTAACTGTCTAGAGTTACGCCCCATCGAGCGGTATTGGGCTTTGTCGAAGAGAGAGATGTCCCAGCACAAACAACAACTATAGATAAATTTGCCAGTGATGTAGCCAGGATTTTCGTTGGGGGGGTGGGGGGGGGGCTAAGCCATTTTTCATTAGACAAGTTTTAAACTTAAGAGGTTCACTCGCCTCTGGAGGGAGGCCAAGTTATTATGCAGAAAACTATTTGTTTAAGCAATATATTTAATGCTTATACTACAGAATTTTCTTTCGAATTAATTAATTAATTAATTTAACTAAGTATTCATGTAACACATGTCTGTATGTCAATGTATTGTCGTGTAGACAATATACGTTTATGATGGTGTAGTTGAAGAAACGGCCTTTTATCCTCAACACGTACATACTCTCGTTGAACGCTTTTCAGTCCATTACGCCATCCTGCATTTTGCCCAACACAACGAAGCCCGTTCCCAGCTCGTTGGTCGCTCCACCGCTCTGGTAAAATTGGACTTTGCCGCCACGGATCCTCCACACCTTCTCGCCTTTTTCGACATATCTCCTGCAGTGCCACGATGCCAAACTTTCGGGGTTCTAACTGATCGAGCAGCACCCTATCGCCACCAACGAAATTGAGCGATTTGCAGTTCTAGGTACCAAGTCTCTAGTCTATATCCTTAGTTCGTCGCCTTTGTCAATGCTGAATGTTCCGAATAACGAAGAGCTACATAGTTGAGATTTTTCAAAGACTATGAGAGATACAAGACGATGTCGGTTATATTGGTGCACTCAGCAAAAATATACTTGTGCTACAGCCAGTGCTGTTAATATTCATCAGCATAAGGTTCAAACTTCTGGATTATCAGTCTACCTTACATTGAAAATCTGCTTGCTATGATCAAATGTACGTAATAACTAAATGCAGCAAGCATGAACTTCATACATGAGAATAAAGAATATCAGCGCTTTGTGATATTGTAACAAACTGATTTTCTGTTTTGTTTGAAATTCGATGCTAATTTAAGGCCCTGGGTACAGC
The DNA here is from genome assembly GCF_943734655.1 of Sabethes cyaneus. Lineage (NCBI taxonomy): Eukaryota > Metazoa > Arthropoda > Insecta > Diptera > Culicidae > Sabethes > Sabethes cyaneus. The sequence continues at coordinate 121,710,620 of NC_071354.1, forward strand.
TTTAGCTTGGTGTATTGTTATTCTGCATTGAGTTTTTTTGTAATGTAAGGCAAAATATTTCGGGAGGGGCAAGGCCCCCAGCCCCCCCCCCCCCCCTGGCTGCGTGGCTGCACTGACCCCCATGGCAAGGGTAAACTCCAAAGTTCGCCAATTTTTAATGCAGACCAAATAAGTAATGTTAATTTGTATGATAATTATTAACGATACACACATAAATGATATAAAAAAATTGTTTCATGGATTAAACTTCAGGCAAATTTGTTTTATTGCAAAATTGAGGAGTCCAGATTTTGTCACGAACAAGCCTTAAATGAAAAAAATGCATTCGTTTGTCACCAGGGCCGTTCTGATTCAAACTTTGAACACTTAAGCTTTGTTGAAACTTTCCTCAAAGAAAAATGTTCAAAAATATTTTTATTTTACCCCCATAAATGGTTTAATAAAACAGAAATTTAATTATTTTCGTGTGAAAATTTAACAAATGAGGATGAAATGTTAATTCACATTGGAAAATACTAAAAAACTGGAGTTCGGTTTTGATTCAAACTTCGGACACTTTCATGGTCGACATTTAAAGTTCGAATATTTCAGTCTCAGACATCGAACACTTGTATTACTTTTATAAGTACAGGCCGGACTCGATTATCCGGGGATTCGATTAACCGGGGATTCGATTATCCGAGGATTCGATTATCCGGGTTTTTAGACTCGATTATCCGGGTGAAAAAAAATAATTTTTTTTTGCTGATTTATTTTAAACCCAAATGTTATAGTTTTCATGCTACACGATGATTCCAACTAGACAAGCATTGATTCACCACCCTAAAGCTACAAAATTTCTTTCTTATATCCCTTTTATCGGCGAACAAAACAAAAATAAGTCCTGCGATGATGAAATCAATTTTTTTACTTAAAAATCATCATCACCATCATCATTGTTATCATGAGTAAAAAAATTGCAAAAAAAAAAATTTATGACTTTAGGGGAGATTGATCAATAATAAAAAACACATTTATAACTTAAATAGGTGAAATTTTATCCGTTTTTCTAAACACTCTTTTTAAATCCACCTAACAGTATGATTTAAATTTTTCACACAATAATCAGTTTCAATCCATACTTCTGTAGGCCATTGCTAATATTTTCGAACTTCATGCACCACCAACCCCGGTGGAAGCCAAGGTCGTATGCTGACAGGAAAGGAGGGCTCTTTCGAGCTTCGTTGGCCCTCCGGCGAAACAGGGGGTTGGTGTAGCAGGCTTTGCAAGCCGTCACCACGAAAAATACTAAAGCATGGAACGAAGAACAAATATATTCTTACTGGAACAATCGGAATAGACCCACCCGACGAAAAAGGACTATGGATTGGAAACTCGGGACGTGGAACTGCCGATCTCTCAACTTCCAAGGGAGCACTCGAGTGCTCTCCGACGTATTGAAGAGCCGCAAGTTCGACGTCGTAGCGCTGCAGCAGGTGTGCTGGAAGAGCTCAACGGTACGTACGTTCAGAGATGGACATACCATCTACCAGAGCTGCGGCAACACACACGAGCTGGGTACAGCTTTCATAGTGATGGGCGAGATGCGGAAACGGGTGATTGGGTGGTGGCCAATCAATCCTCGTATGTGCAGGTTGAGAATCAAGGGCCGATTCTTCAACATAAGCATCATCAACGTGCACAGCCCTCACCTCAGAAGTACCGATGACGACAAGGATGAATTCTACACGCAGTTGGAGAGTTAATACGACCGCTGCCCAAAACATGATATCAAGATCGTCATCGAGGATTTCAATGCTCAGGTCGGCCAGGAGGAGGAATACAAACCGGTGATTGGAAGGTTCAGTGCACACCAGCGAACCAATGAAATGGGCCTAAGACTTATCGACTTTGCCGCCTCCAAGAATATGGCCGTACGTAGTACCTTTTTCCAGCACAGAATCCACCATAAGTACACCTGGAGGTCACCAAATCAGACAGAATCACAGATCGACCACGTTTTGATCGACAGTCGGCACTTCTCAGACATTATCGACGTCAGATCCTATCGAAGCGCTAACGTTGACTCGGACCACTACCTAGTGATGGTTAAGATGCGCCCAAGACTCTCCGTTGTGAACAACATTCGGTACCGACGCCAGCCTCGGTTAGATCTCGCGCGGCTGAAGCAGCCAGACGTCGCCGCAAACTACGCGCATTCACTCGAAGCTGCACTGCCGGAAGAGGACGAGCTGGACGAAGCCCCTCTCGAGGACTGTTGGAACACTATCAAAACAGCCATCAGCAGTGTAGCGGAGAGCTCCATCGGGCATGTGGCCCGGAATCAGCGGAACGATTGGTTTGACGATGAATGTAGGAGGGTGATGGATGAGGAGAACGCTGCGCGGGCGGCCAAGATGCGCAGTGCCACACGTCAGAACGTGAAAAGACACAAACAGAAGAAGATGCAGCGAAACCAAATCTTTCGGGAGAAAAAGCGCAACCTGGAAGAGCAGGAATATGCAGAGTTGGAGCGGCTGCATCGTTCTCAGGAAACCCGGAAGTTCTACCAGAAACTGAACCGATCCCGCAAAGGCTTTGTGCCGCGAGCCGAAATGTGTCGGGATAAGACTGGCAGTATTCTGACGGACGATCGTGAGGTGACCGATAGGTGGAAGCAGCTTTCGACGAACACCTGAATGGCGCCCAGGCGGAAAACCATGGTGGCGGGGAAAGCGATTTCGACGGTGCAACAAACGGGGAAGAGGTGCCAACCCCAACGATAGACGAAGTTAAGGAGGCTATCATGCAGCTAAGGAACAACAAGTCAGCTGGGAAAGATGGCATCGGAGCGGAGCTTATTAAAATGGGACCAGAAAAGCTGGCCGTTTGTCTGCACCGACTAATTGTTAGAATTTGGGATACGGAACAGCTACCGGAGGAGTGGAAAGATGGGGTTATCTGCCCGATCTACAAAAAGGGCGACAAGTTGGACTGTGAGAACTATCGAGCGATCACCGTTCTCAATGCCGCTTATAAAGTGCTGTCCCAAATCATTTTCCGCCGTCTATCACCAATTGCGAATAGATTTGTGGGAACTTATCAAGCCGGCTTCGTCGAAGGTCGGTCTACAACGGATCAAATATTTACACTGCGGCAAATCCTCCAAAAGGGCCGTGAATGCAGAGTTCCCTCGCATCATTTATTCGTTGACTTCAAAGCCGCATATGATACCATCAACCGGAAAGAGCTATGGAAAATCATGGACGAGGACGAGAACAGCTTCCCCAGGAAGCTCATCAAACTGATTAAATCTACGATGGATGGTACGCAGTGCTGTGTTCGGATTTCGGGTGGATTGTCAAGTTCATTCGAATCACACAGAGGGCTTTGTCAAGGTGATGGTCTTTCATGCCTGCTGTTCAACATAGCGCTACAAGGTGTTATGAACCGAGCGGATATCAACACGCGGGGCACGATATTCAACAAATCTAGTCAATTCGTCTGCTTTGCCGATGACATGGATATTATCGGCAGAACATCTGTGGCGGTGGCTGAACAGTACACCAGACTAAAGCGCGAAGCAGAAAAGATTGGGTTAAAGGTAAATACGTCTAAAACAAAGTACATGCTGGCAAGCGGAACCGAGGCCGAACGACACCGCTTGGGCAGTAGTATATTGATCGACGGCGATGAGTTTGAGGTAGTCGATGAATTTGTCTACCTTGGCTCACTGGTAACGGCGGACAATGATACCAGCCGTGAGATTCGGAGGCGTATTATCAGCGGAAGTCGTGCTTACTATGGGCTCCACAAGCAATTGCGGTCGAGCAGACTAAGTCCCCGTACAAAGTGCACCCTATACAAGACGCTTATTAGACCGGTTGTTCTCTACGGGCATGAAACATGGACAACGCTCGAGGAGGACCTGCGAGTGCTCGGAGTTTTCGAACGACGAGTGCTAAGAACGATCTTCGGCGGCGTACAGGAGAACGGAGTATGGAAGCGGAGGATGAACCATGAACTCGCACAGCTCTGTGGCGAACCCAGTATCCAGAAGGTGGCTAAAGCTGGACGGATGCGATGGGTAGGGCATGTTGCAAGAATGCCGGACAACTACCCTGCAAAGATGGTGTTCGCCTCAAATCCGGTAGGAACAAGACGACCAGGAGCGCAGCGAGCAAGATGGTTAGACCAGGTGGAGCGAGATCTGGCGGAGAGTACTCGGTGTCCGAGGAATTGGAGAGCGGTAGTCCTCAACCGAGTTACATGGAGAAATTTTGTTCAACAGGCTTTGTCTTAGGACGGCAAGCCACCTAAGTAAGTAAGTAAGCACCACATCTAAAGCAAATTGACTTTGTAAAGCTTTACAATGCAGACAATACATTTTTCCGAAGGAAAACCCGGAAAAACCTAATATTATTCGTGGCTGCTCGAAGTTTGAATCAGTCATCAAGACGTGATTTAACCTTCGGACACTTTAATTTATCCAATATCTTTGAAATAATGCATGAAATATTGTATTTTAAGTAGGCCTTAGTCTATATATATCTTGCACTTATCTAATAATCCAAAAGTGGAAAGGTAATTGTTGGAGGCAACTGGAGCAGAACTGGGAACACGGCATTGTCCATTCCCTGTTTCATCGCTGGGCTCTCCCTGATAGCTACGCTGTCACTGCGACAGAAGCCGATCAGCCATCAAACGACTTACATATAAAAGTTGCTGTTAGCGTGATAAATCGTATCTTTTAAAAAATATACGTTATAGTTTTAATTCGATTATTCGCGTTAGCATAATTAATTGATGTTCGGCTAATATCACGTCCGCTGCCTTTTCGCAATATACAACAGTGGCGACTCGGGTTCGTGGTTTCAGTTCGCTCGCGTAGTGAAAAATCGCAAGGAAAAAATCACGGTTTCTCACGCGGTAGTATTACCTACAAAAGGCATGAATCAGCAACAGCAGATTCCGGTGGAAACGCTTATTCTGCAGGTTCTTCAGCAGCTCCAGCAGCAGCAAAGTGTCACGAATCAGCTTATTGCCTGCCAACGTGAAGCACAGGAACATCAGCGATTCGTGCAGGCAGCAGAATAAAGAAGCTATCCAGAATATTAGACTGCACGTTCCGGAGAGCCCGGAAACGATCCTTGATTCGGTCGCTGCTAATATCAAGGAATTTCGATATGACATTGAGGAAGGTGTAACGTTCGCGGCATGGTTCTCGCAGTATGATGAGTTGTTCGCAAAGGATGCTACAAGGTTAGATGACGCAACAAAAGTGAGGTTATTGGTCCGGAAGTTGGGAGCAGCCGAGCATGAACGCTTCGTTAGTTTTATTCTGCCAAAGGCTCCCAAGGATTTTAACTTCAGCCAGGTTGTGGAAAAGCTTAAAGCTTTGTTTGTAGCAGCGGAATCAATGGTTAGTAAGCGTTACAGCTGTTTGCAGATCGTAAAGGCTCCAACAGAGGATTACCTGTCTTACGCTTATCGTGTTAATAAGAGCTGCGTACAATTCGAATTGGCGAAACTGTCAGAGGAGGAATTTAAGTCTTTGATGTTCGTGTGCGGGTTGAAAGTGATGCTGAGATCCGCACCCGTTTACTTTTTTTTTGTCAATAGTAAAGTTTATTATATTTTAATTTTTACAGATCAAATTGTAGTTCGAATCTTAAAGCACCTATATCTACCGTATTACTAGCTTTATCAATAAAATTTATATAATTTGCAATTTTCTTCAACACTTCTACTTTATTTCTACAGTTGATTCCTCTCAACACTGGCTTCATGATATCACGAAATTGGAGGCGTCTGTGTCCTAGTTGAAACGGTGCGATCGTATCCTGCAGCAGTTCCCATGCGGCTGTTACACGGATACATTCTTTAAATTTGTGCTCGAGTGTTTCACTTGACGTTGTACAGTATGGACAGTTTTCACCATCCGCTCTTCTGCTAACAAACATTAAGCGTCGGTGCTCTATTTTTCCGTTCACCATCAGGTATAATGTAGTTCTTTGTTGTGACGATAGTCCTCGCGTGCGTAGGTTGTTTTTCCAGATTTGACGCCAGTTGTACCTTGGATTTTCTCGTTGCACCTTTGGTTCTTCCGTACCCTCCACGTAGTGCTGGTAAATGGAGATTGCTGTTGTGTTTTGTTGTAGATGCGGGGGAAGAAGCGGTAGTTGCTGCTTGATCATACGAAGGCATGGGCAATTGGCCGGATTCAGGTTATTTTGTGTAATGCTCGCTTTATAGAAAGGGATTGAGTCTAGCTCAGTGATATGCCTATTGATGAGCAGCGCTTTGCACTTTAGCGCTGGCAGTTGCAATCCGAGTCCGCCTTGTTCCTTATTTCGTGCTAGCTGTTATATCGGAACGCGGGCTGGAATTCCCCGACAGAGAAATGTTCCCCATTATATAAACTGAGAACAGAGAACAGAGAAATGTCCCCTATATAATCACTTGTCGGGGCTATATTTGATGCTAAGTACCACAACTTGGATGTAGCGAAAGTATTGAGGAATGTGACCCTTTGTAACAGCGTTAGAGATCGAAAAGACTGCATATATAGTACTTGTGTGAGCTTTCCTACCGCTTTATCCCAGTTTAGTTGCATAATTTGCCGCAATGAGTTGGCAAATATCACTCCCAAGATTTTCACTGTTTCTGTCGTTTGCAACCAGTCCACATTCAACGGGTTACCATTAGTGAACCCTACATCAATGGATTGTGTTTTCCTAGGTTTAGCTTCGCTCCCGAGACACCACAGAAACGGGAGAACAGTTCGTAGATTCTGTTTATGTTTTCGACGCTAGTAGTTATCACACTTATATCGTCGGCATATCCGACAACCAAATCTGACTCACACACGCGTTCGATTTGGTTCAGTAGAGGCAATAGGTACAGTGACTTTACTTTACTTTACTTTACTTTACTTTACTTTACTTTACTTTACTTTACTTTACTTTACTTTACTTTACTTTACTTTACTTTACTTTACTTTACTTTACTTTACTTTACTTTACTTTACTTTACTTTACTTTACTTTACTTTACTTTACTTTACTTTACTTTACTTTACTTTACTTTACTTTACTTTACTTTACTTTACTTTACTTTACTTTACTTTACTTTACTTTACTTTACTTTACTTTACTTTACTTTACTTTACTTTACTTTACTTTACTTTACTTTACTTTACTTTACTTTACTTTACTTTACTTTACTTTACTTTACTTTACTTTACTTTACTTAGCAAGATCGAAGAAAGAGGAGACGTCACCTTGTATCAGCTGGCAACTGAATGCCAACGGTTAATGAATCTACGTCATGATATGGCTGTGATCGAAGGCAGTTCGAATGCGGTCAACGTGATCAGCGGAAGACAGCAGAAATTCCCTAAGTTCCGAAAACAGTCGGTAGCGAAGAAGGACAATTCGCCGAAGCAGCATTCGTCCAGTATAAAGAAAAAGCCAACCGGTCCATGTTGGACATGCGGGTTAACGCATTTTAGTCGTGACTATACAACCATAAATCATCAGTGTTCTGATTGCAAGCGTTACGGCCACAAAGAAGGCTATTGTGGAAGTGCACGGAAGAGTCGTCCGAACTACAGACGGAAGTTCCAGCGCGTGACGGTAGATACAAAGACCGTCTGAGTATCAGTGGAAATGGTGCGGGGTAGAAGAAAGTTTATTCCCGTTATGTTAAATGGTGTGTCCGTTCGGATGCAGTTTGATACCGCTTCAAACATTAGAGTCATATCGGTGCAAACATGGAAGCAGCTAGGACGACCGCAAGTAAAGCCACCGTCAGTGAATGCCAAAGCAGCCTCGGGTGACCCACTCAAACTGGTGTCACAGTTCGACTGTTCAATAAGTGTTAACGGGGTAACACACGTAGGCACGATTTCCGTCGCGGAAAAAGATTCACATATCTTAGGACTTGACTTAATCGAGGCATTCCATCTAGATTCGGTTCCGATGAATGCATTTTGCAACGTAGTATCCGTTTCTCCATCCTTAGCGGATCGTCTTAAGGCTCAGTATCCACAAGTTTTTAGTACCGAGCCAGGTAAATTTACAAAAACTACAGTGAAGCTCGAACTAAAGTCAGATCAAATGCCAGTTTTCACCCTAAACGACCGGTGGCGTACGCTATGTACAGCGCAGTAGACGATGAGTTGCATCGGTTGGAGAGCATGAATATAATAACACCAGTAGATAACTCTGAGTGGGCAGCTCCGATAGTAGTAGTCCGGAAAGCAAACGGAAGCATACGAATTTGCGGGACTACTCCAATAGTTTAAATGAGGCTTTACAACCACACCAGTATCCGCTACCTCTTCCCCAGGACATTTTTGTGAAACTGGCTCATTGCAAGGTGTTGTTGATATGCCCGAGTCCTATCTTCAGCTGGAAGTCGACGAAGCCACCAGTAAACTCCTGGCTATTAATACCCATAGGGGCATCTTCAAGGTGAATCGTTTGGCACCTTGAGTGAAAGCAGCACCGGGAGCGTTTCAGCAAGTCGTCGATGCAATGCGCCCTCCACAGTAATCAGCCCTTACCGCATCATGAGGGGCTCTGATGTGGCGGACTTTTCTTTCAATTGCTAGTTGTTGTTTTATTCGTCAAGCATTTGTAGACTACATACAATAATATTATTACAATGTTTACTTATATACTATACATTATTCCTATGGCAAAGTCGTAGTTTAATTTGGATTCTGGACATAGTGATGTCAATTCTTTCGCAATTTTGATTATAAAGACGCATCATGTTTTTGACTGGTCCATTTTTCGCATAATTGGTTTTATATGATTTTTCCATAAATATTTTTCTAGTTCTAAGGTTACGACTCGGCGCATAAAAGTTTAATTGAGCAAGCAAATCTGCGGACTGGATGCGTTGAGAAATAATGTCATTGATAAAGTAAAGCATTGCTTGTTCGCGACGTTCTTTAAGTGTTTGTATATGGATAAGCATGCAGCGCGCTTCATAAGATGGTAATGGAAATACTGTCCAGTTAAGTTTTCGAAGCGCGTATAGTAGAAATTGTTTCTGAACAGATTCAATGCGTCCTTCGTGTAACGCAGTCTGTGGGTGCCATACAATATTGCAATATTCCAGAATAGGTCTTACATATGTAATGTATAAAAGTTTTATTGTGTATGGGTCTTTGAAATTATGACTGAAGCGTTTGATAAAGCCCAGCATTCTATTTGCTTTGTTAATAATGGTATTGTAATGTTCTGTAAATGTTAGTTTTAAGTCTAAGATTACTCCTAGATCCCTTACAATTTTACATTTTGGTACAATATTGTTTCCTAAGTATATGTCAATAGAGGGAGTTTGAATTTTCCTGCTAAATGCTATTGAGTTACATTTTTTTACATTGAGGTTTAGTAAAGATTTGTTGCACCAAGTGTTGAATACATTGACTTCATTCTGAAATACTGCGACGTCATGGGCATTTTTTATTTCCATATATATTTTCATGTCGTCTGCATATACAAGTACTTTTGAGTGGTTAAGTATGTAGGAAATGTCATTTACGTGCAAAATGAAAAGAAGTGGCCCTAAGTGGGAACCTTGGGGAACCCCAGAGGTGACTTGAATAGGGTCCGAGAGGGCATTTTTAAAGCGAACAATTTGTTTACGTTCCGTTAAATATGATTGAAGCCATTTCAAGAGCTTCGGTTCTATTCCAATTTTGCCTAATTTGAAGATTAATAATGGTATGTCTATTCTGTCAAATGCCTTACTAAAGTCCGTGTAAATAGCTTCTACGTGGTTGCCACTGTCCATTGCATTAAGAGTAAAAGCTACAAATTCCAGAAGATTTGAGGCAGTAGAGCGGCCTTTAAAAAAGCCGTGTTGCTGACTTGTAATTTTGTGTTTTACTTGTTGAAAAATTTTTTCATTTATAATTGATTCAAATAGTTTAGGAATGCAAGAGATAATGGCAATTCCACGGTAGTTTCGGATGTCTGATTTTGTTCCTGATTTGAAGATAGGGACTAAATACGAAGATTTCCATATTTTCGGGAATTTTCCATTTTTCAGAGACATGTTAAACAGGCGTTGTAATGGTGTAGCAAGTTCTTCGGCCAGGTTTTTGAGAAATATGGGTGCTATTCCGTCAGGCCCCGGCCCTTTTGACGCATTCAAGCCTTTGAGTGCTTCAAATACGTCAATTTCTGATAGTTGAGAGACAGATATGTCGTTAGAAAATTCGGGGATAAATGAGAAATATTCTTGGTCGCGGTCTTCTTCAGTAAATGTTGTATATACTTCTTGAAAGAAATTTGCGAAAAGGTTGCAGATTTCATTAGTATTATTTCCAATAAGCCCGTCAAGTTTCATTTGGGATGGGAAATTACTACTTTTCAATTTAGTATTTACATAGTTAAAGAAATTTTTTGGGCATGATTTGACTTCATTTTCGACTTTACTATTATATTCTTCATACGCGATTTTAGTGGCCGAGTTGAGTTCTTCGCTAATATTGAGATAATTATTCAAGTTAATGGTATTGTTTTCATTTTTGAATTTTTTGTGCGCTTTTTGTTTTCTATTTTTAAGATTTTTTAGATGTGGGTTGAACCACACAGGCCATTTACTATGTTTACTTCGTCTTCTTCTTTTCATTGGTACAGTTTCGTGTAAAAGGCACTTCAAGAAAAGGATGAATTTTTCTGTTTCATAGTCGACATTTCCTTCAGTACAAAACACATGTTGCCATTCTGTTGTACATAGTCTACGCTTAATTTCTATAAAATTTGCTTTGTTATATTCCGGCACTTCTTCATATTCCAAGTCAGTAGGGTAAGAGCTATTGTGTGTGAAAATTGAGTATTCGATTGCTGTGTGAAATGCTTCATTCTTCCATAAGGGAGACAGTGAAGCATTTACAGCAAAGTCGTCTGTGCAGTTTGTAAAAAGTAAGTCCAAATAAACATTTTGACTATTTTTGACTGAATTTATTTGATGCAAGCCAAATTGTGAAATTTTGTCAAAAATGTAATGCAATGTTTCATTTTCGCCTACTACTGGAAGCAAAATGGATTCATTGTCAATGTCTACAATGAAGTCCACATTGCGCTGATTGAAGTCGCCGTAAATATGTAGTTTTACTTCGGGTTCCATATTTGAAATAATGTCTTCTACTGCTTCGAAAAATAGTTCATAAGACTGTTTATTAGCATGTTCGGGAGGAAAGTACACGGCTGAAAAAATGTGTACTTCGCCGTATATGGTTGCTTTGGCCCATATATTTTCAAATTCGATGTGCTTTCTAGTAATTATTTCTTCCGAAGTAAAGTCAGAGTTTATAGCTATGAGGACACCTCCTCCAGATTTTTTCTGACTTAGAGACAAACTCGTGGATTCTTATGGAAAACAAAATCAAAAATACAACAAGTGTAGATACGGTGGAAAACCCGTTCGCTAGAGGAGGCATCTAGCGTTCTCCACCAAGGGTGGAGAAGGATGCAACTAGGGGCGCTAGTGTGGGTGGCAAAGGCAGCGGTATGCCTACCACGCCGGACACAGCGATGAACGGCCCAGCGCTTATCAGGGCGATGGAGAAAAATAGAGACGCTGTATCTAAAGTGGTAGTAGCGTCACAGCAGCTCGATGTAATAATCGAGTTTACGTCAGGTCGCGACAATTTCTCCAAGGACCTGAAGCAGAGCTTGCTCATGCTTCGGAGAACCTTGAATGCAGCGACCAAAATGCACAACGACCTCGTGGCGCGTGCAGGAGAGGCTAAGAAGGTGACCGTGAAGGCGTCGAAGGCAGTACAAACGGACGCTTGCCCGTTGACGGAGTGTCGTAACGCGGCCCAGGAGGCTACGGAAAGCGCTACCAGCAGCGGTAAGGCATCCGCCAAGCGCCCGAGACAGTCCCCGGGGGATAGCACCCCTGGCGGACCGAAAAAACGCCTGATCGGTAAAAGCCCTCAGGCTAGCGGGTTGGCAGAGCTAACCGATGAACCAGCGGGAAGCTCCAAGACAGGTGGCCCGTGGACCGAGGTTAGGGCCAAGAGAAAAGGCGGAAGAGGCTCCAGTAAAAAAACTGCTCCACCTAAACCGGCAAGAAAGCGAGCGAAGAAGGGCGACGCTCTTATCCTGAAAACCGACGGGTCGAAATACTCGGAAGTTCTGAAGGCCATGAGAGGAGACGCCCTACTCGAGGATCTGGGCGCGGACGTACGGAGCATCCGCCGCTCATGCACGGGCGATATGATCCTCGAGTTAAAGAAGGACGCCACAAAGAAGAGTTCCGCATACAAGTCCATAGCGGAAGGAGTGCTCGGGGACGGAGTGCAGGTACGTGCTCTCACACCAGAAGTGGCTCTCCAGCTTAAGAACCTTGACGAGATCACCGAAGTGCGTGAGGTCGTACAAGCTCTCAAAGAGCAAAGTGGAGTGGTGGTGGCAACCGAGGCGGTTCGCCTATGCAAGGGTCCGGCCGGGACCCAGGTAGCCACCATACGACTTCCGCTGACTGACGGAAACAAAGCCCTGAAAGCTGCTAGGCTAAAAGTGGGGTGGTCGGTATGCCCACTGAGCGTGCTGAAGCAGTCGGAAGCTTGCTTCCGGTGTTTCGAGCACGGACATAAAGCCTGGAACTGCAAGGGGCCAGATAGGTGCCAGTTGTGCAGGAGATGTGGCAGTGCTGGCCATAAAGCAAAGGACTGCGCGGAGCCTCCCAAGTGCCTGATCTGTACCGGTTAACGGGACGCAAAGCACGTAACGGGAGGTCCAAGGTGCCCGGCCGGTGTGCCGGCGACTAAGCCACGTTCATAGTGCAAGTGACACAACTCAACCTGAACCACTGCAGCACGGCTCAGAAGCTGTTACACCAAGCAGTTTCTGAGTCAGCAATGGACATTGCCATAGTCTCGGATCCATATCGCGTCCCTGCCGGAAACGGCAACTGGGTCTCGGATAGGTCTGCGACGGCGGCTATATGGGCGACAAGCAGGTTCCCAGTTCAGGAGGTTGTGTCAACTGCAGACGAGGGATTTGCGGTTGCCAAAGTGGGTGGAGTGTTCTACTGCAGTTGTTATGCTCCGCCGAGTTGGTCTATCGAGCAGTTCACGCGGATGGTAGACCGAGTATCAGTTGTGCTGACTGGTTTAAGGCCGGTGGTTGTGGCGGGCGACTTTAACGCTTGGGCGGTAGAGTGGGGAAGTCGTCGCACGAACCATAGGGGTGTAGGGCCAACACTCCAACCACCCGTGGATGGAAGACATCATACTTCGATCCCAAAGTATTTGTGGAAGCGATCCGGGGAGAGTGCGGTGATCGCGGTATGCCCGATCCGAACGCTGATCATTTGGTTGAGGTACTGTCGCGATCGTGTGACGCTACCATGCCTAGGAAAAGTCGACCTAGGTATGGCAGGTCACCGGCTTACTGGTGGACAGATGAAATTGCGGAACTCCGCGGAGCGTGCTTTCGTGCGAGGAGAATTATGCAAAGAGCTCGTTCGGATGAAGGCAGAGCTGAATGTCGAGTAGCACTTGTTGCTGCACGCGCAGCACTTAAGAGCGGGATAAAAGCTAGTAAACGAGACTGCTTTGAAAGGTTATGTGCTAGTGCCAATGCGAACCCGTGGGGTGATGCCTACAGAGTCGTAATGGCAAAGACCAAGGGTGTGATGGCGCCCGCTGAGCAATCGCCAGAGATGCTGGAGCGGATCATCGAGGGCCTATTTCCGCCCCACGAGCCAAGGCCCTGGCCCCAGGCCGCTGAGTCGTCCCACGGCCGACGTTACAGTATCTCAGACCATAGCGTAGGATGGTCGGCCTCCCAGCCGAACATCCAAAGTAACGTGGGCGACGGCGGTTTGGAGGTCGGGGACGAAGTGACGGTTACGAACGAGGAACTCATTGATATCGCTAAATCCCTAAAGGTGAGTAAGGCACCGGGGCCAGACGGTATCCCGAATATGGCCATTAAAGCGGCTATTTTAGAGGCTCCCGAATTATTCGGGGCAGTAATGAATAGATGCCTGGAAGCTGGCCACTTCCCGGACAGATGGAAGCGACAGAACCTGGTCCTATTGCCGAAGCCGGGAAAACCTCCGGGTGTCCCCTCGTCATATAGGCCGATCTGTCTACTCGATACTGCCGGCAAGGTGCTGGAGAGGGTTATCCTTAACAGACTCGTACAGTACACGGAGGGTACAAACGGTCTGTCAAGGAACCAATTCGGCTTCCGAAAAGGCAAATCTACGGTGGATGCCATCTTGTCTGTCACTAAGACAGCCGAGGTGACAATCCAGCCAAGAGGATAGGTATTCGTTATTGCGCAGTTGACACGCTCGACGTGAGAAATGCGTTTAATAGCGCTAGCTGGGACTCCATAGCCAGCTCGCTTCGTAACGTCCAAGTGCCGGTGTCGCTGTACAGAATTCTGGAAAATTATTTCCAGAATCGTGTGCTATGCTACAACACGGAGCAGGGTCAGAAATGCGTTCCAATCACCTCAGGGGTTCCGCAAGGTTCCATACTGGGCCCGGTGTTGTGGAACGTCATGTATGACGAGATGTTGAAGCTAAAGTTTCCGGTAGGGGTGGTGATTGTCGGCTTTGCGGACGATATCACCTTGGAAGTCTACGGTGAATCTATCAGAGAGGTTGAGTTGACGGCTGCCCAATCTATAAGCATTGTTGAAGATCGTGGTGAACAACCGCAAGTCGGCGCAGCAAGCAAATATCAGCGTCGGGGACTGCACTATTTCGTCAACGCGGTCCTTAAAACTCCTTGGAGTCATGGTCGACAAGCTCAAGTTCGGGAGCCACGTCGACTATGCCTGCAAGAAGGCTTCCACAGCTATTTCGGCATTGTCTCGTATGATGTCTAATAGCTCTGCGGTATATGGCAGCAAGCGAAGGCTTTTAGCCAACGTGGTCCAGTCCATACTCAGGTATGGCGGGCCGGTGTGGTCATCGGCGTTAGGTACCAAAAGCTATCTAGCCAAGCTGGAAAGCACCTATCGTCTCATGTGCTTAAGAGTGGCGAGTGCGTACCGCACAGTTTCACATGACGCAATCTGCGTCTTAGCGGGTATGATGCCTATTGGTATCATCATCAGCGAGGACGTAGAGTGCTTCAACCAACGTGGAACTAGAGGCATACGGAGTACCACAAGATCGGCCTCGATGATCACATGGCAGCGGGCATGGTCTGATTCCACAAAAGGCCGGTGGACACATAGACTTATCCCGGAACTATCCGGATGGGTCAACAGGCGCCATCGCGAAGTCAACTTCCACCTGACACAGATTCTGTCAGGGCATGGTTGTTTTAGACAGTATCTGCACAAATTTAGGCATGCGGAGTCCCCCGAGTGTCCCGAATGCGCGGACGTTGAGGAAACTGCAGAACATGCTTTCTTCATATGCCCTCGTTTCGCGGGTGTGATAAGCAACATGATGGCAGTTAGCGGACAGGACACTACTCCGGATAACTTAGTCCAAAGGATGTGTTCTAGCTCGGACGTCTGGGGTGCGGTCAATGCGGCTGCTACCCAGATCGTACTTGAGCTACAAAACCGCTGGAAAGCCGATCAACGGCGAATAAACAGCCTAACTACCATAGTCCAGTAGTTATCTAAGAGCGTGCGTTAAGCACAATAGCCCCTCCCTGAAGTAATACCGATAAGGTGGTTCCAGGGGGGATTGAGGCTGGAGACTCGAGTAGGGTTTTAGTGGGTCTGGATCCTCACGCCCCAGTAGGGGGGTCTCAGGTGTCTGATAGCAGATTTCCCTACTCGTTAAAAAAAAACAAAAGGTCTGCAGCACACGAGCAGTCGACGTCGACGTGTCCGGCGTTCGTGCTTTTCTAGGGGCCGTTAACTGTAACGACAAGTTTGTGCCTAACATGTGCGCTATACGGTTCCCGTTGGACGAGCTACTGAAGGCAGGCACAACGTTTAAGTGGACATCGGCGTGTCAATCAGCATTCGATAAATTTAAAGAAATCCTTTCGTAGGACCTGCTCTTAATGCATTATAACCCGGAGTTGGAAATTATCGTTGCTGCTGATGCGTCCTCCGTTGGCTTGGTTAGCCAAAATTAGTCACCGTTTTCCCGATGGGTCAATGTGAGTTATCCAACATGCGTCCAGATCCCTCGCCCCAGCAGAGCGGAATTATAGTCAACCTGATCGAAAGGGCTTAACCATAATATTTGCGGTCGCGAAGTTTCTTCGCAGGATTTTCGGCCGCAAATCCCGGTTACAAACTGACCACGCACCGTTGCTTCGTATTTTTGGGTCAAAGAAAGGTATTCCCGTGTATACCGCTAATAGATTGCAACGGTGGGCCTTGATGCTGCTCATGTATGACTTTACGATCGAATACGTGGCCACAGAGAAGTTCGGTCACGTCGATGTGCTGTCTCGGCTTATCAGCCAACATGTTCGGTTGGATGAGGATTATGTCATCGCAGCTGTCACGCTCGAAAAGGATGTTCGGTTAATAGCTTTCGATTCCCTCATCGTCTTTCCGCTCCATTTCAGAGAAGTTCAGCATGGTACGCGGAACAATACGATACTCAGCAAGGTGGTTCAGTACATCCATCAAGGCTGGCCAGCCAAGCAGGCCATCGCTCGAAGTTATGTCTACTGGCCGGCAATAGATGCTGAAATTGAACAAATGGTGAAAGTGTGTTCGCAATGCGCACTTGCTGCAAAGTCATCATCTCGTGTTTCACCTGTACCTTGGCCAAAGCCGCACGGCCAACGCTGGACCAGTCGACGGGGACTATTTTCTACTGGTAGTGGATTCCTTCTCCAAGTGGCCCGAGCTTGTGCAAACAAACCGTATCACAACTACAGCTACCATCAAGATTTTGCGAAGTCTTTTCGATGTTAGTATCTGATAACGGTACCCAGTTTAAAAGCGCAGAGTTTGCACAATTCTGTATCCTGAACGGCGTCGAACACATCACCACGGCACCCTTCAACCTACAGTCTAACGGGATGGTGGAACGGTTTGTCGATACGTTCAAAAGAGGAATTAAAAAGATTCAAGAAGGGAAGGGCCCACTACAAGAAGCATTAGATTTGTTTTCGCTGACGTACCGAAGTACTCCAAATCCGTTTGCACCGAATGGAGTATCGCCATCAGAAGCTTTATTTGGACGTCGAACCCGAGTCCATCTTGATTTGCTACGGCCACCAGCAGATCGCCAGCAAATATTCAAGGAAGTAGACCAACACGAAAGCAGTCGATACTTCAACAATAGGGATGCTGTGTACGTCAAGATTTGCAGTCGAAATATCTGGTCGTGGGTTCCTGGTACCATCGTATAACGAATTGGGAAAGTCATGTATAACGTGGAGACAGAAATACGTCGCCTAGTGCGATTACATGTGAACCAGCTAAGGAACCGTTCATCGCCACGTACTGAAAGTGCATTTAATAAACCTAAATACCAGCTTCCTTTGGATGTATTGCTGGAAGCTTGGAAGTTGCCGAGTACAGCTGCGTCAGTGCAACCCACTACGTCTGAAATTGCGTCTGCAGTTACGAAGAATGCGGAAGCTGATCGGCACATCCCGTCCATATCACCACCACCACCAACGGTCCCAATAAGCCAGATGCGCCCCGCCGAATTGGGCGAACTTCATTCAACAACCGTTCCTATCAGTCATCAACCTACTATCGCTAGCACTCCTTTGGTACCAACCAGCAACCACGACGTTCTCTGAGGACTAGAAGAGCACCCCCGCGCTTGAACGTGTACCATCGCTCTTAAACGGGAGATGTTGGAGGCAACTGGAGCAGAACTGGAAACACGGTATTGTCCGTTCCCTGTTTCATCACTGGGCTCTTCCTGATAGCTACGCTGTCACTGCGACAGAAGCCGATCAGCCGTCAAACGACTTACATATAAAAGTTGTTGTTAGCGTGATAAATCATATCTTTTAATGAATATGCGTTATAGTTTTAATTCGATTATTCGCATTAGCATAATTAATTGATGTTCGGCCAATATCACGTCCGCTGCCTTTTCGCTAGTTACAACAGTAACCATTCTAAAATTGGTAAAATCATGCAAACAAAAAAATAGCTACTTTTGCACGAAACGGTAAGAGTATGCGAACCAAGTTGAAATCTGAGTTCTCACATTTTTTCAACGCCTGCTGATTTCATACAAGAAGTCCTATAATTCAATGTCATACCTCACCGGATAGAGGATATTCTAACGAACACGGTGGTGTATAATCAGCATAATATTTTATCATATTAGCGATACTAACGAGCATTTTATTCTTAAGTGTTCGAAATTTGAGACTGTTCTACGTTTGAATCAGAACGGTACGGAGTGATTTCTTTTTCAACTGGCTTGAATGAATGCCAGCATATTCTTAACTTAGAGCTTGAATTTTGGACAGGACGAGAGAAATGACCATAATATATGCTCTACAGTATGAAGCAAGCGGAGTAGCACAACTAACCTCCATTTTTCGGTTTGTGATACATAGATACCCAACAGAACGAGAACCAACAGAAGTAAACAGAATAATATTCGCATAATTATGCGTATCTCCTACGCTATTCCGTTCAAAGTACAGGCGTCATGAGCAGCTCCACGCCAAATCGTCCAAAAAAAGCTGAAATCTGAAATGAACCTCTTTGATTTGGATGAAACTTTACAAACGTGTTTGATAGGAGGAAATATGCACCTTGCACAGGTTTTGACGCCATTGTGATTCAAGACTCATTTTTAAAAAGGGTGTATTTATTTTCATGTGTATTATGTTTGAAAGATTGTATCTCGAAAACTATCGATTTTACAAAAATTATGTCTAAGCAAAAGTTGAAAAAATTGATTTCTGAATATGAAAAAAATATGCACTGAAAAAAATATTTTACCAAATTTTCCAAAATTTGAAAATAAAACTTAAAATCAAGGTATCAAAATTATACCATTTTTGAAAATTTTTAAATTTTTTTGGATAAAATAGTAGTAATTTGCAAGCTTTTAAAAGTTATCCTGAGATGGTGCAATTTTCATGGACGGACTTTGTAGAACAACGACTTTCATGATTTTTTTCTAACTTGGGATTTTTCAAGTAAGATGAATTAGTAATACAAATAATAATTCTTTATGTTATTAACAACAAAATTTTTTTCATGTTCAGAAATCAGTTTTCTACAACTTTCGCTTAGACATAATTTGGTAAAATCGATAGTTTTCGAGATACAATCTTTCAAACATAATACACATGAAAATAAATGCGCCCTTTTTAAAAATGAATCTTGAATCAAAATGGCGCCAAAACCTGTGGAAGATGCATATTTCCTCCTATCAAACACGTTTGTAAAGTTTCACCTAAATCAAAGAGGTTCAAATTTTGTCATTTACCTATTTCACGTGGAACTGCTCTCATGCGATACTGAATTATTCCCATCAAAGCACACACTCGTTAGAGACGATGCACAGGGAGAAATATTTCGCAATTTGAGAGACTGCACGTTTGGCTTCTGAGGAGCGGGAGAGCTCCCACACAAAAAAAACTCAGCACACTTGAGCTTATTTACTGCACCCGCACGTCTTTTTAAAACTTAAGGTACTGTCTCCGAAGATCGGATGCTGCACTCGAAGAGATTTGAGTAGTTGCCGATCCCTGCGTATAGATCACTATTGAATTGTTTCGCGTTCCGACGTTTCGTTTAACCCATTAAGTCCCACACTTTTCCCAGCAGGGATAGAAAGTTGAAACTTTCAGGAAAATTCTCTTTTAGGTCAACTAAGAAAAAGCCCCTGACATGTATTTTTAATTTTGACTCTGTGTCCCGCAACGCTCGGCATTAAGGGTATACAGTTTTTGCATACCTTCATTATTATGCATATAAATACTTCATGCTTTTTTACCGTTAAATCAAACCTGTGGAAATACTCTTCCCATGTTATGTTATGTTAAAACATGTTATGTTTTATGATAGATATTCGAAACATTTGTGTTGGAGATCATCTTTGCATTAGACACATAGTATGCAGTTTGAATACTAAATGCATGTCATCGCAGATGATTAAATGCCTACCAACACGTTCCGGAAAGGTTGTAACATTAAATTTGGGTCAATGAAACTGTCGTTGCTGTCACTCAATTCCTTCAGATATTCTAGAGGCAAAGGTACTTTAACAATTTTATTACGCTCTTATCACAACGACTGCTCTATCTGCCATCAATGTTTGAAACAGCGAATTCAATGTAATGAAAACTTTTATAATATTTCCGGGATATTTTGAACAAGCGAAAGATAAAATTTACATTCACTTGTTTACTAAAAAGCAACGACATCAAATGAAACACCGCAGCGAACGAACTAAAACAAACGTTCCCGTTACAAATTTTGAATGTCGTTTCTTCAAAGCTTAAAACCTACCGTCATCCGGGGCGAGATTGTGCCAAAAAACCATATGTTTTTGTTCTTTAGCTCAGTATACACACAATTTAAGAACTAAGTTGATTTCAAACCTGTCAATATATACTAAATTGTTCCATTAACAACTACCGTAGAGATGATTTAGTTACAATGAAACCTAATTTTACTGGAAGTGCATGAACATTGGCACAATCTCACCTCTTCTAGGGGGTGACATTGTGCCAAAAACATAAAGCTAAGCTAAAAACATAAACAGTGAACATTAGCATGTTTATAAACAATACACATAAATATCAGTATAAAGTAGTTCATATGGGGCCGTCATTGAACTAAGTGGACTATTAGGGGCAGGGGGTCGGCCAAAAACAACGCATCATACAAAAAGTATCAACGAAAATAACCCGGGGAGGTCTAAAATAACTAAAAATTAATTCGTAGTCAATTGACCTGTTCGATAGAAACTTATGCGATGACGGTGGTGATCTTTGGAACTAGCCGAACGGTGAGAAAGTTGACAGTTTGCTTGAAGAATCGGAAAAAAGTTTACTTTTTTAATTTTCTTAATGTAGTTGACCAATGTACAAGTAAAATTATTATTGCAAAATGTAAGAAAATTGAGTACTTTATTTTTGGTATATACTTTGTCAGTGGTTTGTTTACAGTATATATGAGAAAATAATGTTTTTGTATATTTATGCGACAACAAACAGGTTACATATCACGCTAAATTATAAAAATCCACGTGATTGAGTGGTAAAAAACTTGTTTTTCGTGAAATTAAAATAAACAAGGCTATTGCAAGCAAGATACAGGATAATTAAAGAGAACATTCATATTTTCATGTAGTGCCGGAGCAATATGGTTCGATAAGACTGAAAGATATTCAAATCTCCAGAACTTTGACTTGAACCAATACAAAACAAGCATAATGATCTTGTAAAGTAGAAAAACATTCCAATAATATGCAAAAACCGCTTTAGGATCACTTCTGTGATCGATTAGTTAACTCGCCACACTAACTTTTACAGTATTCTTCAAATTTATGCTCTTTCAATTCACTATTTTAAAAGTGTTTTTAAAATAACTTGTAAAACAGCAAATTTCTTACAAAACCTGATAAAAATTTAGTAAAGTTTTCAATCGAAAACCAGTTAAAAATTAAATTTGCTGAAATTTTTTTATGAAATGTACCGCATCTGACATTTGTTTTCGTTTTTCTCACCATCACAGCAGGTAGCGACACGCCGGCAGTTTTTACTCAAATTTGTCAATGGACAGCCTTTATATAGCAAGTAGCGTTTCTAGGGTTAACAAGGGGGCGATATATGAAGGGGTGTATCTTAAGGGGGCATACCTATTTGATGATTTAACAAAATTAACCATTACGTTCGTTCGAGAACCCGCGGACGCAGAACATGTGACCTATCCCACCCCCTCTCCCCTCCTTAAAACTGGAAGTTTATACACGGTATAATATATTCGTCCTATATTAGAGTGTTTATTCAAACCGTCTGAAATTTCCAGAGATAAAGCAAAAATTAGTTTAAATTATTTAGCAGACCAGACCTATGATGCTGTTTGCTCCAAAATGGATGATGCAATCTAATCTGTCAAAATATTGTGCTCAATAGTAAAGAATGTGAGTGAACTGGTGTATACTGACGTATTTTTGTTGTGTATGTACAATCCACAAATTGGATCGATCATTATGGCTTGGCACAATCTCACCCCCGTGAAGCTCGAAAAGTACAAAGTTTCGAAAAATACTATTTTCCTAATCAAAACTTATCCAATGCGTAATAACCTTTCAATACATTGTACATAATTTGTTTATATACCTTCAAAATAGCTAGTTGATGCGATTTCTTGTTTGGGTTGGTTTATGGGGGACATTTTTTACAAGCGTTATTTCCGAGTATTTTTGATCGCAAACTTTAAAACCCTGTTTAGGCTAAATAGCTTGCTAATATTATCTGTGTTCCATTCTAAGTTATAAATAAATATGTTATTTTCATCATCATTTTGAATTTAGGTCACCAGTTTCTATAGATATAATAAATTTTCGCAAATAAACATTTTTGGTTTTTGGCACAATCTCACCCCCGTGGCACAATCTCATCCCGGATGGCAGTATCTTAAAATACAAAAATAATCAAAATTATGAAACAAAGTTTTTTTTGGCAAGCAACCGATTCTTACTAACAATGAATAATAGGTTAGGCATTAATAGACGTAAAATCGAGTTTTATGAGCATTTTTCCTTTACTACCTGAAAAATAGCAAAACCTGTTGTTTTGTTACAGCTGTAATTATGTTACATGTAACATCTGACCTTTGAGCAAAAACAGGTCGATTAGATTTTTTACAATCTTTCTTTGTTTCTCAGGGTCTAAGTTGATATCTTAAACCGGCCCTTCTCTAGAATCGAATGAAAGTGCGGAAGGAAATGGGTTAAAAGTTATAAGCAAAAATGTAAAAATCACGTGACCCGATTTCTCCGGAACCACCCAGCTGATTTCAACAAATTTAGTATCAAATGGAAGGTCTTGCTAAACGCGAACGAAACCGCTGATTAATTGGCAAAGAAGGGATCATCTATGCAGTTCATAGGACCCGAACCCTTTTTTGGACTATCTTCATGTGCCCTTAAAATGGAACTTAGGAATTGGGGAAAACTAAAGGTACAGTCTAACTGGAATATTACCTCGAATGCCTGGTAATCGAAACGTTTTGTAGAGCCAAATGCTCTTCAATCACAAAAACTATTAAACCTTTCAAAACCCGACTTGAGCACATACACCAATTTGATAACAGGACATTGTCCTTGTAAGTACCACCTGAAACTCATCGGTAAACTTAATGAAGCTAACTGTCGCTTTTTTAATCATGAGATTGAAAGCTCCGAACATTTGTTGTGCGACTGTGTTGCACTATATCATAAACGACGTAGATATCTTGATAAGGGGCTGACTCACACTGATAATAAAACTTGGTTTATAGTACGAAAACGAGCGTTTGCTTTACGAATTCTTTCGTTGTTTTCTACCACGAAGTAGATTCGTAAAATCAATCCTGAATGTTTTGTACATGTTAGCAAAGCTACATTCGTACGAATTATTGCATTTTACGAAATGGTTCGTAGATTTTACGAATGCACGAAAAGGCTGTCGATAAAAATAGTACTAGATTTCACTATTTTCCGATAGGTGTCAGTATGCTACATTACCGACACCTATCGAAAAATAGCGAAATCTTTATTATCTCTGAAAAAAGCTGATTTTATCGGGAATCGAACTGAGCTCGTTTGTCATACTTCTTTACGAACAGCCGACGGCGCCGCAAACCACAGAACCACAGCTACTGCATACCAAGAAGGTCATAAATGCACAAGTCTATTTTCTCTTCATACAATCTTCGCATCCCGTTTTCGTCGATAATGATGCCAGACAACAACCGTGCATCAAATGGGTCTTGATGCTAGACAGCTACGAATGTGCTCTCGTAAAAAATATGAACCATTCGTAATAACAACATTTGCGGTAGACAATAAGCCTACGAATGTTTTTAAATGGTATGAAATTATTTGTACCAGCTACGAATATAGTTTAACGAATGTTTTTTCAAGAACAATACGAAATTATATTCTCAGTGCAGCCCTGCGATATTTGGAATGCTGCTCCTAATCAGGTGATAAATTTCATACGAAATGCATCACCTGATTGGGATAAATGCCGACAGTAGTTGAGGTGGCTCATCAAACTTTGATAGCTCACCGATACGACATGGCATAAATTAAAAGAGGACACATCACACTAGATCAAAATAATGGTCGCGGTGGTAAGTCCCCAACACGGAAAAAAAGGTCTTGCTACTGCAAAGTTTTTGAGCAAGTTTTGTTGAAAATCAACAAGCAGTCACAAATAACGGGTGAAATTGATCACGTAGAAATCAAGATGATATTGCTAGTAAACCATATGCTCTGACAGTAATATGCTAGCATGCAGTATAAAATCTGGCATAATCGAGATAGGCAGCATAACATCCTGCATGTAGGCAACAATGTCGCGTATAGCAACTAGCACAAAAATCAAACAGTCAGCTCTACATTAGCATGGTTGATGCGTCTGTTAAATAAATATGAACGATAAAAAAGATATTACGCAAATTTTAGCATCGTAATCGCGTTTTTTTTTTTGTTTAAACATAACTGTATACCGTTCTGATTCAAACTTAAAACAGTCTCAAACTTCGAACACTTAGAATAAAATGCTCGTTAGTACCGCTTATATGATGAAATATTATGTTTATTGTACGGCACCGTGTTCGTTAGAATGTCCTCTATCTGGTGGTATACAATAAGCATAATATTTCAACATATTAACGTTACCAACGAGCATTTCATTTTAAGTGTTCTAAGTTTGAGACTGTTCTAAGTTTGAATCAGAACGGTATATGTGTAAATGTACGATTTACGTATACAATCTTCACCTATCTAGTGAAACAAATAATTTAACTCTCGTCATATACGGGAGCTTGACTGTCTCTTTGAATGTGTAGTTGCATTTCGCTATGTAAGCACAAATCAATGTCTTGCACTCTCATGCAACTGCCATATGGAGCGTCTGTAAAATTTGTGCGACGTATTGTCTGTCTTTTGCACTCTTTTATGAATCTCCATTGTGCTTCATAGAAAGAACAAACTTTCGCATGTGGCATCTCCATTTCGCACCCGTAGCGATCTAGAAATCAATGTTGTCTCAGTTCATGATTTTATCAATCGTTTTATTTTATAAAAGGTCAAATTAAACAATTTCTATCGCATTATTTAATTCATGGAAAATATCAAAGCACAGCCAGATAATTAGAGAACCGAATTAGTTCTATGCAAACTTCCTTCTGTAACGAAATTTGTGTTAACGGCAAGGAGTTTTATCGAGCATATTGAAAATTACGATTCGAACAAAATAGTAAATTTAAAAAAAATCAAGCCATTTACAAGATCAATATTGCTGAAATCCAAGTGACTTTGACCTGTAACTCAATCTTTATATGGATGGGTGCATATTCAGCTTTATCAATCAATATAAACGTAGAATAATGAGTTTTTTACTCGTCGGTCCAAGGTTATCAATTTCACCCGACTGATCAATTTCGCCCGAATTGACGGTTCATCTCTACCAAACTGAACTTCATCTGTAAGTTACTCAGGTAATATACTGTTTCATTTTTCGTATGAACATTACGCTACTTTAGATCATTCGTTGTTTCACTGACATCCATTGGTGCAAATCCAACATAAGAGATGTTGGTGTCAGTCGTTCACATCTAAGTAATATTCTCGTTATCTTATTTTGCAACCTTTGAAGCCTTTGCACCTACGTATCTGATGCCAACGATAGCACCGTTGCGCAATAATCAAAATGGGGTAATATAACTGATTTTACATATGTAAGCTTGGACCAAAACGTTAAATATCTGTTTATTCTACACAATACTCCACATTTTATATCTATCTTTTTAATTACGTAATCTACGTGTTCTGAAAAATTGAGATTTCGTCTACCTGCAATCCGAGATACTTGGTAACCTTCGCTCTCTCAATTACATCTCTATCTATTCTGAGTTCCACATTATCAGCATATTTCCTATTTCCTATTATCATCCATTTAGTTTTCAATAAGTTCAAACTCAGTTTTTTCAGTTTCAGATACTCAGCAATTTGTTTCAGGTTCATTCCAGCTTCTTGAATCGCTGTTTCCAAGCAGTCAGTAGTCCAATAGATTGTGGCACCATCAGCAAGTAGTTTTAACTTTCCACTTCCACTTTTGGGCCAGAGAAGGTTCTTATGATGGTTAGAGACCCCTCCCCCTACTAAGAGGGGGGGGGGCTCCCATGCAAATCTATACCTATAAAAATGGATTTCTGTCTGCCCGTATGTTCGTTATAGAATTGAAAACTACTGAACCGATCGGAGTGGAAATTTACATGTAGGGACTTTTGGTGCCAGGGAAGGTTCTTATGATGGTTAGAGATCCCTCCCCCACTAAGAGAAGGCTTCCATACAAATCTATACCTATAAAAATGGATTTCTGTCTGTCTGCCCGTATGTTCCTTATAAAATCAAAAACTACTGAACCGATCGGCGTGAAAATTTGCATATAGGGGTTTTGGGGCCATGGCAGGTTCTTATGATGATGGGGGGGCTCATATACAAATGAGATACGAATTTCCTCATAACTCGAGAACTAATTAAATGAATGGAGCCATATTTGGCATACAAATGAAATACAAATATCCTCATAACTAGAGAACTAATCAAGCAAATAGAACCAAATTTGGCATGCGGGAGATTTTGTAGGCAGGAATTTTTTTATGATGGTTTGAGACCCCTCACCCCTGTGGTTGGGGGATAAGAACTCTCATACAAATAAAACAGAAATTTTTGCGTAATTCAAAAACTAATCGAACTCGAGAAATTTTAGACTCTTTCATAAAACATTAGTCAATAACAAGACCACCAAAACTATCAATAGTAACATTAGATAATTCAGTGCGACACTGCCACAGGCCGCGAGTGTTGCCGGCGACCTGCCGTCGGAAGCGCCGGCCACAGCGAGGGGCAGCCCCCCGTAGAGATCACCTCTATCTAGGTTTATTTATTTTCCTAGATCTACTGACCTCCATTACTTTCCTTTAGTTGGGTCACCCCTGCGAAATGGTAGTTTCTACGAAAAGATTTTCCGTGAAATGGCACATCTCGCGTAAAGTTTTTCGCGAAATGGTATTCAGCGAAACTCTATATTCCGCGTGATGGTTAACCGAGAATTGATGTTCCGCAAAATGGTATTCGGTGAAATGGTTTGTAATGATGGCGAATATTTAACTGCTATCCGCTTTATTTTATCAGGCCAAAGCAATGAACTCCCCAGAAACTTGCAAAACTCGAGATTGTGACAAAGGCCATCCGAGATTCACGATTTATGCACAACACAGTTTAATTTGTGGCAATACGAAATTTGTCGGGTCAACTAGTGAGAAATAAAGATAGAAGGTAAATACACGTGTGTAAACGAACGCTCGGACAACCAATAGATTCAAACTCTTAGAAAAGTTAAGGCAAAAATTAACTTTTTACACTGATAATAAAACTTGGTTTATAGTACGAAAACGAGCGTTTGCTTTACGAATTCTTTCGTTGTTTTCTATCACGAACTAGATTCGTAAAATCAATCCTGAATGTTTTGTACATAGTAACAAAGCTATATTCGTATTCGTATTGCATTTTACAAAATGGTTTGTAGATTTTACAAATGCACGAAAAGGCTGTCGATAAAAATAATACTAGATTTCACTATTTTCCGATAGGTGTCAGTATGCTACATTACCGACACCTATCGAAAAATAGCGAAATCTTTATTATCTCTGAAAAAAGCTGATTTTATTGGAAATCGAACTGAGCTCGTTTGTCATACTTCTTTACGAACAGCCGACGACGCCGCAAACCACAGAACCACAGCTACTGCGTACCATGAAGAACATAATTGCACAAGTCTATTTCCTCTACATACAATCTTCGCATCCCGTTTTCGTCGATAATGATGCCAGACAACAACCGTGCTTCAAATGGGTCTTGATGCAAGACAGCTACGAATGTGCTCTCGTAAAAAATACGAACCATTCGTAATAACAACATTTGCGGTAAACAATAAGCCTACGAAAATTTTGACGTAGGACTACGTCTTACGGCAAGTTTTGAGATAGGGTGTCATTCCAAAAAATCGAAAAATGCGAGCGTCACGAAAAATGAAAGGTTTTGCGCGCTAATAGCTCAGCGGTTTTCCGATCGATTTTTAATATTCTTACACCAATCGATAGGAAAATCTTCTAAGAAAACCCAAATGAAGAAAAGTATGGATTCTTGATGTTGAACTATTGAAAAATTGAAAATAATGAACCTATGTTTTACCAGAATTCTCGCTTCGTGATTGGTTGGAAAATTCTATGCGATGATCTAAACCTATACCAATTTGATATCTGTGCTTGGGAAGTAAGCCAAAACAAGTGACAAAGTCTCCTCATTTCAACAAGATTTCTTAACACCGCGGTTAAACCTGGACCATTTTGATGTCCTTGCTTGGGAAGTACGCCAGAAAGAGTGACAAAACCCCCTCGTGCCAACAGATTTCTTACGAACGCCATTAAACCTAGTCCAATTTAATGTCTGTGTTAGGGAAGTGTGCCAGAAAAAATGACACAAGTTCGTTGTCCCAACAGATCGCAAATTATTTACTGCGAGACGATTAAACCTCGGCTAATTTGATATCTGTGTTGGAAAAATGTGCTACATCTGTAGTGTTCGGATATAATATTACTCTGTATGACCCTTCAACGTGGGAAACCATGGGTAATAAAAACAATCTTTAATTTCTGTAAGGTAGCAGGAAAGCAATAGTTTGTGTTCTTTATTTTGTTAAATTGTATTCACATACACAATCTTGTGAGAATTGAACGTATATATATATATATATATGTATATGTATTGCATATAGCATGTATACATGAAGAATCAACAAATGACAAACAAAGAGTCTTACGTAGTCCTGCGTCACCTATATATGCGGTCGTGTCTTGTACACAACCCCTCTGATTTTTAAATGGTATGAAATTATTTGTACCAGCTACGAATATAGTTTTACGAATGTTTTTTCAAACAAAATACGAAATTATATTCTCAGTGTTGTAATACCATTTAATTTGTCATTTGATATGGGCATTTCCAGCTCAAATATAATAATATCAAATATTATTATTATCTTGGAATCATATTACAATCGTCTTCATTGAAAGGTAAGTTAGCGGGTATGCAGCAGTAGTTCAGCATTTTCTTGCTACGTGGCGCTAGTGCAGATGTAATATTCTTGTATAGGCTGTATCTTACGCTACTGACTATTTAGAAAGTTGCAGTCTTCGGGAAGGTTGTTCAAATGACTATCATCTCGGAGATGGCACTGAAAATAATTCAGAATATTGTCACCGTGCAGAGCTAGTGTATACTCGTTTTATTTGCTATAGATTATTATTCATGTAACCTAAGGTATTATTTTCTTAGGCAAAGTTGTTTGAGTAATAACAGCCTTGCAGATGGTATAGAAAATAGTGCAGAATTGCCTCACTACGTGGCGCTACCGTATATGTAATATTACAGTATACGCTGTAACTTACGCTACTGATTACCTAGAAAGTAGTGGTCTTCGAGAAGTTTATACAAGTGATTGTCACCTTCAAGATGGTATGAAAAATAGTTAAGAATTTTGTCCTCGGCGGGGCTAGCGTATATGCGTATAAGTTATATATCATGATATGAGTAACTATAAATATTACTTTCTTCGGGAAAACGGTTTTAGTAATAGCAGCCTTGCTGATAGTAGGGAAAATAGTACAGAAAAGTCTCACTGCGTGGCGACAGCGTACATGTAATGTACTTGTGTAGACTGTATCTTGCGCTACTCATAGCTCATGATCTTAGTAATCTAAGAATTTTTTTTCGGAAATGCAAACATCGTTAGTCATCGATTTTCCTAGAATTCTAATTGTATGTAATCCCAGATTTGCCTGATTAAAAAATCTCATTGTTTGTTTCTCGCTCCCCCCTTCCCCTTCAGTGGCCTGACATCTTAAAATCAAAATCTTCATAAAATATTTGTAATGGCCTAACTTCAGAACGGCTGAACCTAAGAAATAAGTTTATATGGCGTAATTTGTTCAATTATTCTCGGCTATAGTGGTAGCCTGCTTAGAGCACTCTAATTTGTTCAATTTGTTATGCGAAGAATTTGATCTTTTTTTAATTTTACAAAAATAAGTAAAATTTGGAAATTTTTGAAAAATTGTCAGAATAAAACAAAAAATTCGATAGAGTACCCATTAGTAGCTCTTCGCCAGATTTTAGAACATGTTTTAACTTATCATTAATAAAGATGAGACGAATCTGAGGGGACATGTTTTAAGATAATTCACGTTTTATGCTTTTTATTTTGATTTTGCAAAGTTTTTTCTTTTAGCGTATTTTTTTCGAAAATACGCTTAATTTCCTTCAACTTTTCCGTTGATGTCATTTTTAACAAATAAAGTAGTTTTCAAGATATATTTTTTAAAAAAATTATTTAGAAATACGTCTTTTTGAAAAGTTTCTCCAGACGAAAATAATTATGTTTCATGGAAAATGAATCTTTGCGTAGCGTCCAACATATCAGCAAAATTTCATCCCAATAAAAAATATTCAAGACAAACCGTTTTGTTAATTGAGCTGGCATTGCTCATATAGTGCACTTACACCCCTTTCCTTCCAAGTGAAAACCAACTTTTATTTTGTTGTTTTTTTTATGATTCTAAAAAAAGTCATTAAACGGTAAAATTTTGACGTGAATTTTCTAGCATGCATAAACCCATGCTCAAAGTATCGTTTCCTACAATTATCTCGATTTTTTCAATTTTGTCACTTACACCCCTTTCCTTCTCACCACCTCATGAATTTTCATTAAACATATTTGTTCTCCAAGAATAACTTTCCAAAAGGACGTATTTAAAAATGTGATTATTTTTACCTTTGATATACCATAACAAAGGTTTAGAAATTGGTCGAAAAACACGAATTTGATCCAAGGCCCGGAAGGCCGAGTCACATATGCCAATCGATAAGGTTCGACAAATTGAGCGATGTCTGTGTGTTGTGTGTGTGTGTGTGTGTGTGTGTGTGTGTGTGTGTGTGTGTGTGTGTGTGTGTGTGTGTGTGTGTGTGTGTGTGTGTGTGTGTGTGTGTGTGTGTGTGTGTGTGTGTGTGTGTGTGTGTGTGTGTGTGTGTGTGTGTGTGTGTGTGTGTGTGTGTGTGTGTGTGTGTGTGTGTGTGTGTGTGTGTGTGTGTGTGTGTGTGTGTGTGTGTGTGTGTGTGTGTGTGTGTGTGTGTGTGTGTGTGTGTGTGTGTGTGTGTGTGTGTGTGTGTGTGTGTGTGTGTGTGTGTGTGTGTGTGTGTGTGTGTGTGTGTGTGTGTGTGTGTGTGTGTGTGTGTGTGTGTGTGTGTGTGTGTGTGTGTGTGTGTGTGTGTGTGTGTGTGTGTGTGTGTGTGTGACGCAGTCGTCTGTTTCTCGGAGATGGCTGAACCGATTCGTTTGCTATTACGCTTATTTGAAAGATGTTATCACCTTATAGATCACTATTGAATTGTTTTGCGGTCCGACATTTTGTTTAAAAGTTATTCGGAACCGCTAAACCGATTTCAACAATGTTAGTATCAAATGAAAGCTCTTGCTACTGCAAATTTGTAACGTTCGTGTTGCACACAACGCACAGCAGCTTAAGCGCCACTCCGGTTTAGGAGGCTGCTGACGCTTTTGAAAGTCCGGCTATGAGACTCTGTAAAACGGGCGGGTTAAAAGTGGCTAAATCACACCGTTCATCTGACTTTTCCTAACAGGGGTTAAACCAAGAATTATTCATACAGACTGATCGATTGATATTTCCAAAATCTCCAAAAGAAATGAACTAAAAAGATCGAGACGATACGCGAAGCTAAATCAGAGAAGATCTTACCATTCATTAATCCGAAAAACAAACAAAAGTTCGATATCTTTTAGGTGGTTTCCAAACTAACAGGCTGTTTATTGAACGCATCAGCCTACTAGTCCCGGGACAGGGTAAAGCTACTCAACTTAAGGCTAACCATGGCAAACAGTCTTATTTGCTAGCACTTGCGGTTTTTTGATTTGGTTCTTCCACACAGTTCGACAGCACAGGCCGAACGGTCCTGATAACACAGGCAGTAGCGATCAATCAGCTGATCCAGGCAGTCAAGCTGTTCCCGATGTAAACGAAGAGCGTATAGCGTTTGCCACCTTAGGGTGAGTGGCAGGCGCCGGTCCGTAGCACGATCTGAGTGCGCTGAGTGGATCAGTCAATCCTAGGACTTATGACAGCGTGTTCGATGGGTCCGCTTAGCTGATTGGTTTTCTGCCCAAGCCGGAATAAACACCCCACGTTGAATGGGGAACCCTGTTCAACGTGTACATTCATTATGCGTATACCTAATAAGTTATTTTAGTCACCGCAGCACGAAGCTTACCTGCTAGTTTTAAGTTTAACGGGCACGAGTCACTTTCTTTTGGTAACTCCTATCCTAGCAGTCGGTCTAAAACTTTAAAAAATACTTATAAGGCCTAATCTTGCTACTCTAGCTCCTTCTCACCTTAAGCACGGGTGGATTTTACTAACAAAGTCCTTGACTTTGTCAACCACCTTGAAATGCACCTTTAGAAAATCGCGAACTTTGATTACGGAAGAAAAGTTTAGTTTGAAGATCTCCACTCAATTAGCAATGGAGTTGGTCGGATCCCTTATTTAAAGCATTTTCGGCATAATAGCAATCGAAATGCTATTATATTTCGCGACAAAGATCAATTCTATCAACCTGTACGATTTATTTCTTGTACATCATTCGCGATTGTTTGAAGAACAATCTCGAGCGCACACCAGTGATTTAAATCACTCAGCTATTGGGCAAAGCGAGATGACCAATTTGAGTGACGCCAATAGTGAGTATGTATCGGCGCGAGCGACAGTAACTCTTCTAGTAACCGACAGGTGGCTATGTTCGTAAGTTGCGGTGAGCTTTTTACTACTAGTGTGCAATTATTGTGCGGTTACGTGCAATCTTCACAGGGATGAATTCATGGCTTACAAATTTTTTGGGAGAGTTTTATCGAAAACAATCAAGCGGTTCAAAAGTTATGCTCAAAAATGTGCTTTTTGAAGGTGTCAATTAGTCGAACGTTTCTCAGAGATGGCCAAACCTTAGCTACAGTAGTAGAAAAACGCTTTCCTCTCTCTTTAGACTGATCAAGCTCAGCTGATTCTATTCCTTGGGTTTGCTTTGATATGCATAGGTGGATGATCCGTCGCGCTACTTGCCGAATGTTCAATAGCCAAAGCCGCTCTCGTACGCACGATATTACAAACAGCTGGCCTTTTACAGGCATAAGTTTTTTTCTTGTTAGTCTGGATGATCCAGCAACCTGACCTCCCTTGGGTGTTTCTCCGTCAAGCACTCCTGATATGATCCAACCCAATGAAGTATTCTGAAGAATTGGACCAGTTTTCCCTAACTTCTGCTTTCCTTCACATAGCAAATTATAAAAGTACTCTGCACCGATGAATAAATCCACACCTCCAGGTATATTAAAATAGGGATCCGCAGGCATAATGGCTCCTGGTATCTCAAGTTGATGCATTGGATTTAACGGAATCTTTGACGTAATTTCATTAAGCACATGGAAGCAGATCGTGGCTACTATTGCAATTGTTGACGTTGTCTCAGACAGCCCCACTCCTTGCACATTTAAACATTCTGATATTGATGTGCATTTTAGCTTCTGTGCGATCTCTCTCGTCATTAGATTTCGCTAAGACGCGCTATCTAGTAGGGCTCTTGCTAAGAATGTGTTGCCAAACTGATCGCGAATTCTTACGATAGCGGTAGGTAATAATACTTGCGAGAAGAGCTTTTAGAGTTTGTATTCGTCGAGATGGCAAGATTACAAATGGCAGTGTTTTCTGTGGTGGGCCTTGAATTTATTTGCGATTCTTCATCACTCGAAGCAAGTGTATGTGTCGAATGCTGTGGGGATTGAGGTGGCAGTATGTCGTTTTGTGGCTTTAGTTGTGGTGGTTGTGTTGATTTATTCGCTTGAAGAGGTCGTGGCGAGGTATATGAAGCTCGGGCTGTATTAGTATTTGCACGTGCAATAGTGTGTGGTGTTTTCGCTGGCAGATTGTTCAAAGGCCTCTCGTGCATTTGCTTACTACATGGCCAGGTGATAAGCAATTGAAACAAAGCATGTTTCGTTTTACCGTAGCAATCCTATCAGAAGAATTCATATGACGAATGGCTGGACACTGAAACACGTTGTGTAGGGATCCTTTACAAAAGCAACAATCGGTTGGTTCCACCGACACTGAATGAATAGACACGTATTTCGCTTGGTGATGTTCTGTGTGAATTATTTTCGCAGGTGTAATGGACTGTAGTACAGAGCATTGTCTTCGCAGGAAGTCCGTCATAGCCTCATACTTCACGAACTCCCTTGAGTTAAAATGTGTCTTCCAGCTCCGAAGAGTTACGAAGTCTAACTTCGAGCTCAAAATGTATGCTAAAATAATGGACCATTCGTTGGTTTTGATTCCCAATTTCTCGATCATCTGTAAATTTTTGTCAAATGTACTCAGCAGATTGTTCAAAGCTTCAAAACTTTCCTTTCGTACTGGCTCTGTTGAGAACAAAGCGTCTAAATGAGTTTTAAGGATCAGTTTCTTATTCTCATAACGTTTTTCTAACGCATTCCAAGCAACGTCGTAGTTTGCATCAGAAAGCTCTACAGATTGAATTTCTTGTAATGCTTCCCCTGTGACGGATGCACGTAGATAAGTAAATTTATTGATTTCTGAGAGAGCATTGTTGTTGTGGATCAACGATCGAAAGCTGTCCCAAAAAGTAATCCACTGCATCGGGTCGCCACTGAATGTAGGTAGATTTATATCGGGCAATTTCACTCTCGATACGGGAGCAGTGGGACACAGTGCCGTATGGGATACAGGGGGATTCACTGTTTGCTCTTTAG
The DNA here is from genome assembly GCF_943734655.1 of Sabethes cyaneus. Lineage (NCBI taxonomy): Eukaryota > Metazoa > Arthropoda > Insecta > Diptera > Culicidae > Sabethes > Sabethes cyaneus. The sequence continues at coordinate 121,745,681 of NC_071354.1, forward strand.
GTTTCAGACTCAGCAGTATAGCCTTCACTTCACAATATAAATTTTCAAACTCCCATACAATGGCCGTGTTTGTGTTAAGGTGGGCTTCAAAGCGGGCTTCTTCTTCTATCTGTCCAACACTCGGTTCCCTCAAATCAGCACTGTCAGTTAATGCTTCAATTTTTCTTCTCACAGCGTAGAATTTGGTCAGCGTATCTTCTACCATAGACAGTCTAGCATCAATCTGAGTCTCATCTCGTTCCTTGCAATAATCTGTGGTGAACTGTTTCACCATTAACAGAGTGTTTCGCAGCTGCTTTCCTGGAGCTGGAGCTCGCGAAGAGTAGTTACTGGCATTTTGAAGCACTGAATTACTTATCAATATCACACGATTGCGAACAAAACTGACCAACACAATGCCAACAAGAGAACCAGAAGTCAATCGGAACGAACAGGCTCACTCTCAAATCCCAACTCGGTACGGAAGAAAAACTCGCTAGTAGCTTAATTTCCTTTCAGCAGGCAGGCCTTTTGGCAGCAATGATTTTGACGTAGGACTACGTCTTACGGCAAGTTTCTCGATAGGGTGTCATTCCAAAAAATCGAAAAATGCGAGCGTCACGAAAAATGAAAGCTTTTGAGCGCTAATAGCTCAGCGGTTTCCCGATCGATTTCCAATATTCTTACACCAATCGATCGGAAAATCTTCTAAGAATTGACCTAAATGAAGAAAAGTATGGATTCTTGATGTTGAACTATTGAAAAATCGAAAATAATTAACCTATGTTTTACCAGAATTCTCGCATCGTGATTGGTTGGAAGATTCTTTACGATGATCTAAACCTATACCAATTTGATATCTGTGCTTGGGAAGTAAGCCAAAACAAGTGACGAAGCTTCCTCATTTCAACAAGATTTCTTAACACCGCGGTTCAACCTAGACCATTTTGATGTCCTTGATTGGGAAGTACGCCAGAGAGAGTGACAAAGCCCCCTCGTGCCAACAGATTTCTTACGAACGCTATTAAACCTAGTCTAATCTGATGTCTGTGTTAGGGAAGTATGCCAGAAAAAATGGCACAAGTTCGTTGTCCCAACAGATCGCAAATTCTTTACTGCGTAACGATTAAACCTCGGCGAATTTGATATCTGTGTTGGAAAAATGTGCTACAGCTGTAGTGTTCGGTTATAATACGGTTCTGTATGAATACGCATGCTTGCCGTGTCATTAGAAGTGTAGTGAAAAGATGTGCTGTTGATAAAATAGGATTGAATTGGTAAAATCCCTTCAACGTGGGAAACCATGGATAATAAAAACAATCTTTAATTTCAGTAAGGTAATAGTTTGTGTTCTTGATTTTGTTAAATTGTTTTCAAATGCGCAATCTTTTGAGAATTGAACGTATGCAATGTTACTACTTTGATAAATGTTACATACAACGCATGTAGCATGTATATATGTTGCATATAGCATGTATACATGGAGAATCTAATGATTACAAGCATGAATACATGCTACTATCCCTACAAAGAGACTTACGTAGTCCTGCGTCACCTATATATGCGGTCGTGTCTTGTACACAACCCCTCTGATTTTTCTTAAAGGACAGGTTTTCGGACGCACCTATTATTACAAAAGCACTTTTCACACTTTCAATAGCGAGTCTTTTGCTCGGTCACAATAGTTTTTCAGTCAAAAGCACAAAAGCGCGATGGCGCAATTTCCAAAGATTCACACGCGTGGCGGCAACATTCATCAAAATTTCCCGATCGGCTTACTGATCCGGCTCGAAGGACCAAAATGTTCAATACTGAAACTTTGGGCCGGATCAGCACGGCCACACGATCGGGAATTTCGGTGTAGTCAATACGGTGTTGTCAACGCGGACACTTAGCTTTGCGACATCGAGCCTTTATTCGAACGAAAGGAGAACTCAATTGCGACCGATCTGATTAGAGCTTTATTCGGGACTGATTACATTCGTGCCTCAACTGATTTATGCTTTTGATTTCTAGGTGAACTGATCCTGATCGAGAAATTTTCTAGTGATATGCGGTCGTGTGCGTTTAGTAGATCGATGCCCGGTAGCATCGTTCACTAGCGTTAGTCTAATTTGTCTTTGTTTCGCAACAGAGGCTTTATTAAAGAAAGTTTTATATGGGTATCATTTCTAAGAGTCAAAACCGAACATTTAATAAAAAAAATTTTTGACGGAAAACCTCTATAGTTATTGAAAGTAGTAATAAAAAGTTAACAAGCTTTGTTGCAGTTATACCTCGATATAAGACAACCTCGATATGATTCAATTCGATATAAGACAAATTCGTTAGACATAGTTGTCAACAATAGCAGAGATAAACTCCCATCCAGAAGCAGCGAACTACACATTTTCATTATTTCACAATAGGTAATACCAAAAATTTCAAAAAATCAAAGTTTAAACAATAATCAAAAGTTCAAAAACTGTAAACACAGTACACAAGGCAAAACTAGGGACTGCTGGCACAATTTTTCGATATAAGACAATTTCAATATGAGACAACTTTTTAAAATGATAAATCGTGTTTAATCGAAGTATCCCTGAAAACGAAACATTTTACTCACTTCCTCGAAAAAAATAGTTAATAGTAATGCATGTATGTGTAGCGCCCCGACCCCGGAAGTCCTCAATTAGCATAGTCCAAGCCCGGATCTTTGCCCAGGAAATTATTAGCATTGCCGAACAAGCAGACCAGTGATCTTTTACGGTCCCCATATTTTTTAATTACCAATTACAGTTTTGCTGTTTCAATATAATTTACCGTTTTAACAGTCTTGCTTTTCGACACCATTTAAGCCGCTCCAACGGTCACACGGAAAATATATGACAAACAACGTCGTTGCATAACCCAGCCATTTGGTATTCTAATTTTTTATTTATTTGCGGTCAATCGTGTGTAGATCGTGTTACAATATTAACCTAATCTTACCCTAATGTACATTTTCATCAGTTTTTTGAAAGCTATCTATTATTAAGAATTGAAATTGCGTGTTACCTCTAAATATTGCTCCAGTTTCGTTTTATTCATTGAGAAGTCAAATTACAATACTGATAGTATAGCACCATCATTTGATTTATGAGCCCGAATTAAGCATATGGTAGTTGATCCAATAGTTGTGGTAGTACCAATAGTTGCGCTACTGTTCATTATTAATGCATATTTTCGTCACCGTAGCATTTTAGATAAAACAATTACGTTCATTATATAAAACAGGTTCTTAGAAGTATTGGTAGTTAGACTACACCAATATGTATATGTGATTTTAAAGTGACCGTGCAATGATGAGCCACCTGACAAAGAAATTCTCGGTAAAAAGTTTATATTAATATTGTAAGAACAAATTAAAAATGCTTTGATTTTTTTGATTGATTTAGAGCCTTGATAAAGAAAACAAATTATTCAAAACGTTGGCGAAAGAGAAAAACACCGTTTTTCTGCTTTTTTAAGACTGCAAAACCGAAAGAAACTCCATTGAGCTTTCTAGAAACTTACGCGTTCGAACACTATTTGCCACCGATCGTTATCGAACCGGAACCGAAAAATTTAGATCCAGATATATTCATGAAAGTGTTCTAGTTAATTGTTTAAGGTAATTTTATGGTTTTAAGCAAAATTATAACAATATTTTATCCAATGCATGCTGAATTAATGTCCTATTGTTTAGTATTTATTATTATTACATAACAAATTTAATAGTTTTAAATAAATTGCAGGCAAATAAGAATTATAGTAAGTATGTTATTTTCTAACCCAATCATAACATTTGATTGATTCCAAAGCGCGTATTTTAAGAAAAAAATCAAATTCGCTTCGGATGATTTTAGTTTTCTATGTGTTGTGACAACTTGAAATAAAAATATCATCATTTTCACTGCGGCGCCAACTACTTGTCGAATAAAGCTTTTGTTGACCTATTGCATTTTTTACAAGACAGTTTAAGATAGATGGTGGACGCTCTTGCGAATAGTGGTTTATGTAACATCTTAGTGACCTGCGATAAAAATGTCGCATTTAATAAAAAAATCAGAGGAGTTGTGCACAAGACACGACCGCATAGGTGACGTAGGACTACGTAAGTCTCTTTGTGGCGAAAGTAGGATGTATCTATGTATGTAATAATACGATTCTTGTGTACAAGCTACACACGTAACGTTTATCAAAGTAGTAACATTGTATACATTCAATCCTAAACCGATTTTGGAGTTATATCCATGAATTGATTGAATCTATTTTATTTAAACGAAACCAAGTTACACTAAACCAAACAGTAAACAAACTTTTATGATCTGTTTCTACGTTGAATAGTGCTTTTCCTCTAGTAATCGGTTGACGGTACGTGCGAGTTTTAAAAAAGTTGAAAATTTTGCGCAACTTTTCTGCGGCTTCTGTTGTAAGTACACTGATAATAAAGCATTTACAACCTGCAGACGTTTTGGAAGTCGCAGAAAATGTCGCCTGTGACCAGTAAACTTATTTCCGTCATTTGTTGGTCGTCCGCAATGGCGGAAAATTCAACTTCTCCCTCGTTGCCTGTGTTATTATGGTATTAATTGGGCACGAAAATATAATAAAGTCTTCAATCGTTCTGTGGCCCTTAAAGGGATCTATTGTTTGATTATCATAACTCCAGCTTGCAATAAACTTGCACTAACGCACTTAACGTAGTTATCTGTTCGGTAAATTGGAATACCGATAACCGCTAACCAGGCACGGCTTGTTGCAACGGACCAACCCGAAAGCCTCAGCAGCTATGCGATCGACGAAGCCGTTCGTGTATGGTCCTGAGTCACGATGAAATACCACTCCAAGTGGTCAGCTGCAAGTGACGTGGGATGATTTTGGTCGTTTTGTTGTCGCGAGCAGCATATTTCCTGCCAATTCCAGAACTTCAGCAGCCAGATATTCCTTCACGGCAGCGAAACGAGTGCTCCAGTTCCAACACACGCTCAGCATACTTTCCTTTCCTCAGCAGCCGATGAACACGACCGACCGGGAACTGCAGATGTGCACGAGTCGAGCTCGAGCGTGACTTTCGTTTGCCCTGGCAAACGATGTTGGCAGTAACTCAGCTAGCGTTTGAATAATGCTGTTCGCCGACTAACCTCGTGTTCTGCAGCAGAGCAAGCGACAAGCATCGGCCATACCTATTTTTCATGGTCCTTCATTCTATTATGTACGTTAAATAAAATGGAGCATTTCAATTTCAGTCTGAACAAAAGAGCAAAGTTACCAGTGAGCCGTTCGCCTTTTGCTGCCAAAGAAAAATTACGTTACGTATTATTACTGTAGCATTGGTGATGGATAAATTTGTGTTGCTAAAGAAATCGAGTGAAAAACCCCCTAAGTACCAAGTTTCCTAGGTTTTATCAATTACCGAACTGTTCTTTGGAGACCATTCTTTGAAGAACAAATTTTTATATGAAGATGCAAGAGATGTTACTAAAACTATTTCATTTTATTAAACCCATGATTTTATGCATTTTGACGCTTGGCCGAACACATTTACTTGGAGCTTTATTTGTTGGCCGCTTTGGTACCTTCCGAGACGGCCAACTCAACCAGCAGCAACAAGCGAACAGAGGCGCGAAAGGTGATCGATTAAAATTATTTGATAAGAAGCCAACAATTAGAATCAATCGAATTAAATAGAATTAAAATCAGTAAGCGAAAATTCCTCAAATCTTCATGAACATTATGTTTCATCCTTAAAAGAACATTTTGTCGACATGATATGTTGGAAGTTTAAGCCTTCTTTTCCGTCTTCTTGGGCAGCAACAAAACAGTTTGGATGTTCGGAAAGACACTTCTTTGAGCAGTGATGACACCGGACAACAATTTGTTCAACTCTGCATGGTTGCGGATGGCCGGATGGCCAGCTGCAAGTGACGATAATTCTGGTCGTTTTGTTGTCGCGAGCAGCATATTTCCTGCCAATTCCAGCCAATAGCAGCCAGATATTCCATCACGGCAGCGAAATGAGTGCTCCAGCTCCAACACACATCCAGCATACTTTCCTTTCCTCAGCAGCCGATGAACACGACCGACCGGGAACTGCAGACGTGCACGAATGCCTCACCGACAGAATCAGAACAGATTTCTTGACATTTTGATATTAATATCACAAGATTCTGACTATGCATTCAAAAGTTATCATTTTTCAAAAACAAAAATTCCGAAAAATTTCGAAAATAATTAATGCACGAATATTTCCTTTTTTACTTTTGATGAAAAAGCATATCTAGAACGAAATGATTGACCTTAAAATTCTTCTATGAGGAAATTTCATGCTTTATATCAATTTTGCAATGTATTTGAATTAAAAAACTACCTGAGTAGAGCGTTAGACATGAAAAACGAAAAAGAGAAATTGGACTTTTTCTATCCTGGCGCTCCACCAGGTAATTATTTTTGCATGAAAATCAGAACTTAAGGTTCTTTTGAGTGTACTTTCATGATAAAACAGTCTTTAGCTTGATCGCATCGTTATTACGATGTTGCCCGTTAGAGGGTTAAATGGAACTTTCCATCATCGGTGCATCCTGAATTGTACCAAGACTTGTTCGATAATAATTGGAAATTATTCCAACCAATCACAAAGCGACATTTTCTAGTATTTTTCAATGACGCGCATTGAAAATCAATAGTTTTCTATATTTTCAATATTTTCCAAATCGATTTTCCGATCAATTGGTGTAAATATCTTGGAAATCTATTGAAAATTGACTGAATTTTAAGCCGAAGCGTGAAAACGCGTTTCTACTTTGATGACGTCATTTCCAACAACCAATCACGAAGCAAGAATTCTGGTAAAACATAGGTTCTTTATTTTCAATAGTTCAACATCAAGAATCCATACTTTTCTTCATTTGGGTCAGTTCTTAAAAGATTTTCCGATCGATTAGTATAAGAATATTGAAAATCGATCGGAAAACCGCTGAGCTATTAGTTTAGTTTATTTATTTATAACACGTAACATAAGACAAAATGTCTTTTTTCCGTTACATTGATCTTAACAATAGAACAAGCGACACTGAATTTAAACTACGTACTCAATAAACCAATTTCTAACAATTTAAGAGCTCTATACATTTCTTCTTAAAACCTAAATGCGATTCTTCTAGGGTCACATCATTTGGCAAGGAATTCCAATGAACTAGTCCTCTAACAACCCAGCAAACACCAACTCGTATATCAATGTACGAAAATTATCGTTATTGATTTGTAATAAATTCAGGATCGTAAATATAGTCTAATGAAACGCACATAAGTTTATATTCAGTCGTATTTGACGATAGCAAGTGATTGACCTACGACTTTCAGTACAGAATTGTATAGCATAATAAAACTAGTCGCTTTGAGTCGGATCTTATCGCATATAAAGACTTATAAAGTTGAATTGTTAACGTATATTTTGTAGTACGTATATGGCCTCCAAATTAGTACGCATAGGCTAGTTTTGTGCATCAGATACGATTTTTCAGGGTATATATAGGTACATATAACTCATTTATTGCTCTGATATGCATATGAAAATGTTTACTGGGAAAAAACGTTTTTCCATACTTTGATGTTCTAAATCGTGGTAATCTAATCTAATCTAATCTCACACTAACGCAGCCAATACTTGAAGGCATCCTGGAAAATGACGATTGTCTGAATCGATCATTTTTCTTGTCAACGGCCAGGCCAACTGCGCAGCATGTACCGCAAAGAGAATTTCAAAGAATCAAGTGGAATTATAAATGATACTTAATTCCATTCAACTCTTTGAAATCAAAGGGAAGGAAGGAAGCGTGGACCTCCCGTACCAAACGCTTCCCGTAAAGATATTGGTGTATTTACAGTTTACGTTATACAGTATACAGTCGTTGGGAGTATCTTTGCTAATAATAAAGGTTAAGTGACTCCTGACCCTCGGGGATGAACTTGTGGTTTTTAGACCAAAAGCCAGGCTGCAATAGGCCAAGGTTATAGCGCCTTATTTCGCTCTCTGAAAAGAGACAAAACAAAACAAAACAAACAAGCAAACAAAACAACTGCAAAATTGAAGCGAAATATTAAGTAAGATGAATTATTTGGTTAGCTACTTATTCTAACTCGTATATTGTATATTGAGCAGATTCAAAATGGCATCCGAATGTAGTGAAAATCTGCAAATGAAAAGCCATCACTATATACATACTACCTTACAATCCGCGTTACACTCCACAGTCCTGAATATACCAAAAGCCCTTCTATCAACCACTCACACTGCACACAACTTACTAAAACCAAAACACGTCGAATTACACAAAATCCAACCATCGCACGGCATTACGTACCGCTGGTCAAACCAATTAACGTTACAGCAAAAAAACTTGATGTTCTAAATCGTGGTAATGTATACTTTCTAGAGCGTGTACTCCTTAGCGGTTGCAATTTTGTATATAAGTATTCAGGTTGTTTACACTTTATTAGGTTGTGCATGAATAAACAAGAGCGCATTTTACCAAAGTTTTTAAAAGGACAACCAATTAATCTGCTTTTAAGATGTGAAACACTTGCATATCGGTTACAGTTGAAGACGTATCGTGCGCATGCATTCAAAGCTACCCGTAGTCTATTTAGTGAGAATGCAGATGCTTCATCGGACAAGAATTCACATGATATGAAGTAAGGAAGAATTAAGCTTTTGAAAAGTTTAATTTTTGTTTCAGTACCGAAAAGCGAAGAAGTTACATATAGTCTACGCAAACATGAATAGATTTTCCCACATTGTTGCTGGAGATATTTATCCCATTCGAGATTAGACTGAATTAACATTCCTAGGCTGGTTGCATTATCGACAAACTCTAGATTTACAAGGTTCAGTTGTAATGCTGGTTTTAATGAATTTTGATGAGCATTATTTGTTAAAAACATAGCTTGAGTTTTTTTGGGATTCAACGTCAGCATATTTCTTTTAGACCAATCAAAAACTCTCTGTAGATCACTGTTAATTTTGATAGAAGCATCAAGAGAACTTTTATCGGCGCACTCAAAATAAAGTTGTACATCGTCAGCGAAAATGTGTATTTCGCAGTAGTGAAGCACACGTGGGAGATCGTTTATGTAGAGAGAGAAAAAGATTGGTCCAAGAATTGAACCTTGGGGCACTCCAGAGACAATTGGGATAAATTGGGAATATTCTCCATTATTGAAGACTGCTTGAGTGCGCTCACTCAAATAGGAAGTTACCAAATTTGCAGCGTGTCTTGAAAATCCAAACGATGACGTCAATTTATTGCACAGCATTTTATGCGACACTGTATCGAAAGCTTTGGAGAAGTCAAGAAGAACCAGCACAACAGGTCTACCATTATCGATTATTAAACCAATGTCATCTAGGACTTTCAGCATTGCAGTTTTTGTACTGTGTTTCTTACGATAACCAGACTGGTTGCAATTTAGCAAATTATATCGTTTGATATAACTACCAATGTGTGTTTTAATAATTTTTTCAAAAACTTTTGACAAAGCACACAAAATGCTTATGGGGCGCAGATTTTTCAGAGAATTTACATTGGATTTTTTCTTAATAGGGATTATCTTACTTCTTTTCCACTCTTTAGGAAATACGCTGGTAGTGACAATAGCGTTGAACAAATGCGTTCCTGGTTTAATAATCAAAGGACAAATAGCTTTCAACAATTTCAAAGGTAACGAATCAAGTCCCACTGCATTTGATTTAATGGAGTACATACAGTTTATAACATCGATTTCACAAATATGACCGAAGTAAAACAATTCACGATCGTATGTATTGTTATTAGCCTGTGGTTCTTCTACTGGACTTGTAGGTTGAGTAAAATTAGCAGAGAATGAAACATTGATTTCATCAGCAGTATAATCATTGGTAGCATTTGTTTTGGTAGATCCTACACCGAATGATTTAAGAGTTTTCCACAGTTCTTTTGACGATTGCTTAGGGTCCAAACGAGTCACGAAATAACTTTGTTTCGCTGTACGTACAAGTTTTGTAACTTTGTTACGTGCTGCTTTGAAAGCATTATTGTCGATAGAACTTTTACTGGTTTTCCATTTTTTGTAGAGTAAATCCCGGTCTACGATTGCTTTACTAATCGTTTGATTGAACCAAGGATTTATCTTCAGTTTGGGTGAGAAAGAGCAGATAGGAACAAATTCATTATGCAACTCCAACATTGATGAGTTGAAAAAGTCTAGCAGAAAGTCTGAGTTATTACTGCGATAAAAATTTGTCCAGTCAATCAAATTGAATGCTTCCATGAAAACTTCATTTGGAATATTATTATAATCACGATAGTGAATTTCAACTGCTGCGGGTTGATACTCAAGGTCTAAAGAAGCAAAAATCAAATCATGGTTCGATAATACTGGTACTTCAATTTGATTGAAACGCAAAACTTTAGATTTATCATTGGTCAAGAACAAATCGAGTTGAGATGCTCCGTTTTGATGAAAAAAGGTTGGTTCAGTACCCAAGCTAAACACAGAATGTGTCTCCATCCAATTTTCCATACGGCGAGTATTCGTTGAACTGCGATCAAATATGTTCGTATTGAAGTCACCCATTAAAAATATCTGATCATATTTGCACCCAAAGAACGAGAAAAGATCATCCAAGCACTTTTTTCGTTAGATAACAAAATCTCGGTTGCTATAAACTCTGTACAGGGTACACCAGGTTCATTTTTGGACGTCTCCAAAACCTTAAACTTCAGTCCATTCTTTAACAACATCATTACACCCCCTCCCAACCTTCCAACCCTATCGTGCCTAATTGCCTTGTACCCATTAATCGATACAATTGAATCGTCAACTTTGTCATTCAACCAAGTTTCGCTCACACAAACAATGTCTACGTTGCTCACATTCACTATTTGGCACAGTTCATCTAGTTTACATAACTTCCTTGCACATATGCTTCGACTATTAACGCAGCAAACGGACAACTTTCCTTGGTATAAAGCAGATTTCATCACCGTACTAACTACACACCAATTTGATGAGGTGCTAATATCTGCGTTAATAGACATGATCGGAATAAAAATGATTTACAGTGTAACTTTGCCTTTCGTTCGTACCAATCAAAATCGTTCGTATTTGGAACTCTGTGGCAGTTACAGCAACTCTAGTGGCTTAAGCGCCACTTCCCTGAAACAGAGAAGACCACTAGAGCACGTCAATGTCCGGCCAGAGACTCTTACCACCGGGCGGGTGTAGCAGAATTCAGACCACAAAGCCTACCAAATTACTACGAAAATCGTATACTGACCCCAGACCAAATCAGAACCACGTTAGCTTTTTCACGAGGGTGGAGGCGCACTATCAGGAATTATCTCCGAGCGAAATATTTATCGAGCAGGGCGAACAGTAACGAACCGATCAAAATGCCTTTATTACTTTTCTCGACTGCACTTTTGTTTTATTCCACTTCAACTTCCAACTTTCGAACCGTTTTCAAACCAACAATTTAGATTTGTGCAAATTCTAACTAGCTTTTCTTGGGCCCCACTAACTTGCTATCTGATGCGTATACACTTCTTATTGGCTTTATTCTTCTCACGTGAGTGCTTACCGAGTCCGGAATTACGGGTATCCAACGGCGGTCGGGAGCTCCCACGAGGTTTCTAGGCGAGCAGTGTGTCCAGTGCCAGGTCGTAAGCGCTGGATGGCGGCACCGCAGCCGATGTTGACGACGGCTAATACTTCTTCGGGGTAAATGCGTCCCCGGAATACTGTCGGTGGAGAACCAACGGCTTGCCAAACAGCACGACCACAATCCACCCTCGAGTTTTCAGCCTAGACTAGCACCCACGTTGAATTGGTGGGTGTACCTATTCAACGCACTCACGTTAATTTTTCGCTTTCAGCTTAATACATTTGAGTCTTACCTGAATCGCACAAATTTAAATTACAAACTGACTTATTTTTTCAAGTCGAACTTAATTCTGAACGCGCACTGCAATGAATCGAAAAAACTAATTTAAAGTCCATTTTGATCGTCCAATATTTCATCAAATCACACTTTTTAAACTTACAATCTGTTCAGCACAGATGCACACTACACGCGCGTTAACTAAGAGCTTTTTTTTTTAAAAAAAAAAAAATCACTGCTCGAACGAAAAGCGAACTAAACTCGAATACGGTCTCCACCAAAGTGAAAGAGTCGATCACGTTTTCCAACTCAAGTGATCGAAAGGTATTCTCGTGCTGTGTTCTGATTGGTCGTTTTCTATGCGCCTATATACCTATCTTATTAATTAATACTCTATGGGAAATTTCTAGAACTTTACCGAATGATGTCATAACGTCGGTACAACGTGGCCGAAATACGCCTCAATTTATACCATCAAGTAACACTGTGGCCTCTGTCTTATCTAACGTTTTACTACTCTTCGCTAGGTGTCGTTTTCACTTATATGCAACGGTGCAAGTCGTACCCACACAACGTTCATTTCGAAATCTTTCTAACTTATCATTTGCTAACCCGAACTTGCACCTAAACTTTAATGTACATAGACGCATGTAACAAGGTATATTGTTACAACAGTAACGAGAGAAAGGTGTATGAGTACAGACTTAGCAAATAGATTACAAATGTTCTTCTACCAAATTGTTTTTTTTTTCTGTTACAATGCAAATAATTACAACTTTCAAAGAAGAAAAATAAGAAAAGTATCGCCAGTATTTCCTACAACAATTTCATTATTCTTTCATAAAACATTAATCGGCGGAATCAGCATCAGCAGCAGCAACAATCCCAGTAAAAACGGCTAGTCAAATCAGCTGATTGAGTTCGCTCTCCGACGACACAGCTATATCTTTCTCCGTGGAACTTCTCCTGACAAAAATGACTCCGTGACGAGAAAAAACACCATGCAGCTTTCCATCTTTTTTAAGCCGTAGAGCTTTCGATCGTAGATCACGCATTGTCGGACTCAAAGTTTCATTGATATAGATGCGCTTATTTACGGAGAATCCGATGTCGAGAAGCGACAGCTTCCGAGAACGTAGGTACCGTGAGTAAAATTCATCTCGTTGAACTGTGATGGCAAACTGAATAAGCACCATGTAAACTGTCCCAGCAGACGGCATGCCTTTTGAGAGTCGACGAATGTCTACAAGCGGTAGCTTATTATCCTCATACCCCAAGCTGCGGCACCATGAGTGAAAATATTTCATCAGGTCTTCACCAGCGACGAATGGTATCCCACTAACGATAAGATCATTTGATCTCTGCGACTGTTCCAAAGCCACCGACATTTGAATTTTATTCCTCTCGATCTTTTCGGTTAGATTGTTTATTGACCGACTGTGCTCCTTACGAAGCTTTTTGAAGTCGGCTGCAATCTCAGATTTGAGACTGCTGAGAGATTCTCCAAGCTTATTGAAATCATCTCTCGTGATCTTTTGGAATGATTCTAGCTGAGACCGCATAATACTGGCAAGCTCAGAAACACTCATGTCGGTAGATTTAGAGACTGAGTTACTGCGCAACTTCTTGTTCATAGTTTCGTCCGTCATTGCGGATCACCGACACTTAACAACCACAACTAAAAACTGCTCGAATAACAATCAATTGTCCACAGATTTCTTTTCTGGGATTCTAATTTGGCGGAATAATTCAACTAAATATAGCACTTAATCGTTGAAATTTTTTCTCGTATCGAGCGGTCCCGTGCGGTACTAAAACTTGCACTTAAGATATCACTGGCGATTTATAACTCAGGAAGTAATGATCGTTGCACTATTTACATCAGAACGACAAATTCTACGTGCGCTTCATTCTACCATATTCGTGATGTCTGCTCAATTGTCTGCTTCGTGATTAGCGCTCAAAACCTATCATTTTTCGTGACGCTCGCATTTTTTGATTTTTTTGGAATGACACCCTATCTCAAAACTTGCCATAAGACGCAGTCTTACGTCAAAAATCGAAGTGAACTACAGTATAGCGACATATCGATGCCGCCGATTTAAACACAAACAAAAACACTACACTTTCTTAACACAAATCAACAAACGTAAATTTGCAATATAAGACATTAGTTGATTTTTTGAAACCACAGCAGATGAGTAATTCTCGCTGAAACGGGGCCACTACTGACACGAGGTCTTCAAATACGTTTGTGCTTAATTGGTTGAAAATGGTTAAAAAATATGAATTATACTTTTGATACTTCGAAATAGTGAACCCCTCGTGCGCCAAGGGGCCTAACAGTTTAAAAAAAGTTGAATTTTGAGCAAACCTAGAGATTTATATCATGTGATATTTCATAAATTTGCCATGAAACAACTATCAAATTGCCCGGTTCTGTAAAAAAGAAGAACAGGGCTTTCAAATGAAGTATTTTTTTTTTGGCGGCCATCTTGGATTTGGTCTCCATATTGGATTTTATCAAAAAATGGCCGTTTTCACCATGAGCCTCCCAACCGATTTTCATTTTAAGACCACCGTTGGAAAGTTATGAAAAAATGTTATAAGAAACATTCATAAAATTAGGTGTGCAATGGCATTAACTGAATAAAAAAATGAGTTATTTGTAGCAAGGTTCCCAATTTTCATATAATTATTGTGATATTTCCAAAATTTGCTATGAAACAAACTACAAACGACACGGTTTTGTAAAGGCTTATAATATAGGGTATAGGGCTTGGCAGATGGTCGCCAATTTTCTTTCACTTCGTATATAAACCCTATCTGTCCTCTTTACAAAACCTTGTCGTTTGTGGTTTGTTTTATAGCAAATTTTGAAAATATGACAATAATTATATGAAAATTGTAATTCTTGCTACAAATAACTGGTTGTTTTATTCAGTGAATACCATTACACACCTAATTTTATGAATGTTTCTTATAGCATTTTTTCTCAGCTTTCCAATGGTGGTCCTAAACTGAAAATCGGTTGGGGGGCTCATGGTGAAAACGTTCATTTTTTGATCAAATCCAATATGGCGACCAAATCCAAGATGGCCGCCAAAAAATATTTTACTTCATTTGAAAGCCCTATTCTTCTTCTTCACAGTACCGGGCCATTTGTTAGTTGTTTCATGGCAAATTTATGAAATATGTTTAGGGTTTTGCGTGCGAAAAAAGAAGAGGGAAATATTTTTGCTTTAGTCATCACTCACGCGTTAGCAGTCCGGCATGACTCATGAGACCGCCAACGCCAATGTATAAGTGGAAGAAAAACTGTGTTTGTGTGATGCTAAGCGGAGCAGCTGGTTGGCGGGCAGCGGTATATGTTTCTCAAATTTCGTCTACAGACTCGTCTGGTCACACGCTAAAAGTTTCTTTTATAACTCTCACGTTAAGGACTGGACGAAGCGGTAGGGGTACGGTAGCGGTAACAAATCTGAGAGACATGCACCGCTACCTGCTGGCTGGTTATTCTGCTTACTTATTCTTGCTATTACATAGACAAAAACTTTTCTCCGTTCACACATTACTGTCATCGAGTAGCAAGAGAATATAACGATATAGGCAAAGGGAAGGGATATAGTTGGTGAGGGAAGCTATGGTGAGGGCTTGGAAGTTGGAAATACGCTTTTTCCATCGCTTTGCTTATGCCTGTGTAGGGTGTAAAACGCAATTGTGTGGGCTGCTGCAACGTTTTAATAAATCTCTCTTTCGTGTCCAACACGATAATCATACGACGGTATAGGTCAGTGATGGCCAAACTACGGCCCACGGACCGCATGCGGCGCTTTAAGATGATTCATGCGGCCCGCGGACTGATTTGAAAGATGGTGAATATATGAGAAAATTTGTTGATGACATATGGGTCACTCAGTTTAGTCGTAATGCCTCGTGCATGTTGTGGATCTGAATGTTTTCTGGTTCAAATCTTGTGGTGATTCCTAGAAAATGGTTTTTTTGTTGCATATTTTACATTTTGTTATGCACAGGAATAGCCAGAAATTTTTGCGGCCCGCATCATTCATGGGCGATCTGATTTGGCCCGCAGCATGCCTATGCCTGAGCACCACTGGTATAGGTTGATATAATTCCCTTTTAGCTTTTTATTACAGATTCTGTAACAAATGTGATGCAAAACTTGAACGATCGAATTATTACATATTTTGCAGCATGTTCAAGTTTTGCAAATATTAACATTAGAAACTGACAGGGTTGCCAAAAAAGCATTATGTTTTATATCTAATCTATTCTGAACTGATCTTCAGATCAATTAGTGTAAACTTACCTTGAAAATCATCAAGCCAACGCGGTTGTTGATAATGTTCCGTTGCCAATACACCAGTATTAAGGAAAACTAAAACAATGATTAACCAATAAAATGCTTGCGATTTCACTGCTTTGCGACAAGCTCTACGTAGTCGTCGGTTAATACGATCTATGTTTTTCCGTTTTCTTGTAAACCACGACTCTTGTACAACTTCACTCTCTTCCCCTAATGGGTCCGAAGAATCGATTTCACTAATAGCTAATACCTTTCCTTCTTGAACGGTATTCGCTTCGTTCTCAGGATCAATATCTTCAGCTTGTGTTATCCAATCTAAATAACCGCGAAGGTCCTCTTCTATTTGTTGTTTTTCACGTAATTTTTGAAAATCACCCCGATTTTTTGCTTTTGTTCTCTCTTTAGAAAACTCACCACTTAAAACGCCAAGAATCAAATTCATAACGAAAAAAGCTCCTAATATAACCATAGATATAAAATAAATCCACTGCCAACTGCTTCCCATTGCATCTTGAATCTAAAATAAATAATTATGATAAATACGGAATCTATTGCACGAATATTTACTGCCTACATAATACAGCATGTCGGTCCAACCTTCCAAAGTCACACATTGAAATACAGTAAGCATTGATAGTCCAAAATTATCAAAGTTAGTGATACCAGAATTCGGGCCTTCCCAATATAATCGGCATACCATTTCAGGGGAAATACTGTCGCATTGAAACCCATCGTCTCCACAAGGATGTGGGTCTTCCATTTTTTCGCCTGGTATTAGGAAAATTTTTATCATTATGTATTACTGTAGTACCTATTTAAATGTTTAGGAAAAGTAGCGAATACCTGTAGAGTTATGAAAACATGTTTTATGCAGTTTGCCAGAAAATAACTCAAGTCCTATTATGGCGTAAATAATGATTACGAATAGTACCAATAAAGCGATGTGTAATAAAGGCACCATGGCGCGAAGAATTGAATTTAGTACAACTTGTAAACCTAAAACAAAAGAGAGGTAGTTTAAGGAATAAATGTTACCATTTTTCTTTCAACAATACCAAAGCTAAAAATACAATTCTTGCATTGGCATTATATGCCAACTACACCAAATAAACGGTGTCCACGTTAAAATTGTAACACAAACAATTAATTCGTGAAACTCGAATTTTAATCCAATTGCCATCTAACTTTCAGTGCATCAAATGAAACAATTAAACTTAGTTTTAGAGCGTTGATTAAATTTTACCTCCCCACCCCACCCAAGAGATTTTACACAACCTTAAAATCGACATATTTTGCATATTTATTCATACTTTCTTTATTTCTTCAACTATTTGGACTACTTTACGATGTTTCACATTAGGATGATTCTGCTTCATAATAGCCCAGTATTGCTCGATTGGCCGCAGCACCGGTGTATATGAGGGGTTATGATCTTTCGCCACGAAATCGACATTATTTGCTTCATGCCACGTCAGCACCGCCTTTGTGTAATGGCATGGAGCTAAATCCTACCAGAAGATCATAGGATAGTTGTGAAGATGATGATGGTCCCGCCACATACCCCCACAAAGGTTTGAGCAAGACGATATATCTATAAGATAATTAATATTATAACAATTTAATCCAGTTATTCAAACAAAAAACCATCTGGTTTCACATACAGATATAGGTAAGGTGCCATCCAGATACCACGTGGACAGAAAAACACCAATTTCCAACCCCCCGTCCCCCTCCGTGGACAAGCGTGGACATTGGCCCAACTCCCACCCCCTCCCCTGTTTGTCCACGTGGACATTTTTTTTCTTTTGCCAAATTTAACAAAACAGAAATGCATTGAGCTAAATTTAGTTTTCAACTTGATTTATGCAGTATATATTGAAAAAGTTTACGTTAAAGGAAGCTCCAGTCTAAAGGCCCCGAAAAAATGCATACTGATTTTTAGTCGTTGCGGAAATTTGAGTTAAAAAGCGTATTAAAATTTGTATGCAAGGTGTTAGGACCTTAAGGTGAAACGGTACTGAATCCCAACATGACCGGATCGGTGGCACCCATATCCTTACATGAACGCCATCTTTCCGACCATGTTGAGATTCAGTACCGTTTCACCTTAATTCTTGTGATCTTGTCTACTGCAAATTATTAGCAACTGCATGAAAGTCCGTTTCAGCTTGACTTTCACTTGACGATTCTTCTCTATCCAGAATATCTTTGTCTAACCGGAGCATCTCAGTTTGGCCGTCTACTTCAACACTGCACAAGACCTTACTGATGCGATGTGATTCGTAAAGTTTTTCAAAGGCGAATCCTATTGGAAATACGTTATCCATGGATGCAAAATGCAATCCACATTTGGTGCAAGCGCGACCTAAATGATAAATGAGTCGCGTGACTAGTGGATTCTTCCGTCATTTCTCAAAGAAGGCAAGGGTTGTAAAAAACAACAATATCTTTATTATTGCATTACATCAAATGTCAGGACAGGTAATCAACATCTATGAGTACTAGCGCAGGCTTAATCTTTTCAACAAGATTTATACCAGATATGTGCTCTCGTAATGCTCTGTTTATGTATTTAGGTTAACATATAGATAAAACTTTATTTGAGCCCAAAAACAATCACTGATCAATGGTTAATGCTAATATGTATAATTACTTCAATATTGCTGTTTCTAATTTCTATTTTTTGTATGAAAAACAAACTTGTCCACGTGGATATTTACCATACCCCCTCCCCCCCTTCCGTGGACAAGCGTGGACATTTTCATACCCCCACCCCCCTCTAAGCTGTCCACGTGGTACATGGATGGCTCCTAATCAAATTTAAACGATCGTTATATCTGCGTTCCGCGCGCGAGGCTCAAACTTTTGTAGACTGCTCTTGTATTATTTTATAATTACTATACTTCTTCTTCTTCTTCTTCTTCTTCTTCTTCTTCAGCAGCATAGAGCCGGGGTGGCTCGTGCTGTTTCAAGCACTCGTCTCCATTCAACTCGGTCTTGGGCCACTCGTCGCCAATTTCCTAGTCGTCTCAGAAGTCGCAAATCGCTCTCGACCTGGTCGAGCCATCGTGCACGTTGGGCCCCCCTGTTCCTGGTGCCGGTAGGGTTGTTGAAGAGGACTATTTTCGTCGCACTGTCGTCCGGCATCCTTACGACGTGTCCGGCCCACCGTAGCCTGCTAACTTTCGCTAGATGTACGATGGGAGTCTCCCCAAGCAGTGCCTGTAGCTCGTGATTCATACGCCTCCGCCACTCTCCGCTTTCAGTTTGTACTCCGCCAAATATCGTCCGCAGCACTTTCCGCTCAAACACGGCAAGGGCGCGTATGTCCTCCGTAAGCAGCGTCACGGCTTCAAGTCCATAAAGAACTACCGGTCTAATAATGGTTTTGTACATTGTTAGCTTCGTGCGGCGGCGTATGCTTCCTGATCGTAGCGTTTTACGAAGGGCAAAGTAGGCCCGATTTCCCGCTTGGATGCGCCGCTGGATCTCCTTACTAGTGTTGTTGTCCGCGGTCACCAGCGATCCCAAATACACGAACTCTTCTACCACTTCTAGTTCGTCGCCGTCAACGGTTACCGTCCATGGGAGGCGCACATTTGTTTCCTTTGAGCCTCTTCCTTTCATGTATTTGGTCTTCGACGCATTTATTTTTAGCCCAATTCTCCTAGACTCCGCTTTCAGTCTGGCGTAGATTGCCTCCGCCGTCGCAAAGTTCCTGGCAATGATATCGAAGTCATCTGCAAAGCCTAGAAGTTGGCTACTCTTGGTAAAAATCGTGTCTCTCGTTTCGATGCCCGCTCGTCGGATCACCCCCTCAAGAGCGATGTTGAACAGCATGCAGGATAGACCGTCACCTTGTCTCAACCCTCGTCGCGTCTCGAAGGGACTCGAGAGTGTCCCAGAGATGCGTACAAAACACATCACTCGATCCAATGTAGCTCTGATCAGTCGCGTCAGTTTGTCCGGAAAACCGTATTCGTGCATTATCTGCCATAGCTTGTCTCGATCGACTGTATCGTATGCTGCTTTGAAATCAATAAAGATGTGATGCGTGGGCACGTTGTATTTACTATAATAAGAAAGAAAAATCCATCATCACCATCGTGGTGAACATAGTAGTTAAAGTGTACAGTTAAATTAAAAAAAAAGTCATAAATTTAAAAATAAAAATACAATTTAAATTTCGAACACAATGACATAATTCATAAAAATACTTCGTCAATTACAATCTTCTGTTTATCAAATAAAATAAATAAGTAAATAATTTCAAACAAAATGGTCCACAAAAATCATTTGTTTCGCTCAAAACTTCGTCAATTATAAGTTAATAAATAAACCTGAAAAAACAGCCTTTACGTGTGAAATACATATTTTTTTAAACTCCATAACACGTTTAATGTGTCTTGGCATCGAATTGAAAACATTTATTCCTTTGTAAAATAGCGAATTCTGTGAAGCACATGACAAGAAATTCGGTGTTTTTATTTCATCCGCGTTCCTTGTATTATATCTATGAAAGTCTCTTCCTCTTTTGTTGTATTTGTATTTGTTCTGGCTTTTGTAGGCGTTTTGCCCTTAAGCAATAATTGAATTAGTTATAAATTAAACAATGACTTAAATAATTATAAATACATAAAATCTAAACACTATATAATTGACCTCTGTAGTACAAACTTAGTCTTCGTCTTAACATATTCGGTGTCATATCCAAAGTTATAATCTCTCGAAGTCCGTTAAACTCGTGCATGAACCTGCATGTCGCTTCATGCTGCGTATAGTTTCTGCTTCGTAGAGGAGGCTCGACTGTTCTGCGTCGACGAAGTACAGCGGGACTCCTATTTAAACTTAATTTGTCCCTTAACACTTGGCTTCTTACTCGACCAGACAATACATTCACAAAGAAAACAACATCCGTTATTTTATGTCTGGCGGTCACGGTATCCAGATCGACAAGCATACACAGTTGCTCATATGGAGGGAGGGGGTCGTTGTTCCGTACTAAGTTCCTTAGGGCAAAACTCACAAATTTTTTCTGAATGCCTTCCAAACGGTTTATTTGATAAGAGTACTGCGGCCTCCAGATGGTACTCGCAAAATCCAGCTTGGATCGGACTAAGCCGATAAATATAGCTAGCAAAGCATGCGGATCGGTAAGTTCGCGTCCAAATCGGCGTACTAGTGCAAACATCTACAAACATTCTTTAACCAAATTATTTATATGGCAGTTGAACGAGAGCTTTTCGTCGAATATAACTCCTAAGTCTCGTATCACTGTCAATCGCGGGATATCTGTTTCTTCGTAGCTATAATCAAATACAATTGGCGCTGATCTGAACGGCAGCGATACAAAGCGCTAAGAAATCGTGCTAACACGAAAATCGCGCAAGCCAAACAGCA
This sequence comes from Sabethes cyaneus, assembly GCF_943734655.1. NCBI lineage: Eukaryota > Metazoa > Arthropoda > Insecta > Diptera > Culicidae > Sabethes > Sabethes cyaneus. Next base: position 121,767,307 of record NC_071354.1, read on the forward strand.
GTATCTGCATCGTTTTCTAGACAGCAGAGCTTCATCGAAAACCCTATGGCAGCGAGTGAAGAGTCTTGGAGTTGGCAAGGATAAACAGCATAGTCCCTGCGAGTTCGATCCAGATGAAGTGAATCGTACCTTCTTAGCTAACTTCACGAACAGTACTCACCGCAGACCAACACCAGAGAGTTCAGCACCAGCATCGTTGCACAGTTTCTCCTTTCAGCAAGTACATTACTGGGAAGTCGTGAACGCTATCTGGGACATTAAGTCTAACGCCGTTGGGATGGACGATTTACCAATTAATTTTGTGAAGATCATCTTACCGTTAGTTGTGCAGCACATTACATATTTATTTAATATGTTTATCGAACGGTCCACCTTTCCTGACTCCTGGAAACACGCGAAAGTCATACCGCTGAAGAAAAAAGCGCACCTGAACGATATCACTAATCTAAGACCAATAAGCATCCTCTGCGCGTTGTCAAAAGTGTTTGAGAAGCTTCTCAAGCAGCAAATGACATCTTACATGGAAGACAGTGGCTTACTGACGGACTACCAGGCTGGTTTCCGCAAAGGACAGAGCATCAAAACCGCAGTTCTAAGAGTGTACGATGATCTAGGAGCCATTGTTGATAAGAAAGGTGCGGGTATACTGTTGATGCTCGATTTTTCGAAGGCCTTCGATACCATTCCGCACAGCAAACTACTAGCCAAGCTATATACGCAATTCAACTTCTCTTCTGTTGCCGTGAGTCTGATAGAATCGTACCTGTGTGAAAGAAGACAGACTGTGTTTTGTGGTGGTTGCTGCTCCCGTAGTGTGGAAGTACCATCTGGAGTACCTCAAGGCTCAGTACTCGGCCCTCTACTATTCTGCTGTCATATCAATGATCTACCGACTGTGTTGAAGCACTGCTCTATTCAGATTTACGCCGATGATGTACAACTCTACGTCGGCGGACGCGGTCTCTGTGCACATGAGTTAGTCAGAATGATGAATGATGATCTCGAACGTGTTGCGGATTGGTCTCGACGGAATAAACTCTTTGTGAATCCTGCTAAGAGCAAAGCACTATTCATCACAAGCAGACGTCGAAGAGCTGGAAGTATCGTTTCACCAGTGCCTGGACTTCTTCTCGATGGTCAGAGTATCCCGTGGTCAGAAAGCGCCAGCAACCTGGGATTTATTTTTCAATGCGATCTGCAGTGGGATGGTTTGATAACACAACAATGTGGTAAAATCTATGCTAGCCTCCGAACGCTTTACTGTTGTACTTCCTCTGCATCGACTGCCGTTAAGCTGACGCTTTTTAAATCCTTGATCCTGCCGCATTTTCTATTTGGCGATGTCCTCCTCATCCGGCCCAGCGCAAGCTCCTTCGATCGATTACGTGTGGCACTAAACTGCTGTGTGAGATACGTGTATGGACTGAGCCGCTACGATCACGTGAGCAACCTGCAACAGAACCTTATCGGATGTCCGATAAAAACTTCTACGCTCATAGATCGTGCGTCTTTCTGTGGAATCTGCTAAAAACTCAGGCCCCCAGTATTCTTCATCAGAAACTGATCCAAACTCGTGGACGCCGATTGCAAAACCTTGTGGTACCAGCCAACAACACTGCATGTTACGCTGCTTCACTGTTCGTTCGAGGTGTGGTAAGCTGGAACTCGCTACCGCCCGAAGTAAAACGTTCATCGTCGGAGGCAATGTTCAAGAGAGGCTGCATAAATTTTTGGAACCGTATAAACTAAAATATGACAAGACAATGTAATTATCGTGAATTAGTGTTAATTAGTTAATTAAATTATTATAATGATGTACCTTTTATTAGAACCGGAAGTAGCAATTTCAAAAAAGATATTAATCTTACGCTACTGGACAATAAACAAGTAAACAAGTGATCTTCTTGTAAACGTCAAAACAGAACATTTCCTGGGATTTACTGATAACCCACAGGCAGCACAGAATCTGCCAAAATTAACTAGACCTTGTTGCAGGGTAAAACATTCTTTGGTGGTCTTTACTGGTAAGAATAGTTTGACATCATCGGCGTATACCAGAATATTTGCTTCTACGATGAAAGTGGAAAGATTGTTCATCACTAGTACGAAGAGTAACGGACCTAGGTGGCTTCCTTGTGGAACACCAGAGTTTACAGTGAACGGCTGTGAAACTTCGCCGTGAATTTTCACATACTGCGTTCTGCATGTTAAATAGGAGTTTAACCAGTTTAGCAGTGAGCCCCTAATGCCGAAATCATAAGCTGCATCGAGTACACTACGAATTCCTACTACATCAAAAGCTTTACTCATATCCGTGTGAATACAGTCTACTTGATATCCTCTTGATATGTAATCTGTCACGGTTGTATGAAATTCACACAGGTTCGTTACGACTGATTTACCCTTCAGAAACCCATGCTGAATCGATGATATTTGCCCACATACATTGTCATATAGACCTTCGTACACGATTGCCTCGAACAATTTAGGAATAGCCGACTGAATTGCCACTCCGCGATAATTTTCTACGTCTGAACGATTACCTTTCTTATATATCGGTGTTAAATGCGAAACTTTCCACAGAGATGGAAAATAGCCAGTACGAAGGGAAGAATTGAATAGAATGTCCAACGGTTCCAGAATTTCTTGGACAAGGTCAGCTATCACACGATTCGTAACGTTATCAGCACCTGCCGATTTGTTTTTATCTAAGCCAAGTTTAATTCGATTACACAAATACTGAGCCAGCAAACCATTGATTACTTTAAAAATAAACACGATAGTCAAATAAACAATGCGCTGCTTCACTGACAACCATTGCAAAACGTCTAGCATTAAAATCGAGGAAGTAAATCTGTCACATCTTAATATTAAACGCATTATTTTATTCTGCAATCGTTGTAGTTGTGTTTCATTGGCCAAAAATAAAATGGAAGGGCAAAAGTCTAGGTGAGGAGAGATGATTGATTTGTATAGCTCTATTTTACTCCAAATAGTTAATTTTTTTTTCAATCGGCATAGAATTCCATACTTCTTGGCAATTTTCTTGATGACATTGTCAATGTGAGCATTGAACTTTAGTTTGTTATTCATAATTACACCAAGATATTTAATCTCCCGAACGCGCCCAATTACCTCATCATCAATCATAACTGAGACATTTTCATCTAATCGACTTCGCGACATCACCATAAATTTAGTTTTAGTTATGTTCAATTTCAATTGCTTATACTTCAACCTACTACTAAGAGAACGCAAATCTTCATTCAAATGTAAAACGGCTTCGTGCAAATCCTTAGCTGCAATGAACAACACAGGGTCGTCTGCAAAAAGATTAATATCGCAAAAATGTAAAACGCGGCGCATGTCGCTAATGTACATAATAAACAAAAGAGGCCCTAATACACTTCCTTGGGGCACACCTAGATCGATTCTCAACAATAAGGACCTTGAAATTGTTTCAAAAGCGCGTTTTAGATCCAAGAAAACAGCAACTATCGTCTCCTTCTGCTCTAAGTAGTCTTTTCATTTTGCTAATACCAAATTCAATACGGTTTCACAAGAATGACCTTCTCGATAACCCGATTGTTCTGGAATCAACAAGGAATTCGTACTCAAATATTCCAGCAGCTGATCTTTAACAGCAAGCTCTAGGATTTTTTCTAAAGTGTGTAACATGTTGATGGGACGAAACTCTTCGGATTTAATCGTTCCAGCAACTTTTTGAATCGGAACCACTAACGATTCTTTCCACACTTGAGGAACATGGCCAATTAGCAAAGATGACCAAGGTATGACCAATGACATGAAAGCAATCTTGAATAACTCTTGCATTTACGTTATCTACGCCAGCCGTTTTTTCTAATGAAAAGCAAATAATAAATAATAATAAGTTCATCTAATGTGATTGGGTGAAAACTTTCAAATCTACAATTACTGTTACAAGGCTGTTTTATCTCATCAGGTTCATCGACCAATTCAATAGATTGATTGATCAATGAAACACTATCGACGAAATAATCATTAAACTTAGATGCAATTACTAGTTCAGACTGTTCTAATGTGCCATTAAAAGTTATAGACCGTTTGCAATTACTAGGTTTTAACAAAGACTTTAAAATTATCCATAACTCTTTGCTGTTGTTTTGATGTTGACTAATCTTCCTCTGGATATATTCACAACGAGTTTTCTTAACCTCTTGCGAATATTTATTACGCGCGAACGTGTACTTATTCCAATGATTTTGACTATTAGATCTACAAAACTTTTTATACCATTCATCCCTCTTACGTTTAAGACGTAAGAGATCTAAGTTGTACCAGCTGTTCGAATTTTTCAAAGAAACAAATTTATGTTCAAGCAATTTATTAGTACACGTTTTCCAAGTATTTGTAAGAACAGTTGCAGATTCATCTAAATTGTCGACCGCGAGCGGAAAATCTACGCTTCTCTCAACGAGATTAGAAACAGCCTGCTTCGAATAATCTTGAGTTTGAGTTTGAATTTTCCAAAACGTTAATTATGAATGTTTCATGATCGGTTATTTTCAAATTAGTATCCACAACTGAACAAATAGTGTTAAAATTGGAATAAACATGATCAATTAGGGTTCTGCTGTGCTGGGAAACACGCGTATATTCATCTACAGTTTGTATTAAATTTAAGAAATCAGCTAAATGCTTCAAATATTAAAGTCACCAGCCACAATAGATACCAATAGATACCAATAGATACCACAATAGATCAAAATAATGGTCAAATCTTCCGACAAAAAAAAAGTCACCAGCCAGTATATTTAATTTACTTGAGTCAAGAAATGTCTCTAGACAGTTTTCTAGGATTTCAACAAAACGCTGGTTACTAGAACTGGGAGAATGATACAAAACACCATAGTTACCCATCTTCATGCCACGCACAACTGTAATGCTCAAGAACCAGTTGCCATCATTCACTTCGTTAAGACAAAGGTTGAATTGAACTGATTCTCTGACATAAATAGCAACACCGCCAGTATGTCTAGAATGTGATAAACAATGTGATAAACAAGCAGCAACTTTGTATCCAGGAATGCTATATTGATCATATGCTTCAATTTCAACAATGTGAGTTTCTGATAAAAACACCAGCTGAGGACGTTTTTCTTCAACAATCTGACGCAATGGTACGTAGTTTGTTGATAACCCCGCAATATTCAAGTACAAAAAATCGATTTTGTTCACCCTCTTCCTGGAACTTTGTTGCTAATTATTGAAACGTAAGTTGCTTTTCTTTTGTCTAAAAGTCTCTTATAAATCAAACAATCAGAGCTACATGCGTCATGGTTGACGTCCAAGTTCATATTACGTTCCTTATTCGTTCTTGAACAATTAACACATTTCAATACAGTTGACGTACATTCTGATATCTTGTGTCTTTGGCTACACCTCGAGCAGGCATCACAATTTTTACAATCCATGCTCTTGTGACCAAATTCCCCACATTTGAAGCATCTTAGCACATTAATCGCGGGAACAATAAAGCACCGATCAAACTCTATATTTACTTTTTTCGCAGACAACATAGAATTATAAGTCGCCAAATCGACCTCAACCACTGCGCTAAACTTGTTGTAAGTGAAGCGCGGAATTTCGTATATATTCACAACTTTTATATCATTTATTTCGATGCCTTCATTTTGACTTTTTAAAAAGTCAATAAAGGCCTCAGAGGAATGTTTTTCACTCATACCCACTACTTTCAATCTTGGAACAGACGTGGGAACAACAGCGCAATAGTTTTCACCCAGATTACTTTCAATGTCATATCTCACTTGGACTATGTTTTCGCCTAAAGCACATTCAACGATTATGGAACCATCTCTACCGTTCCTAAAATTGCTGATTTTATGCGTTCTTGGATCTAATTTATTCTTTAAGACCTTTCGAGTATCATCGCATGCTTGGTTAGATTCTTTAGGTTTAATAATAATGACCGGTCGCTTTTTTCCGATTTGGTTCGATTCGGTACAAATCGTTCCAGACCGCGCGCAAGCATTATTCATTGCAGCTAACAATAAGTTCTGTTGCGCACTAATTTCTAAAACCGAACTAGTCAAGGATTCGAATTTTTTGCATATAAATTTTTCTAGAGACTCATTCATGTTTAGTCTCAACTGTTTAATACCGTTTCTCAACGCGTCATCTGTCTGGGCAGACATTTGATTTCGCATGGCAACGAACGAGTCCGAGAGTGAAGATATTCTCTTCATTTCTTCCTCTATTCTCTTAACGTTCGAGATCAAATCGTTCTGCCCACAAGACTTATCAGACAGACAATCATCACATTTGAAGCAAAGATTCTCGTTATCTGTAAGCATCTTTGCCGTTGCCTTGTTAAGCGGTGTACACTTGTAGTGGAATATCCGTGTACACTTGCCCACACATTTCATCGGCAAATCTGATACTACGATTGCCAATCCACAGGCCGAGCAAATCATCGCACAACACACACTAAACGCGCGAGCGGAACACTATAGCAACAAACATGCAGAGTGTATGCAGATAAAGAAAAACAATGATCGCCGCCGCAGCTGCAATGGTAGCGCGCTGGGGGGATATTAAAAAAACAAAATTTAACAAAAACAAGCTGCTATTGCAACTGTTCTTCTACTTAGCCTGATGTAAAATCACTACGGCTACACAATACTATATTACTATAGTTAAACAAGACACTATTTCACTCGTAAAATTGTTATTTTATTGGCACTACAACATTACAATAACTACTGTGTTACACCATTACCATCATTTATGTGAGACTTCAGAGGAGGAAGAAATCGTTTTTGAAGACACTCTTTCAAATAGACCGGTTCATTCGTGGTATCTTTGGTCACGAAAGGTGTACTTCGCTTTCCAATTAAACAAATTACGTGCCAAATCAAGAATTTCTTGACAGAGTTCGATTTCTTCTGTTTTCGAACGTTCTCTGGAACATCAAACTTATCATTTGCAGTGAAATACTGCTTTCCCTGAATCTGGCTGAAGTCCTCTTTCATGTAGGTCCCGTCGTCCATAACGTAGCATTATGGTTTTATCAGCTTTTCATCGTGTAACTTCTGGGCACAGCTTTTCGCGACCGTATTCTGTTGGGCTCTTCGTAATTCAGCTCGAGTTTTGGCCTTTTGCACGAAACTTTTGCTTAGATTCATTTTATTTTGCTACCTCCAGAACGGAAGAGTTTGGTTTCCCGTCGAAGGCCCCAACTTCGCGGGTGTGATTCTTATCCATATACGGACGCCTTTTTTCCGCGTCTTGACATACGAACGACAGTCAGATGATCTTCGAACCGTTTTATGACACGACAAAAACCGTGGAATTTGGGATTTCCAACTTTTTACCGATGGCACAATGGGCTGGTACCGAATGGCCGAAACACAAATGGCCGAATCACGAATGGCCGAAATCCAAATGGCCGAATTTCAATAACAGTCACAGAAGGCCGAATCACGAATGGCCGAATCACGAAAGGCCGAATCATGAAAGGCCGAGTCACGAATGGCCGAAAACCAACAATAGTTGCGTACATTACCTGCTTGTTTTTATTGAATAGTACCCCATCAATGGAAAGCATCGGTTTTCCTCTCTGCGACAACACAATTTTGACGACAGGTGCACTTTCTTCATCGTTGAAACCAGCAACATCGGATGAATCGCCGGATGCACTCATTTTTCACAGGACAACTACCAACTACCGTGCGGAAAGCAAACCGTGTTCAACAACAATGGACACAACTGTTGACTTTTCTATGTGCGGTCAACAAAGATGGACACGGCGGGATATTGAATGAAATATTTCGGTCGCTTCAGTGATAGGGTAATAAACTTGTTTTTACCTGGTTTTTATCTCATATTTCTTAATTATAAATACATCTTCATTATAAGGTGCGAGACGTATTTACCGTGTTAGTAGCAAATGTTTCCTAGATGATTCAGGGCGAGACGGCCGTAGGCCGCGAGTGTGCGCCGGTGACCCGCCGTCGGAAGCGCCGGCCACTGCGGGGGGCAGCCCCCCTGCAGAAACCACTACTATTTAGGTGCATGCATTTTCCTAGGTTTACTGTCTATTAGGGATTATCCCTTAGTTAAGTCCGAACGAGCGGCAGCGAGTAAGGACAGCATGTACACAACGTTTACGCAGGTTGAAGGCTATGAATATTTTTGGTCGAATATGACATTCGGCCATTCGTGTTTCGGTCATTTGTGATTCGGCCATTCGTGATTTGGCCTTTTGTGATTCGGCCATTCGTGATTCGGCCATTTGGTATATTATGCCATTCGTTATTTCGGCCATTTGTGTTTCGGCCATTCGTGATTCGGCCATTTGTGTTTCGGCCATTCGTAGGTAATCCGGCACAATGTGATAGATTCTTATTTTCGATGTACTTGTATAGTATTTTTTTCGCAAACAAGCTGTTCTGTCGACGGCATTTTTCATATTTTTGGGCACTTGATAAAAAGACTTCTTCAGTATAAACAATGCACTTTGAGCTTTCTCTATGCAAAATTTTAATTATTTTCACCCGAAACGTGAAGTTTTTCGCATATAGTGTCTTTAGAAATATTTCTTGGTATAACAAGCCCCTTCTTGTTACTAGGTAATTAGCTGTGCAATGTGCAAGTGATTTAAACATTTATCTAAACACAAAAGATCTGTAAATGCCTTAGCTTTTGGTACTTCAGAGCCACATATGAAGTTTGTTTTGAATTGACAATATTAAAAATGTGTTCACACGAAATGTAAAATGTTCATATATAAAATGTGCTTACATATATCTTGATATTTTTACCGCCGCATTCAGACCATACGGATTCTGACCAAGAATTCTGAATAATTACGAAAGTAATTATTGCGCGAATATTTCCTTTTTCACGTTTGAAAAAAAGATGTCTAAAACAAAAAGATTGACCTCAAAATTTTTCTATGAGTGATTTAAATGCTTGATGCTCAATTCTGTAATATATCTGAAATGGAAACATAACTGGACAGAGAAACATAACTGGACAGAGCATTAGATATACGAAACAGAGAAATTGGGCTTTTCCTCAGCTGACGCTTCTTCAGATAATTATTTTTGCATGAAAATCAAAACTTGAGCTTCTTATGTATGCATTTTCATGAAAAAATAGTCATTAGCCTGATCAAATCGTTTTTACGATGTTGCCCGTTAGAGGGTTAAGGAAACGAGATGTGATAAAAGAAATAGTGCAAAAGCCACCCCATAAGCATACTTGAGGTTGGGAAATATGATCGTTTTTCAGCGCTTGTCTTTTCGATAATCGGGCCTACATACGCAGAATTTTTTTAAAATTTCTATAAATTTATTCAGCTCACTAACATTTTCAATAGACCACAATAGATCGAAGAACTGGTCGCAGTGGTCCAAGGTCCCCAACAAGGAAAAAAAACATTTTCAATCCTACACATCACTATACATATGTGCTTAAACCAACTGCTTTTCTGCTTTTCTTATACCATTGCGAGTAACAGCAAGCGAAGAAAATGACAAAATTTAATTGACCAAACTCGTGTTTTAGTTTAATGTAATGTTTTTCACTTATCTTATATTTCAAGCGCGTTGCAAAACTGCAAATACATGGACACAAACGCGTATACATACATACATACAAACATACATACAAACATACATACAAACATACATACAAACATACATACAAAAATACATACAACATACATACACACTACATACATACACAGTACATACATACATACATACATACTACATACATACATACAATACATAGTTACATACATACATACATACATACATACATACATACATACATACATACATACCATACATACATACATACATACATACATACATACATACATACATACACTACATACATACATACATACATACATACATACATACATACATACATACATACATACATACATACATACATACATACATACAAACATACATACATACATACATACATACATACATACATACATACATACATACATGCATACATACATACATACATACATACATACATACATACATACTACATACATACATACATACATACATACATACATACATACATACATACATACATACATACATACATACATACATACATACATACATACATACATACATACATACATAGCATACATACATACATACATACATACATACATACATACATACATACATACATACATACATACATACATACATACATACATACATACATACATACATACATACATACATACATATATACATATATACATACATACATACATACATACATACATACATATATACATACATACATGGGAACCCCACCCAGCGCCATGGCGTTAACGGTTGATCCACCCTGTGAGTTGGGATAGTGTGGTGGGGCGAGCCCTGAGCATGGTGAGTCTCCTAAAAAATGCCACAGAATTCCGAAACCAGCTCGTCAATGCGATCTGATACCGCTATAAGTGTCTTACCCCGTCTTGATGGTGCTTGTGATGTTAATCAATTACGTACGGTGAGCACATTAGTTTTTTGTTTTTACTGGTACTGACTTTTTCGCGGTCAAACGTAAACTCTTTTTTGATTAAAGCAGAGGAGCGTTTGATGCGAAAAATGTTAGACTGGGAAATACGCTTTTTCCACCGCTCGAAAGCCCAGCAGAATAGAAGGAGGACAGCGACTGGCAGACCGTCGAAATGAGAAAAAAGAAAGAGATGGAGAAAAAAGCGAAAGGAAAAGGAAAGTGGGAAGCGTTGTGAGAAAAAAAGAGGCGATGCCCTAATTATTGCTGCAACGGGTAAATTGACATATGTCGACATCCTCCGGAAAGTAAGAGCCGACCCTGACCTGAAGGAGCTTGGGGAGAAGGTAATGAAGACTAGGCGCACTCAGAACGGTGAAATGCTGTTCGAATTAAAGAAAGACCCTACGGTCAAGAGAACAGCCTTCAAAGAGTTCATTGAAAAGGCTCTCGGCGAAGAGGCGAACGTAAGAGCCTTGTCTCAGGAGTCAGTAGTCTTATATAGAAACTTAGACGAGGTCACAACAGAAGAAGAGCTAAGGAAAGTGCTGATGGAAAAATGTGACCTTCAGGGTGTACCAATGGTAATCCGATTAAAGGAAACGTATGGCCGCATGCAGACGGCAACGATACGACTCTCGGTGATGGCAGCTGAAAGGGTTCTAAAGCTGGGTAAAGTGAAAGTGGGATGGTCTGTGTGCCCACTCAAAGCCATTCCTCGCACGAATAAAGAAACGGAGAGATACTTCAAATGCATGGGCTTTAGCCACTTGACGAGCAGCTGCGATGGACCTGATAGATCTAAGCTATGCAGGAAATGCGGTCAAGAGGGACACTTTGCTCTGAATTTCAAACACCCACCAAGGTGTTTGCTCTGCAAAACAGAAAAAGACCACCCGACGGGAGGGTTCAGATGCCCAGAGTTTAAGAAGGGGGCGGCGTGCCAGAAATGATAGAGGTAGTCCAAATCAACCTCAATCATTGCGACCCTGCGCAGCAACTGTTGTAGCAGTCGTCGACAGAAGCAAAGTGCGATGTTGCAATTATTGCGGAGCCGTATCGTGTTCCTCCCGATAACGGTAACTGGGTGGCGGACAAAGCAGCTACGGCTGCAATTCACGTAATAGGAAGATTCCCGATCCAGGAGGTAATAGATAGATCGCATGAGGGGTTCGTGACGCTCCACCAAGCTAGACTATGGGTCAGTTTCATTATATGCTAAATGAGCTAACTAAAGAGCTTATCGGACGGAGGCCAATCATCATCGGAGGTCACTTCAATGCCTGGGCAGCGGAATGGGGAAGTAGATGTACAAACGCAAGAGGGTACAGTCTGCTAGAAGCTCTAACGAAGCTAGAAGTTACACAGTGTAACGTAGGTAACACTAGCACATTTAGAAGGAATGGCCGTGAATCCATTGTCGATGTTACTTTCTGCAGCCCGCCGCTAGCAGTAAGCATGAACTGGAGAGTCAGTGAGGACTTCACGTACAGCGACCACCAAGCGATTCGATATACCATTGGGTGCAAGAATCCCGTAGTACCACGAAGAATTAGGGACTGCGGACGGAAGTGGAAAACGAAAGTGTTTGACAGAGAACTTTTTATCGAGGCTCTACGTGTCGATAGTGACTTCCTGGACCTGACAGCGGATGAACTGACAGAAACGCTAGCAAAGGCATGCGATGTAACAATGTCTAGAAAACGGGAGCCTAGAAACAGACGGACCCCTGCTTACTGGTGGAATGGCGCACTCGGGGAACTTCGTGCTGAATTCCTTAGGACCAGAAGAAGCTTTCAACGGGCAAAAAACACCTCTTAGAGAGAGGCACAGAGTATAGTGCACCGGGTGGCCAAAGCAGCACTGAAACGGGCAATAATGCAAAGCAAATCTAACTGCTTTAAGGAACTTTGTCGAGATGTCGATGCTAACCCCTGGGGTGGATAAGGATAAGGATAAGGATAAGAGGTCCGATGACGCCCACAGAAACGTGTCCAGAGAGGCTAAAGATCATCATTGAAGCACTTTTCCCGGAGCACGATACAACGATCTGGCCACCTTGTCCATACGGTGAAGTTGAGGAGATTGACGCCGATGAAAGACGAGTCTCCAACAAGGAACTCGTAGCTGCCGCGAAAAGTATGAAAGTTAGGAAAGCGCCTGGCCCAGATGGAATCCCCAATGTTGCGCTGAAAGCGGTACTGTAGGCATTTCCAGACATGTTTAGATCGGTTTTACAAAAATGTCTGCAGGAAGGCTGTTTTCCAGATCCATGGAAGACACAGAGGTTAGTACTCCTACCGAACCCAGGAAAGTCCCCGGGAGATCCAGGTGCTTACAAACCCATCTGTCTGCTAGACACACTCGGTAAACTCTTGGAGATAATTATTCTCAACCGGCTTACAAAATACACGGAGAGCGAACATGGACTGTCAGAGAGGCAATTCGGATTCAGGAAAGGAAAGTGTACAGTAGACGCCATACGTACAGTGATAGTAAGAGCTGAAAAGGCAACTAAGCAGAAAAGAAGAGAAAATCGACGCTGCGCCGTAATCACGATTGACGTTAAGAACGCTTTCAATAGCGTCAGTTGGCAAGCTATCGCTGCAACGCTGTACGCAATAAGGGTTGTGTAGGATCCTCAATAGCTATTTCCAGAACCTTTCTGATTTATGAAACGAACATCGGCCAGAAGGCGTTCAGGGTTACCGCGGGGGTTCCACAAGGCTCACTTCTCGGTCTATCGCTCTGGATTGCTATGTACAACGGCGTACTAACACTGAAACTGCCTAGAGGTGTGGAAATCGTGGGCTTCGCGGCTCTACTAGCACAGTTGTTATAAACTAGTTGTGGTAACCGATTAATAACTAATTTCAGTCATAAATAGGTTGCTGCAACCAGAAATGACAAAAGTGTGCTACTTGTGGGACGATATCGTAACGACGGTAATAGGCGAGACTTTAGAGGAGGTTGAAATGCTGGGACCCCAGACAATAGACGCGATCGAAACCTGGATGAAAGGAGCAAAGTTGCAAATAGCACACCACAAAACAGAGATACTATTAGTTAGCAACTGTAGAGCGGTGCAACGGTTGGAACTCAACGTTGGTGATTACACTGTAGGCTCTAAGCGTGTGCTGAAATACTTGGGTGTGATGGCCGACGATCGGTTAAATTTCAACAGCCACGTCGACTATGCCTACAACAAGGCGACCAAGGCCTTCAATGCGATTTCCAGAATCATGCCTAACAGTGCTGATCCAAGCAGCAGCAAGAGGCATCTTTTGGCTAGCGTATCCTGCTCAATCCTGAGATACGCGGGCCCAGCATGGAACGCAGCGCTGGAAACCCACCGGAATAGGACAAAGCTGTACCGTACCTTTCGGTTGATAGCCTAACGAGTTACTACTGCCTACCGAACCATCTCGTCGGAAGCAGCTTGTGTTATCGCCGGAATGATCCCTATTTGCATTACGCTTGCCGAAGACAGTGAATGTTATAGGCGGAACGGTACTAGAGGAATAAGTAAACGGATGAGAGCGGAATCGCTACCCAAGTGGCAACAAGAGTGGAACACTGCTACGAATGGAAGATGGACGCTCAGGCTGATACCGAACCAGGCCAGTTGGGTTAACAGGAAGCACGGAGAAATGAACTTGTACCTGACGCAATTCTTATCAGGGCACTAGAGATGGTCGGGTATGAAAATTTGAATACCCGAACCCGACCCGTACCCGATCAAGAAAAAAATTAAAACCCGTACCCGACCCGAACCCGCAAGTTTATTATTTTTGATACCCGAACCCGACCGCAACCCGACGGGTACGGGACGGGCCCGGGTACCCGACCATCTTTAGTGTTAAAAAGGTCAATAGAGATACCCGACCCGACCCATACCCGGTTTCAAAAACAAAAATTAGAACCCGTACCCGACCCGAACCCGCAAATTATTTTTTTTCAATACCCGAACCCGACCCGAACCCGGCGGGTACGGGTACCGGTGCGGGTTTCGGGCAAATTTTCCGCTACCCGACCATCTCTACAGGGCACGGTTGCTTCAGGCAGTACCTGCATTGGTTCGGGCATGCAATGTCCCCCCTATGTCCCGAGTGTGATAATGAGGAGGAAACACCAGAGCATGTAGTTTTCGTCTGCCCAAAATTTGAATCTGCGCGACGCGAGCTGCCATCTCTTAAAGTAGATTATATTGTCAGGGGGATGTGTAGAGATGAGAACATATGGAATGTTGCCAACAGGGTGATAACACACATCTTGTCCAATCTGCAGCGAACATGGAGAGCTGAACAGCGTTCCAGCGGCACTAGCCAGCGTCAGAAATTAAGCAGTACTAACATCCAGTCGGGGTGGATAATGATGACGATGCAGCCAATCGAACAAACGTCCTTAGGCCGCATATGACATCTTAATCCAAAGCAACGCAATTCTGGGCGCGGTAAAACCCTTGACCGGACTCATATGTGTGGGGATGGGCTTCGAACCCTAAATAATCCATGTACCCATTTTGTACAAATGTTCATAACTGGCGGAGAACCCTGCGAGGGCAGCTGTGACGGAGTGCGCGTCGTAATGGAGGGCAGTTGCCAATCAGTACACGTCTCGTAGGGAGCAAAGCACCACGAGGGTGGCCGTGACGGGGTGCACGTTATGAACGTAGGCACTTTCCAATCGGTACATGTCTCGATGGGAGAAGCATCCAACATTAGTGAGAAATCCTGCGAGGATGGCTGTGACGGAGTGCGAGTTATGATGAAGAGCACTTCCCAATCAGTACACGTCTCGATGGGTAGCAATACCCCGCGAGAGTGGTCGTGATGGGGTGCACGATAAGATGGTAGGCACTCCCAAATCGGTTCACGTCTCGATAGGTAACAGGAGCGCCGTTATTGGTCGCAAGATAAATGATCCTAAAAGTCAAAATTGTCCTCAAAAACCGGGTACCGGATGTTCCAGCACCAATGGGGAAATGGCCATTTGGGTCCCAAATGTCCCCATTGTACTTCCGTTAACCTTATTTTATCAAGCCAATGTGATTTGATGTGCCGCAAAATGAATTATCTCAAAATATAAAAATGTCTCCCGGGACTTGGTAGTGGGTGTTCCGGAACCGATGCAGAAGTGGCCATTAGTCAACAAATATTCCTTAACATACCTTGGGTGCTAGTTCTTGGCCATAGCTTCCAAACGAGGTACAGAAAACGAAATTCGGATTAAAAATGGATAAATGAGAGCTATTTCAAAACATTCAAAATGCATATGTAACTTTTTGACGTAGGACGATGTCTTACGGCAAGTTTTGAGATAGGGTGTCATTCCAAAAAATCGAAAAATGCAAGCGTCTCGAAAAATTATAGGTTTTGAGCGCTAATAGGTCAGCGGTTTTCCGATCGATTTTCAATATTCTTACACCAATCGATTGGAAAATCTTCTAAGAATTAACCTAAATGAAGAAAAGTATGGATTCTTGATGTTGAACTATTGAAAAATTAAAAAATCAGAGGGGTTGTGTACAAGACACAACCGCATATATAGGTGACGCAGGACTACGTAAGTCTCTTTGTAGTGATAATAGCATGTATTCATCTTTGTAATCATTCGATTGTTCCTGTATACATGCTATATGCAACATATATACATGCTACATGCGTTGTATGTAACATTTATCAACGTAGTAACATTGCATACGTTCAATTCTCAAAAGATTGTGTATTTGAAAACAATTTAACAAAATCAAGAACACAAACTATTGCTTTCCTGCTACCTTACAGAAATTAAAGATTGTTTTTATTACCCATGGTTCCCCGCGCTGAAGGGATTTTATGAATTCAATCCTATTTTATCAACAGCACATCTTTCCACTAGCACTTCCTCGGCAAGCAGGCGTATTCATACAGAGTCGTAATATAACTGAACACTACAGCTGTAGCACATTTTTCCAAAACAGATATCAAATTCGCCTAGGTTTAATCGTCTCGCAGTCAAGAATTTCCGATCTGTTGGGACAACGAACTTGTGCCATTTTTTCTGGCACACTTCCCTAACACAGACATCAAATTGGAATAGGTTTAATCGCGTTCGTAAGAAATCTGATGGCACGAGGGGGCTTTGTTACTCTCTCTGACGTACTTCCCAAGCAAGGACATCAAAATGGTCTAGGTTTAACCGCGGTGTTAAGAAATCTTGTTGAAATGAGGAAACTTGGTCACTTGTTTTGGCTTACTTCCCAAGCACAGATATCAAATTGGTATAGGTTTAGATCATCGCAAAGAATCTTCCAACCAATCACGAAGCGAGAATTCTGGTAAAACATAGGTTCATTATTTTCAATTTTTCAATAGTTCAACATCAAGAATCCATACTTTTCTTCATTTGGGTCAATTCTTAGAAGATTTTCCAATCGATTGGTGTAAGAATATTGAAAATCGATAAGAAAACCGCTGAGCTATTAGCGCTCAAAACCTTTCATTTTTCGTGACGCTCGCATTTTTCGATTTTTTGGAATGACACCCTATCTCAAAACTTGCCGTAAGACGTAGTCCTACGTCAAAATAATGAACCTATGTGTTACCAGACTTCTCGCTCCGTGATTGGTTGGAAGATTCTTTACGATGATCTAAACCTATATCAATTTGATATCTGTGCCTGGGAAGTAAGCCAAAACAAGTGACAAAGTTTGCTCATTTCAACAAGATTTCTTAACACCGCGTTTCAACCTAGACCATTTTGATGTCCTTGCTTGGGAAGTACGCCAGAGAGAGTAACAAAGCCCCCCCGTGCCAACAGATTTCTTACGAACGTGATTGAACCTAGTCCAATTTGATGGCTGTGTTAGGGAAGTGTGTCAGAAAAAATGACACAAGTTCGTTCCCAAGTAGCACATTTTAGGTTCATTTTGTTGAAGCAACCGGATTACGACTGAAATTAGTTATTATTCGGTTACCACAACTACTTTGTAACAACCGTGTTGGTAGGGTTGTCCCAACAGATCGCAAATTGTTTACTGCGAGACGATTAAACCTCGGCAAACTTGATAGCTGTGTTGGAAAAATGTGCTACTGCTGTACTATTCGGTTATAATACGACTTCACTCTGTATGAATACGCATGCTTGCCGTTTCATTAGAAGTGTAGTGAAAAGATGTGCTGTTGATAAAATAGGATTGAATTGGTAAAATCCCTTCAACGTGGGAAACCACCCAGGTAACCAATAAGCATTAGTATAAGCAGTAAATCAATCGTTTATTAGCATCCCTGACGTATTATACTGCAGGTTGCTGTTTATCAGCCTTTTGACTGCAGAACTGTTGTAAACTGTCATTGTCAGCATTTTCGGCACTATAAGAGGGCTAGCAGTAAAGTAGCCGCATATTTTGCCAAAATAGCATTTAAGTAGCATTTAAGGCAACTTAAATGCTTATTGGCTTGCATTTAAATTGCATCGGAAATGCTTATTGGTTACCTGGACATGGATAATAAAAACAATCTTTAATTTCAGTAAGGTAGCAAGAAAGCAATAGTTTGTGTTCTTGATTTTGTTAAATTGTTTTCAAATGCACAATCTTTTGAGAATTAAACGTATGCAATATTACTACTTTGATAAATATCACATACAACGCATGTAGCATGTATATATGTTGCATATAGCATGTATACATGAAGAATCGAATGATTACAAGCATGAATACATGCCACTATCACTACAAAGAGACTTACGTAGTCCTGCGTCACCTATATATGCGGTCGTGTCTTGTACACAACCCCTCTGATTTTTTTCCAATGCATTAGGAAGGTTAACTCAGTGTCGCTCATGTCAAAAATATGGCCACGGGACAAAAAATTGTCACTTGGACACCAAGTGCATGATTTGCGGCAGTCCTTCTCACAAAAAGGACGATTGTCCAGTGAAGGAACAAAATCAATTCAAATGC
This sequence comes from Sabethes cyaneus, assembly GCF_943734655.1. NCBI lineage: Eukaryota > Metazoa > Arthropoda > Insecta > Diptera > Culicidae > Sabethes > Sabethes cyaneus. Next base: position 121,785,812 of record NC_071354.1, read on the forward strand.
GATAATTGTGGTAATAATCATAAAAGTAATTCTTTTGATTGTCCTGTTAGAATCGCTATTTTACAGCGAAGAAATCAGGGTAAACAGAATCCAAAGTTCCTAAAACGTGAGCCAATTGCACCGGTAGTTAGAGCAGAACCTGTGAATTGTCTACCCGTACAAGCTAGGGTAGGTAAAACATATGCTTCGGTCTTAGCCGGAAACTCGAACATACCTGTTATTCCAGGCAGTTCCAAAAAGATCACTAATCCCGGGCGACCTAAGCACAATGTCATTAATAACGACCTAGGTATGATTACCCAGGATAAGCTTTTATTTTTGCAGCAAGCATTGTCTACTCTAATGACTGCTTTGTTGCAAGCAAGTTCCATGACCGAAGCTATTCGAATTGGAACTAATTATACATACGAAATTGTGATGAAGTTGAATTTCAGCAATGACTTTAAATAATTCAATTAAATTTCTAAATTGGAACGCTCATTCATTAAAAGCGCCGAAGATGAGTTTTACAATTTTTAACGGTTAATAAAGTGCACATTGCAGTTATTACCGAAACTTATTTAAAGCCAAATATAAAACTAAAATATAACCCCAACTACGTGGTTCATAGGTTTGATAGAATTCATAGTTCTGGCGGTGGAGTTACTATTATTATTCACCGACAAATTAAGCATCGCACTCTTCCTCATCTTGAAACAAAGGTAATTGCAGCTTTGGGGATTGAAGTTCAAACGGAACTTGGAATATTATTCGTTGCGGCTGCGTATCTCCCTTACTAGTGCACAAACGAACAAATAAATTTTCTGAAGGGCGACTTGCAAAAGCTTACAAGAAATCGCTCAAAATTTCTAATTATCGGTTACTTTAATGCTAAACACCGATCATGGAATAATGCTCAATGTAATTCTAATGGAAAAATTATTTTTAATGATTGCTCATCTGGATACTATTCGATTTTATGTCCAAATGGGCCTACATGTTTTTCTTCTACAAGAAATCCTTCTACAATTGATTTGGTTCTAACTGACCAAAGTCAGGCGTGCAGCGAGCTAATTACTCATGCTGATTTTGATTCGGATCATCTCCCAATCACTTTTTCTTTATCGCATGACAAAATTTTTAACCCAATTAAATCTGTGTTTAATGTGGGTCAGAAGGAAAAGGGTGTAAGTGACAAAAAGTGAATTTCGAGAAAATCAGCTCTAAAGTTAACATCATCTAGAAAATTCGTCAGGTTAAATAATACAAAACTAATGACGCACTATAGTTGTGTTAACATTTCTTTATTAAATTCTATTGAAATCTTGGTAAAGAACTTTGATTTTCGGAATTTATAAGAAATTTTTGAAAATGTTATTTGCACTTACACCCCTTTCCTTCCAAGTTATGCAGTTGTATCCCTATCATTCCAAGCGATTATAAGGAATTACTACTTAAAGTGAAAAAGGTGCAAGTGCATATCTAGGAATCATATTACAATCATCTTCATTGAAAGGTAGGTAAGCGGGCAGGCGGTAGCAGTTCAGGATTTTCTCGCTACGTGGTGCTAGTGCATATGTAATATTCTTGTATAGTCTGTATCTTACGCTACTGACTATTTAGAAAGTTGCAATCTTCGGGAAGGTTGTTCAAATGACTGTCATCTCGGAGATGGCACTGAAAATAGTTCAGAATATTCTCAACGTGCGGCGCTAGTGTATATGCGAGCTCGTTTTATTTGCTATAGCTTATAATCCATGTAACCTCAGATATTACTTTCTTAGGGAAAGTTGATGAGTAATAGCAGCGTTGCAGATGGTATAGAAAATAGTGCAGAATTGCCTCACTACGTGGCGCTACCGTATATGTAATATTACAGTATACGCTGTAACTTACGCTACTGTTTACCTAGAAAGTAATGGTCTTCGAGAAGTTTATACAAGTGACTGTCACCTTCAAGATGGTATGAACAATAGTTCAGAATTTTCTCATCGGTCGGCTCTAGCGTATATTCGTATACTTTATATATCATGGTACGAGTAACCAAAAATATTACTTTCTTCGGGAAAATTGTTTGAGTAATAGCAGCCTGCCCGATAGTATGTAAAATAGTATAGAATTGTTTCACTACGTTGTGCCACCATACATTTTATATACTCGTGTGGGCTGTACTTGCGCTGCTGACTCTCTAAAACGTTGCGGTCTTCGGAAATGGTGTTTAAGTGACATTCATGTTTAAGATGATTTAGAAAATAGTTCTGAATTTTTTCAAGCACTAGTTTATGTATCATCATCTTTTAGTTGCCATAATCTTAGTAATCGAAGAAATTACTTTTTTTCTAGAATTTAAACTGTATGTAACCCCGCTACAACGCTTTTTTTGCTTGATTAAAAAAATCACATTTCCCTCCCCCCTTCAGTTGCCTCACATCGGAAGCACAAAAACTTCATAAAATATAAGTAATGGCATAATTTGAGAACTGTTGGACCTAAAAAAAGTTAAAATGAAATAACATGATAATGCGTAGCATTTGATTTTGTTTTGGTTTTACAAAAAAAGTAAAATTTGGATATCTTTTAAAAATTTATCAGATTTAAAAAAAAGTCGAAAGACATTTTAGAACATGTTTTAAGCTATCTCTAATAAAAATGAGATAAATCTGTGGGAGCGTGTTTTGATAATTCAAGTTTAATGATTTTTGTCTTGATTATGAAAAGTTTTTCTTCCAGTGTATTTTTTCCGAAAATATACTTAATTTCCTATAACTTTTCCGTAGACGTCATTTTTAAAAAAGAAGTGGTTTCCGAGATACGATATTTAAAAAAAAATTCATTTATAAATACGCCCTTTTGAAAAGTTACTCTTGACGAAAATAATTAAGTTTTGTGGAAAATGAATCCTTGTGTGGCATCTAACATATCAGCAAACTTTCATTTCAATAAAAAATATTCGAGACAAACCGTTTTGTTAGTTGGGCTAGAATTGCTCAGATAGTGCGCTTACACCCCTTTCCTTCCAAACAAAAACCAACTTTTATTTTGCTCGTTTTTTCATGTTTTTAAAAAAGTCATTAAACGGTAAAATTTTGACGTGAATTTTCTGGCATGCATAAAACCATACTCAAAGTATCGTTTCCTACCATTATCTCGATTTTTTCAATTTTGTCACTTACACCCCTTTCCTTCTCACCCCCTCAATTATCACAAGGCCAATTGGGAAAGATACAGGTCTCATATTGAGAATCATTTGAATCATGAAGTAAGTTTGCAAAGTAAAACCAATATTGATTCAGCTTTGGAAGCTTTGAAAAGTGGTATTATTGAAGCCAGGGACAATTCTGTTCCGAAGGTCCGAATGAAATTATATACTCCAATTGTTGATGACAATCTTCAATTGCTTATTAGGCTAAAAATGTACGTGGGCGTCAATATCAACGAACTCGTGACCCTGCTAAGAATATTATTTATAAAGATTTACAAAAAGAGATAAAACAGAAATTTACTGCTTTGAGGAATGAAAAGAGTGCGAATAAGATTGAGTAGTTGAAACCTTATTCAAAACCTTTCTGGAAATTGTCAAAAATTCTGAAGAAACCATCAAAACCTATTCCAGCAATAAAAGATGGCGATCATATTCTATTAACAAATGAACAAAAGGCTCAAAGACTTGCTAAGCAGTTTGAAAATGTTCATAATTTTAATTTAAACGTGGTGAGCTCAGTTGAAAACGATGTCTCACAAACATATGATCAAATTTCTACTTATAACGTCTCATCTAATGAAGTATTTCAAACTGACTTGGATGGGGTTCGTTTAATTATCAAAAAATTCAAGAATATGAAAGCTCCTGGTGATGATGGGATATTTTACATTTTAATTAAAAAACTCCCCGAAATCACTTATCAATTTTTGGTTAAAATATTTAATAACTGTTTTAAATCTGATAAATTTCCTGTTAAAGCAGGTGTGCCTCAAGGCTCGATCTTGGGCCCAATCCTGTATAACATATACACATCTGATCTTCCTGAATTACCGGCTGGCTGCACTAAGTCGTTATTCTGCGACGATACAAGCATGTCCGTAAAAGGAAAAAGTCTTCGTATCATGTGTAGTCGACTGCAGAAAAACTTGGATATTTGCTCCAAATACTTGCAAATGTGGAAAATTTCTCACAATGCTTCTAAAACTCAATTAATTATTTTTCCTCATAAGCCTAGAGCTTCTTCCCTCAAGCCAAATAGCAATCACATTATCAAGATGAATGGAGCTACTTTGATTTGGTCTGACCAAGTTAAATATTTGAGATTGATTTATGATAAAAAACATACTTTTAAAGACCACATTGAAAGTATACAAGCAAAATGTAACAAATATATGAGATGCTTATATTCTCTCATTAACAGAAATTCTAGACTTTGTCTGAAAAATAAACTATTGATTTACAAACAAATTTTTAGACCAGCAATGTTATATACCGTTCCGATTTGGTCAAGTTGTTGTATTACGAGGAAGAAAAGTCATCAGAGGATACAAAATAAAATTTTGAAAATGATTTTGAAGCGTCCTTCTTGGTTTAGTACATTAGAATTACATAGACTTACTGGTGTTGAAACCCTAGAAGCTATGTCAAACAAATTCAAGTTTCCGACAAAAACAGTTGCAATCCTGTATTGCGATGATTAGGTCTCTTTATACATCATAAGTTAGCTAGGTTAGATATTAGGTTAAGATTTTATATATTTTTGACGTAGGACTACGTCTTACGGCAAGTTTTGAGATAGGATGTCATTCCAAAAAAATCGAAAAATGCGATCGTCACGAAAAATGATAGCGCTAATAGCTCAACGGTTTTCCGATCGATTCTCAATATTCTTACACCAATCGATCGGAAAATCTTCTAAGAATTGACCCAAATGAAGAAAACTATGGATTCTTTATGTTGAACTATTGAAAAATTGAAAATAAAAAACCTATGTTTTACCAGAATTCTTGCTTTATGATTGGTTGTTGGAAATGACGTCCTCAAAGTAGAAACGCGTTTTCACGCTTCGGCTTATAATTCAGTCAATTTTCAATAGATTTCCGAGATATTTACACCAATTGATCGGAAAATCGATTTGGAAAATATTGAAAATACAGAAAACTATTGATTTTCAATGCGTGTCATTGAAAAATTGAATTATTTTCATATTTTTGCCTTCCCTCGTCAGTGCTTCCCTAGCACAGATGACAGAAATATATACAACTAGCTGACCCGACAAACTTCGTATTGCCACAAATTAACCTGTGTTGTACATAAATCATGAATCTCGGATGATCTTTGTCACTTCTCGAGTTTTGCAAGCCCCCCAGTGGGCGGCGCTTCCGACGGCGGGTCACCGGCAACACTCGCGACCGGCTCGTCCTGAATGAATGATAGTTTTTGTGGTCTTGTTATTGATTAATGTTTTATGGAAGAGTCTCGAATTTCTCGAGTTGGATTAGTTTTTGAGTTTCGCAAAAATTTCTGTTTTATTTGTATGAGAGTCCGTATCCCCCTACCACAGGGGTGAGAGGTCTCTAACTATCATAAAATAAATTCAAGACTCAAAAATCTCCTACATGCTAAATTTGGTTCCATTTGCTTGATTAGTACTCAAATTATAAGGAAATTTGTATTTCATTTGTATGGGAGCCCACCCTCTTAAAAGGGAAAGGGGTCGTAATACACCACAGAAAAAAAATTCTGCCATCTAAAACTCTCACATGCCAAATTTGGTTCCATTTGCTTGATTAGTTCTAAAGTTATGAGCAAATTTGTATTTCGTTTGAATGGGAGCCCCCCCCCCTCCTAAAAAGGTAAGAAGTCCCAATTCATAATGGGAAAAATGGTTGCCTCCAAAAACACCCACATGCCAAATATGGTTCCATTTGCTTGATTAGTTCTCGAATTATGAGGAAATTTGTATTTCATTTGTGTAGAAGCCCCCCCTCTTGAAGTGTGGAAGGATCCTAATTCACCGTAGAAAATATTTTTGCCTCCTAAAACCTCCACATGCCGAATTTGGTTCTATTTGCTTGATTAGTTCTCGAGTTATGGGGAAAATTGTATTTCATTTGTATTGGAGCCCCCCCTCCTAATGTGGGAAGAGGTCCTAATTCATCACAGAAAAAATTCTTGCCTCCAAAAACACCTACACGCCAAATTTGGTTCCATTTGCTGGATTAGTTCTCGAGTTATGAGGAAATTTGTATTTCGTTTGTATAGGACCCCCCCTCCTAAAGTGGGGAGGGGTCCCAATTCATCATTGAAAAAAAAAATGTCTCCAAGAACACACACATGCCAAATTTGGTTCAATTCGCTTGATTAGTTCTCGAGTTATGAGGAAATTTGTATTTCATTTGTACAGGAGCCCCTCCTCTTAAAGTGGGGAGGGGTCCTAATTCACCATAGAAAATTTTCTTGCTCTCGAAAACCTTCACATGCCAAATTTGGATGCATTTGCTTGATTAGTTCTCGAGTTATGAGGAAATTTGTATGGAAGTCCCCCCTCTTAAAGAGGAGAGGAGTTATAATTCCTCTTATAAAGAGGGGAGGGGTCTCAATTCACCATAGAAAAAATTCTTGTCACCAAAAAAAACACCCACATGCCAAATGTTGTTCTATTTGCTTGATTAGTTCTCGAGTTAGGAGGAAATTTGTATTTCATTTGTATAGGAGCCCCCCCTTCTAAAGTGGGGAGAGGTTCTTATTCATCATAGAAAACATTCTTGCCTCCAAAAACACCTACATGCCAAATTTGGTTCCATTTGCTGGATTAGCTCTCGAGCTATAAGGAAATTTGTATTTCGTTTGTATAGGAGCCTCCCCCCTCTCAAAGTGGGGAGGGGTCCCAATTCATCATAGAAAAAAATTTTGTCTTCAAAAACACACACATGCCAAATTTGGTTCCATTTGCTTGATTAGTTCTCGAGTTATGAGGAAATTGGTATTTCATATGTACAGGAGCCCCCCCTCTTAAAGTGAGGAGGGGTCCTAATTCAACATAGAAAATTTTCTTGCCCTCGAAAACCTTCACATGCCAAATTTGGTTCCATTTGCTTGATTAGTTCTCGAGTTATGAGGAAATTTGTATGGAAACCCCCCCTCTTAAAGGGGAGAGGAGTTATAATTCCCCTTATAAAGAGGGAAGGGGTCTCAAATTACCCTAGAATAAATTCTTGTCACCGAAAACACCCATATGCCAAATTTGGTTCTATTTGCTTGATTAGTTCTCGAGTTATGCAGAAATTTGAGTTTCATTTGTATGGGAGCCCCCCCCTCTTAGTGTGGGGAGGGGTCTCTAACCATCACTAAAACCTTTCCTGGCCCCAAAAACCTCTACATGCAAATTTTCACGCTGATTGGTTCAGTAGTTTTTGATTCTATAAGGAACACAGGACAGACAGACAGACAGACAGACAGACAGAAATCCTTCTTTATAGGTATAGATATAAGCTATGGGTTAAGCTTCCTTATGATTGTATTTAGTTTACGCCCTATAGAATCCGATCGAAAATTGTTGAGCAGATGCTGAGCGTGTGTTAGAGCTGGAGCACCCGTTTCGCTGCCGTGAAGGAATATCTGGCTGCTGAAGTTCCGGAATTGGCAGGAAATATGCTGCTCGCGACAACGAAACGATCAGAATTATCGTCACTTGCAGCTGGTCATCCGCAACAACGAACTCCGCCTGCAAATGACGGATCTCGGTAGAAGCATGTTCGATGAACCTGAAAATACTGAGAACCTGAGCAGAGGGTCCAAAGCCCCTAAAAGGAGGATGGTTGAATAGCTGTTATCCATGGCTAAAAGTAAAAACAAGAATGGATAAACCCCTAATCCAAGGTGTCATGCGACCCGTGCCGAGGGATGAATGGTGGGGGGGGTTCTATAAATACCCAGCCTCAAACGGAGCCTGTGGAGTACCAGAGCGCCCTCCACAGTAATCAGCCCTTACCGCATCATGAGGGGCTCTGATGCGGCGGACTCTTCTTTCCCCTCAACTCGTGGGATTCTATATGAATAATCAAAATCAAAAAAACTTTACTTCAGTGAGCGCGGACGGACTAGATAATCCGTTCGCAAGAGGTGCTATCCAGCGATTTCCGCCGATGGATACGAGCAGAAGCGCCAGCGTAAGCGGAAAGGGAAGCGGCATACCTGTCGCTCCAACTGCATCTACGCCGGACGCAGCGATGAATGGCCCGTCGCTAATAAAAGCAGTGGAAGGAAAGAGAGACATGCTACCGAGAGTGGTAGCGGCGTCTCATCAGCTCGATGCCATTATCGAGTTTGTGGCAGGCCGCAGCACCCTAGCGAAGGACCTGAAACAAAGCCTGCTCATGCTTCGGGGCACCATCCGTGCTGCGACGAAGGAACACGGCGAACTCGAAGCGCGAGTAAAAGTGATAGAAAAGGCGTTTGTATCGAGGTCTGTACAAACGGATGCCTGCCTGTCAACGACTGACCACACCGTAGCCCTTGTGACTACGGAGCAGTCCAGTGATAAGATATCGACTAAACGTGCAAGGCAGTCCCCAGGGGAACAAACCCCCACGGGCCCGAAGAAGCGCTTGATCGCTGAGGATCGTAAGCAAACTGTGAAACCCTCCGAGGGTAATAAGACGCAGTTAGCTCCCGACAATCAGTGGGAAACAGTGAAAAAGAAGAAGACCAGGAAGAAAGAGGAGGATCGAACTCCACCGAAAGTGGCCAGAAATAAGAGGAGCAAAGGCGATGCCCTTATCCTCAAAACTGAGGGGCTGAGCTATGCAGAAGTTTTGAAGGCCATGAGAGGGGACGAGCAGCTGAAGGGTCTTGGCGCGGATGTGCGGAGTATCCGCCGCTCCCGCACCGGCGACATGATCCTTAAGCTCAAAAAGGATGCCACTGAGAAGGGTTCTGCCTACAAAGTGCTGGCAGAAAAGGTCCTTGGTGATGGCATACAGATCCGCGCACTAACGCCTGAGCTGACTCTCCAGCTTAAAAACCTGGACGAGATCACTGAAGCGGTCGAACTGACACGAGCTCTCAAGGAGCAATGTAACGTGGTGGTGACTACCGAAGCAGTTCGTCTGCGCAAGGGACCTGCGGGAACCCAGGTAGCTACAATAAGACTTCCACTGGTAGACGGGAATACAGCCCTGAAGGCGGCCAAGCTGAAGGTGGGATGGTCCGTATGCCCACTGAGCGTGTTCCAGCAGCCGGAGGCTTGCTTCCGGTGCTTTGAGCGAGGGCACAAGTCCTGGAGCTGTAAGGGGCCTGACAGAAGCCACCTGTGTAGAAGATGTGGCGGTGCGGGCCATATAGCGAGGGACTGTTCGGCGCCGCCCAAGTGCCCGATATGTACAGGCCAACGGGACGCTAAGCACACAACAGGAGGCTCAAAGTGCCCGGTAGGCGCGCCGGCGACTAAAACACGGGCGTAGTGCAGGTAACGCAACTAAACTTGAACCACTGCCATGCGGCCCAGCAGCTGTTATACCAAGCAGTTACTGAGTCGTTGACGGACATTGCCATCATCTCGGACCCATACCGCATCCCTGCCGGAAACGGTAACTGGGTCTCGGATAGGTCCGGGTTGGCGGCTATATAGACGACAAGCAGGTTCCCGGTTCAAGAGGTTGTGTCAACTGCAGACGAGGGATTTGCGGTTGCCAAAGTGGGTGGAGTGTTCTACTGCAGCTGTTATGCTCCGCCGAGTTGGTCGATCGAGCAGTTTACGCGGATGGTAGACCAAGTATCAGTTGCGCTGACTGGTCTAAGGCCGGTGGTTGTGGCGGGCGACTTCAACGCTTGGGCGGTTGAGTGGGGAAGTCGTCGCACGAACCATAGGGGTCGGATTCTGCTTGAGGCTCTGGCAAAGCTCAACGTAGACCTGGCCAACGTCGGCACCACAAGTACCTTCAGCAGGAATGGTGCAGAGTCTATTATCGACGTGACATTCGGCAGCCCTGGTCTGATAGGAGACTGGAGGGTAGACAATGGCTACACTCACAGTGACCATCAGGCGGTCCGCTATGGTGTTGGTCAGATAACGAGGCGGCAGGCGGCGGGTAGAGCCAACACTCCAACCACCCGTGGGTGGAAGACATCATACTTCGATCCTGAAGTATTTGTGGAAGCGATCCGAAGAGAGTGCGGTGATCGCGATATGCCCGATCCGAACGCTGATCATTTGGTTGAGGTGCTGTCGCGAGCGTGTGACGCCACCATGCCTAGGAAAAGCCGACCTAGGTATGGTAGGTCACCGGTTTACTGGTGGACAGAAGAAATTGCGGAACTCCGCGGAGCCTGCTTTCGTGCAAGGAGAATTATGCAAAGAGCTCGTTCGGACGAGGGCAGAGCAGAATGTCGAGTAGCACTAGTTGCTGCACGCGCAGCGCTTAAGAGTGGGATAATAGCTAGCAAGCGAGCCTGCTTTGAAAGGTTATGTGCTAGTGCCAATGCGAACCCGTGGGGTGATGCCTACAGGATCGTAATGGCAAAGGCCAAGGGCGTGATGGCACCCGCAGAGAGATCGCCAGAGATGCTGGAGCGGATCATTGAGGGCCTCTTTCCGCGCCACGAGCCAAGGCCCTGGCCTCAGGCCGCTGAGTCGTCCCACGGCCGACGTTCCAGTATCTCAGACCATAGCGTAGGATGGTCGGTCTCCGGGCCGAACATCCAAAGTAACGTGGGCGACGGTGGTTTAGAGGTCGGGGAGGAAGTAACGGTTACGAACGAGGAACTCATTGAGATCGCTAAATCCCTAAAGGTGAGCAAGGCACCGGGACCAGACGGAATCCCAAATATGGCCCTTAAAGCGGCTATTCTGGAGGCTCCCGAATTATTCGGGGCAGTAATGAGTAGATGCCTGGAAGCTGGCAACTTCCCGGACAGATGGAAACGACAGAATCTGGTCCTATTGCCGAAGCCGGGAAAACCTCCGGGTATCCCCTCGTCATATAGGCCGATCTGTCTGCTCGATACTGCCGGCAAGGTGCTGGAAAGGGTTATCCTTAACAGACTCGTACAGTACACTGAGGGTACAAACGGTCTGGCAAGGAACCAATTCGGCTTCCGAAAAGGCAAATCTACGGTGGATGCCATCTTGTCTGTCACTAAGACAGCCGAGGTGGCAATCCAGCCCAAGAGGACAGGTATTCGTTATTGCGCAGTTGTCACGCTCGACGTGAGAAATGCGTTTAATAGCGCTAGCTGGGACTCCATAGCCAACTCGCTTCGGAACGTCCAAGTGCCGGTGTCGCTGTACAGGATCCTGGAAAATTATTTCCAGAATCGTGTGCTATGCTACAACACGGAGAAGGGTCAGAAGTGCGTTCCAATCACCGCAGGGGTTCCGCAAGGTTCCATACTGGGCCCGGTGTTGTGGAACGTCATGTATGACGAGGTGTTGAAGCTAAAGTTCCCGGTAGGGGTGGTGATTGTCGGCTTTGCGGATGACATCACCCTGGAAGTCTATGGTGAATCTATCAGAGAGGTTGAGTTGACGGCTGCCCACTCTATAAGCATTGTTGAAGATTGGATGCGATCCAGGAAACTGGAGCTAGCGCATCATAAAACGGAGGTTATCGTGGTGAACAACCGCAAGTCGGTGCAGCAAGCAAAGATCAGCGTCGGGGACTGCACTATTTCGTCAACGCGGTCCTTAAAACTTCTGGGAGTCATGGTCGACGACAAGCTCAAGTTCGGGAGCCACGTCGACTATGCCTGCAAGAAGGCTTCCACAGCTATTTCGGCATTGTCTCGTATGATGTCTAATAGCTCTGCGGTATATGGCAGCAAACGAAGGCTATTAGCCAACGTGGTCCAGTCTATACTTAGGTATGGCGGACCGGTGTGGTCATCGGCGTTAGGTACCAAAAGCTATCTAGCCAAGCTGGAAAGCACCTATCGTCTCATGTGCTTGAGAGTGGCGAGTGCGTATCGCACAGTTTCACATGACGCAATCTGCGTCCTAGCAGGTATGATGCCTATTGGCATTATCATCAGCGAAGACGTAGAGTGCTTCAACCAACGAGGAACTAGAGGCATACGGAGTACCACAAGATCGGCCTCGATGACCACATGGCAGCGGGCATGGTCTAATTCCACAAAAGGTCGGTGGACACACCGACTTATCCCGGAACTATCTGGGTGGGTCAATAGGCGCCACGGCGAAGTCAACTTCCACCTGACACAGATTCTGTCAGGGCATGGTTGCTTCAGACAGTATCTGCATAAGTTTGGGCATGCGGAGTCCCCCGCGTGTCCCGAATGCGTGGATGTTGAGGAAACGGCAGAACATGCTTTCTTCATATGCCCTCGTTTCGCGGGCGCGAGAAGCAGCATGATGGCAGTGAGCGGACAGGACACTACCCCGGATAACTTAGTCCAAAAGATGTGTTCCAGCTCGGACATCTGGGGAGCGGTCAATGCGGCTGCTACCCAGATTGTACTCGAGCTACAAAACCACTGGAGAGCCGATCAACGGCGAATAAACAGCCTAACTACCATAGTCCAGTAGTTATCTAAGCGAGTGCATTAAGCACAATAGCCCCTCCCTGAAGTAATACCGATAAGGTGGTGCCAGGGGGGATTGAGGCTGGAGACTCGAGTAGGGTTTTAGTGGGTCGGGATCCTCACGCCCCATTAGGGGGGTCGGGATACCTAAACCCCACTCCCTGAGGTATCTTCTCAGGTGTCTGATAGTACCGTATCTTCTAAGGCGCTCAGCAGATTTCCCAACTCGTAAAATAAAAAAAAAAAAAAAAAAAAAAAAATCCGCAACAACGAAGAGTTGAACAAATTGCTGTCCGGTGTCACCACTGCTCAGAGAAGTGTCTTTCCGAATATAGTATCTTACTTCAATTATTCTACCTAGCAGTGTGAAATGAGCTTGTACATGGTCAATATTCTGACTATTTCGGGTTATATAAATTCAGATAATTTTTTACTTTCTTCGGAAGCATTATAAATAGTACAGATGTATTTTTGTTGCTAAATATAGTGTGCAAAGCCTAAATTACTGCTACGAAGAATCGTCTATGTCTTGGATGTTTGGCCCACCGAATGCCACAGTCAGGTCTTTGAATGCAGTCGGAATCTAGACGACACCGACGATTGCCGATACAATGATGCACCGAACTCTGCAGACAGTTCGTTGCATCGGTCGCACAGTGTGTTGCTGCCGAGATGGTATATTGCGCGAGGCATTTTCTGATGCTGGGATAAGCGATATTCTGTACCGGGGCCATTCAACCCCCACATCTCTCCTCTTCTCACAAGATAAAATATGATAAAAAAACTACTACTTTATACATAAAAAAGTCTAACTTACACACTTCAAATCCTTAGCAATTCCGAAATTCGTTTTAAGAACCCAATTTATTGGTACCTAGTTAGGTGTACCTGGTGAAAACGAACGGATATCCTAGCGCATTTTTTTTCATATCATTAACTTTTTCTGAGAGGAAATACGAGTTTCCGGATCTTTCGGCATTGAAGATGATTCGACTCGTAGGGTAAGCTTAAAAGCAACATTAACTTCACGTAACTGCTGTTTTTGTTGTTGTTTTCCAATAAAGCGAAAAATTACCCTTCCTTTTAGTCTGTCAAGTAAATTTTTCTTTGAACACTTTGTTGTGTTTTTCTGAGCCCCCGGGTTCTCTGACTGAAAACTTTGCCGATACAATGTTATTGAATTTTGTAGCGGAGTTCGTCTACTTCTTGATCATTTCACTTAACATTCATAACACAATATAAGACTATTTTTCTGAGTCGCTCTTTTCAATATAACAGTTTCCATTAACCTCATGGGATGGTTAGTTTAATAGCTGCATCCAAGTTGACCGAAATCACTGTAAGCACTGCCATGTCAAACTGCACGAGGAACCATATGTCCTCCGGCTAGCACGGACCTGTCTCCGATCCTCGCATTTGGGATACTGAACACAAAGCGCAGGCCGATGCACTATGGCGCAAAGCTGGCCAAAAGTCAAAAATTTAATTTCCAGTTTTGGCCATTATTATATTTTTTTCATATTCTGGAATAATTTGGGAAGTTGACCTGAAAATTTTAGCCAGTTTGAAGTTAAAATGAATTTTTGACAAATGTCTGAAGTTGATCATGTTGAAGATTGATATTTCGTTCTTCCATACAAATTGTATGGGAAACTCAACATCAATATTCAGCGATCAAGAAAGTATGGTGGGAAACGTCAGCAAACGACCATGTTAAATGCATCTTATATGAAATTTTCTCTACTCTTCGAAAAACTGGGTGGCTTTCTGCGCTTTGCTGCGCTAAGGGAGATATATCGATTTTTTGAAAGGTATATCGGAAGTGATTTCTTCGTGTTATATGAAGGCGTGATTTTCTCTTTCATAGGAGGGAAAAGCACTATAAAAATTATCTTTTCAACAAAAAAATCCAAAAGGTGAGTGTTATTCATCATTTAACTTCTTCGATTTACCGATTATTTTGTGTATTCATACATGTAATGTATGTATGAATGTGTCCATATGTGTGATATGTATCATATTCAGAAAATTTCATGAAAAAGTCCTATTTATAAATGCTCTGGGTTTGTTCAAATTTTTTATAGTTGTTCCTTTTCGGAGAATTTAAGACCCCTGCCTTTTTATTTGATGCTTAGGGTGCCTCTGTCTGAGTTAGGGTGGTTCCAAAAATCATCATGTTTACCAAATTTTCTTTCTTTAAAAGTTCATAACTGCACAGCCAATACTAACTCGTCTATTTATGTACGAAAATTATCGTATATCTCTGGACAAATTTGGAATCGTATAAACAGCCTAATGAAGCGCGTACAAGTTTTCACAGAAACGTCATTAAAAGCAGAATCTGCCTAGTAGGTCCACCCTTGCAAAGGTTCTGGAGGTACTTCAAGAATAAATTAAAACGTAATGGTAGTATCACAGAGGCATTTAAAGTGATTTGAAATCAATACGTTCACTATAATAAAAGCAAAATGGTATTTATAAAAGTCTCTTTCATGCCAATTTCCTTAGGCGCTTGCTAAATTTACTAGAAAAGCCTTTATTGAGATTAAAAATAAACATTTTTAAATTTTGTTCAGCCTCAATAAATTATTTTTAGCAGAATCAACTAAAACAATTTGACAAACAAATTCCATTTCCTAAAAGTTTCCATTTATTGCCATTAGTGGCTTATAATTTGCTAGTTTTCATTTTTTTTTGGAATAAAGTTTTTTTCATGGTTTGTGAACCACCCTAATGCATCACGATACAAGTTTTTATATTTTCAAAGGCAAATACAAAATTTGCCATCCTAAAAAAACAACAAACAAAAATAAAATTAGTTAAAAGAGAAACAATTTTTTTTTAAATTTGTGAACCACACTAATGAGCGCTTGTTTTTTCGATTTTGATCCCAAATTTGAAATCACTGACCCAAAATTAGTGAAAGATGTTGTTTTCAGCCGATTTGAAGTAACTTTTGACTTTTGGCCAAGCTTTGTATGGAGGAGCGCCACTGTGCGATGTACTTACACATACCTGGAAGCCGCATTCGAACGAATTGATTATCATATCGTACTTAAAAAATGCACGTTTATGAGCTTCACAGTGGTTTGTCACGCGGTTAAAATCCTTCTTGTGTGACAGATTTTTGCAACTTAAGCTTGCAAATCATCTAAATTTACAAATAAAACAGATGTATCACAAGATAGCACGCTTGACCCTCTCCTTTTCATCATTTTTGTCAATGACGCAGCAAATGCCGTCTTTTTGACAATGATCATACAAAACCATTTTATTTATCAGTGGTTGTATCAAGCATTTTCATTCGTCTATGGTTTTACCGATCCATATCTTTTCATTTAACTTTGTTCGTACCAAACCATTCACTTCATTTAACAATGATCGTATCGAAACATTTAATTAATCTATGGTCGTACTGACGTCAATTTCCGTCGAAAGTCGCACGTTGGAGCTACTAGTCATCCTCGTCGATGCCGTATGATTAGATGGCCGTACCGAACCATATAGATCATTCAACAATGATCTTATCGCATCATTTAATTCATCTATGGTCGTACCGAACCATATAGATCATTCAACAATGATCTTATCGCATCATTTAAGTCATCTATGGTCGTACCGAACCATATAGATCATTCAGCAATGATCGTATTGCATCATTTATTTCATCTATGGTCGTACCGAGCCATATAGAACCTTTAACAACGATCTTATCGCATCATTCAATTTATTTATGGTCGTACCGAACCATGTAGATCATTCAACAATGATCTTATCGCATCATTAAATTCATCTATGGTCGTACCGAACCATATAGATTATTCAGCAATGATCGTATCGCATCATTTATTTCATCTATGGTCGTGCCGAACCATATAGATCATTTAACAATGATCTTATCGCATCATTTAATTCATATATGGTCGTACCGAACCATATAGATCATTCAACAATGATCATATCGTATCATTTAATTAATTTATGGTCGTACCGAACCATAAGGATCATTCAACAATGAATGATGAAATCTTATCGCATCATTTAATTCATCTATGGTCGTACCGAACCATATAGAACATTCAACAATGATCTTATCGCAACATTTAATTCATCTATGGTCGTACCGAACCATATAGATCATTCAACAATGATCTTATCGCATCATTTAATTCATCTATGGTCGTACCGAACCATATAGATCATTCAACAATGATCGCATTGCATCATTTATTTCATCTATGGTCGTACCGAACCATATAGAACATTTAACAATGATCTTATTACATCATTTAAGTCATCTATGGTCGTACCGAACCATATAGATCATTCAACAATGGTCTTATCGCATTATTTAATTCATCTATGGTCGTACCGAACCATATAGATCATTCAACAATGATCATATCGCATCATTTAATTAATTTATGGTCGTACCGAACCATACAGATCATTCAACAATGATCTTATCGCATCATTTAATTCATCTATGGTCGTACCGAACCATATAGATCATTCAACAATGATCATATCGCATCATTCAATTAATTTATGGTCGTACCGAACCATATAGATCATTCAGCAATGATCTTATCGCATCATTTAATTGATCTATGGTCGTACCGAACCATATAGATCACTCAATAATCATCGTATCGCATCATTTAATTCATCTATGGTCGTACCGAACCATATAGATCATTCAACAAGGATCATATCGCATCATTCAATTTATTTATGGTCGTACCGAACCATATAGATCATTCAACAATGATCTTATCGCAGCATTTAATTCATCTATGGTCGTACCGAACCCTATACGTAACCAATAATAATCATACCGAATAATTTTCCAAAACTTATGTTTGTATCAACCACCAAACCACTTCTTACAACGGTTGTATCACGAACGAAACACTCGCGTTAATTCCATTCAAGCTCACTATTCAAAAACTATTCATTTTTCAAAAGAAATGCGTTTCACAACATTACTACACCGCAGCGCATCGAGTGTCAGTAGAAAAACTATACAAATGTCAAAACCCTACAAACACAAGCTACATGCATAACAGAGGAAGCTACTGTGGAAGCAAAATGTGTATAACAATTTTCTTCTATGTGGCATGTCAGTTCGTCAGTACTAAAACACTTAAAATCAATATTATCACCAGATTATTTGTTCAACGGTCGTATCAAACCGTTCTATTCAAATAGTCGTCCTAGTCATCATTTTCACAATTATTTTTTTGGAACTGATTTATACAACGATCGCGATCACCAAATCATTTTGTTCAATATTTGTCCAAGCAGTTTTGATAAAATGGGAGTACCAGACAATTGAATCTTATACTCATTTTATCTCAGTACTATTAACGCTATTACAAACAAAAGAAAGCAGAAATGATAAAAACTGTATTCATACACTCTGGTTTTATCGAACTTGCGTTTCAATGCATAACGTAACTTCAATGTATCAAACTGCTGTATAAAATTAAAAATATACTCTATAACTAAAGGTGGTAATATCATTCGGTAAGTCTCAACGCGTTGAAAAGAAATAAGTTGAACTACACTCTATATTTCTTTGATGCTGAACAGTGTAGGAGAGAAAAAACAAAATCAAGCCACTAAAACAGTCTGTGTTGTCTCATTCTTGCATTAAACTTCACCATGCATAAGATATTACCTACAAATAACTACTCTTCGAAAAACTGGGTGGCTTTCTGCGCTTTGCTGCGCTAAGGGAGATATATCGATTTTTTGAAAGGTATATCGGAAGTGATTTCTTCGTGTTATATGAAGGCGTGATTTTCTCTTTCATAGGAGGGAAAAGCACTATAAAAATTATCTTTTCAACAAAAAAATCCAAAAGGTGAGTGTTATTCATCATTTAACTTCTTCGATTTACCGATTATTTTGTGTATTCATACATGTAATGTATGTATGAATGTGTCCATATGTGTGATATGTATCATATTCAGAAAATTTCATGAAAAAGTCCTATTTATAAATGCTCTGGGTTTGTTCAAATTTTTTATAGTTGTTCCTTTTCGGAGAATTTAAGACCCCTGCCTTTTTATTTGATGCTTAGGGTGCCTCTGTCTGAGTTAGGGTGGTTCCAAAAATCATCATGTTTACCAAATTTTCTTTCTTTAAAAGTTCATAACTGCACAGCCAATACTAACTCGTCTATTTATGTACGAAAATTATCGTATATCTCTGGACAAATTTGGAATCGTATAAACAGCCTAATGAAGCGCGTACAAGTTTTCACAGAAACGTCATTAAAAGCAGAATCTGCCTAGTAGGTCCACCCTTGCAAAGGTTCTGGAGGTACTTCAAGAATAAATTAAAACGTAATGGTAGTATCACAGAGGCATTTAAAGTGATTTGAAATCAATACGTTCACTATAATAAAAGCAAAATGGTATTTATAAAAGTCTCTTTCATGCCAATTTCCTTAGGCGCTTGCTAAATTTACTAGAAAAGCCTTTATTGAGATTAAAAATAAACATTTTTAAATTTTGTTCAGCCTCAATAAATTATTTTTAGCAGAATCAACTAAAACAATTTGACAAACAAATTCCATTTCCTAAAAGTTTCCATTTATTGCCATTAGTGGCTTATAATTTGCTAGTTTTCATTTTTTTTTGGAATAAAGTTTTTTTCATGGTTTGTGAACCACCCTAATGCATCACGATACAAGTTTTTATATTTTCAAAGGCAAATACAAAATTTGCCATCCTAAAAAAACAACAAACAAAAATAAAATTAGTTAAAAGAGAAACAATTTTTTTTTAAATTTGTGAACCACACTAATGAGCGCTTGTTTTTTCGATTTTGATCCCAAATTTGAAATCACTGACCCAAAATTAGTGAAAGATGTTGTTTTCAGCCGATTTGAAGTAACTTTTGACTTTTGGCCAAGCTTTGTATGGAGGAGCGCCACTGTGCGATGTACTTACACATACCTGGAAGCCGCATTCGAACGAATTGATTATCATATCGTACTTAAAAAATGCACGTTTATGAGCTTCACAGTGGTTTGTCACGCGGTTAAAATCCTTCTTGTGTGACAGATTTTTGCAACTTAAGCTTGCAAATCATCTAAATTTACAAATAAAACAGATGTATCACAAGATAGCACGCTTGACCCTCTCCTTTTCATCATTTTTGTCAATGACGCAGCAAATGCCGTCTTTTTGACAATGATCATACAAAACCATTTTATTTATCAGTGGTTGTATCAAGCATTTTCATTCGTCTATGGTTTTACCGATCCATATCTTTTCATTTAACTTTGTTCGTACCAAACCATTCACTTCATTTAACAATGATCGTATCGAAACATTTAATTAATCTATGGTCGTACTGACGTCAATTTCCGTCGAAAGTCGCACGTTGGAGCTACTAGTCATCCTCGTCGATGCCGTATGATTAGATGGCCGTACCGAACCATATAGATCATTCAACAATGATCTTATCGCATCATTTAATTCATCTATGGTCGTACCGAACCATATAGATCATTCAACAATGATCTTATCGCATCATTTAAGTCATCTATGGTCGTACCGAACCATATAGATCATTCAGCAATGATCGTATTGCATCATTTATTTCATTTATGGTCGTACCGAGCCATATAGAACCTTTAACAACGATCTTATCGCATCATTCAATTTATTTATGGTCGTACCGAACCATGTAGATCATTCAACAATGATCTTATCGCATCATTAAATTCATCTATGGTCGTACCGAACCATATAGATTATTCAGCAATGATCGTATCGCATCATTTATTTCATCTATGGTCGTGCCGAACCATATAGATCATTTAACAATGATCTTATCGCATCATTTAATTCATATATGGTCGTACCGAACCATATAGATCATTCAACAATGATCATATCGTATCATTTAATTAATTTATGGTCGTACCGAACCATAAGGATCATTCAACAATGAATGATGAAATCTTATCGCATCATTTAATTCATCTATGGTCGTACCGAACCATATAGAACATTCAACAATGATCTTATCGCAACATTTAATTCATCTATGGTCGTACCGAACCATATAGATCATTCAACAATGATCTTATCGCATCATTTAATTCATCTATGGTCGTACCGAACCATATAGATCATTCAACAATGATCGCATTGCATCATTTATTTCATCTATGGTCGTACCGAACCATATAGAACATTTAACAATGATCTTATTACATCATTTAAGTCATCTATGGTCGTACCGAACCATATAGATCATTCAACAATGGTCTTATCGCATTATTTAATTCATCTATGGTCGTACCGAACCATATAGATCATTCAACAATGATCATATCGCATCATTTAATTAATTTATGGTCGTACCGAACCATACAGATCATTCAACAATGATCTTATCGCATCATTTAATTCATCTATGGTCGTACCGAACCATATAGATCATTCAACAATGATCATATCGCATCATTCAATTAATTTATGGTCGTACCGAACCATATAGATCATTCAGCAATGATCTTATCGCATCATTTAATTGATCTATGGTCGTACCGAACCATATAGATCACTCAATAATCATCGTATCGCATCATTTAATTCATCTATGGTCGTACCGAACCATATAGATCATTCAACAAGGATCATATCGCATCATTCAATTTATTTATGGTCGTACCGAACCATATAGATCATTCAACAATGATCTTATCGCAGCATTTAATTCATCTATGGTCGTACCGAACCCTATACGTAACCAATAATAATCATACCGAATAATTTTCCAAAACTTATGTTTGTATCAACCACCAAACCACTTCTTACAACGGTTGTATCACGAACGAAACACTCGCGTTAATTCCATTCAAGCTCACTATTCAAAAACTATTCATTTTTCAAAAGAAATGCGTTTCACAACATTACTACACCGCAGCGCATCGAGTGTCAGTAGAAAAACTATACAAATGTCAAAACCCTACAAACACAAGCTACATGCATAACAGAGGAAGCTACTGTGGAAGCAAAATGTGTATAACAATTTTCTTCTATGTGGCATGTCAGTTCGTCAGTACTAAAACACTTAAAATCAATATTATCACCAGATTATTTGTTCAACGGTCGTATCAAACCGTTCTATTCAAATAGTCGTCCTAGTCATCATTTTCACAATTATTTTTTTGGAACTGATTTATACAACGATCGCGATCACCAAATCATTTTGTTCAATATTTGTCCAAGCAGTTTTGATAAAATGGGAGTACCAGACAATTGAATCTTATACTCATTTTATCTCAGTACTATTAACGCTATTACAAACAAAAGAAAGCAGAAATGATAAACACTGTATTCATACACTCTGGTTTTATCGAACTTGCGTTTCAATGCATAACGTAACTTCAATGTATCAAACTGCTGTATAAAATTAAAAATATACTCTATAACTAAAGGTGGTAATATCATTCGGTAAGTCTCAACGCGTTGAAAAGAAATAAGTTGAACTACACTCTATATTTCTTTGATGCTGAACAGTGTAGGAGAGAAAAAACAAAATCAAGCCACTAAAACAGTCTGTGTTGTCTCATTCTTGCATTAAACTTCACCATGCATAAGATATTACCTACAAATAACTTATAACACAATGTCAAAAATCCATTGGACGATTAGTTAGCATATATTATGCTAAAAGAATAACAGTACAGTATTTGATAGAAATTTTGCGTAACCTGTCGAGTACTGTATTGTCCTCCGCAGCAATGCCGCACCAAAAACCTCTTTTCTTTGTTTTCTTTTTTATCGTTCGATCATTTGCAACTAAAACAAAATGAAGTGCGACCGGCAGAACATTAACAGACTCGTACACTATCGACTCGTAATTTGAACAATCTCTCATTTAAGTAAGCTATCGTCGTTGTGAACTACACAAAGTAACGTCATTAAAAACAGTGGCCTTGCTATTACACGTAAATCAATGCAGTTATTCCCAAAACGTATTCTTTTCAATTCGAAAATATAGCACTAAACATCTTAATCACACCTTAAATGAAAAACTGCATTAATCATATATAGGTGCGTTCATTGCATACTATTTAACACATTGATCCAGGAATAAATATATTCACAAAAAGCTTACCTCACAATTCCAACCGTGCTATGCAGCAATCTGATGACAATGCATCACAATTCCATTACAGGAAACAATGCGGTACAATCGCACAAAAGCCAGAAAGAAAAAAAATACTCTGGCCGCTTCTGTTCACTGCTTGAATTGTACGCGCATCTAACTTGCACAAAGGAAAAAAAACTACCAGACTGCTTTCGGTGTCTCACCATCACCTATCAATTTTTCCAAGGAAAAAAAATTCACAAACTATATTTCACTCGCGTTCCGTAATTATTTTGCTCGGTTTTCATGGGCGATTCTGCATTCGTAGCGAAAAGAACGGCACAGTTGTTCGATTAAAACAACTTGCACGGTCGCCATTGTGCAAAGCCTAAATTACTGCTACGAAGAATCGTCTATGTCTTGGATGTTTGGCCCACCGAATGCCACTGGCTGCTCAGCAGTCAGGTCTTTGAACGCAGTCGGAATCTAGACGACACCGACGATTACCGATACGATGATGCACCGAACTCTGCAGACAGTTCGTTGCATCGGTCGCACGTGTTGCTGCTTACCGTGAGATGGTATATTGCGCGAGGCATTTTCTGATGCTGGGATAAGCGATATTCTGTACCGGGGGCATTCAACCCCCACATATAGTATCTTTTTTCTTTTTTCACTTTATCTACCTAGCAGTGTTAAATAAGCTTGTACATAGACAATAATGTGATTATTTCATATAAGATTAATTTAGATATAGTTTTTAACTTTTGCCTCCCAGTTGACCTCAAGGTACAACGCTGATCTAACAATCCAGGCGTTGCATGTTGTATTTTCGACTGGAAGAGGCTGTAAAACTCAAGAGATCGAAGCACTAGCCTCGCAATTGTCCTGTATTCTAACAGGTGCCTTCGAAGAAAGACAGAATTTACGTTTAATTTCAGAATATTTTCCAATACATCGCTGAAAATAGCTGCTTTTAAAATCACAACTGTGTTAATAAATATCCGGACACACACTGACGTTAGTCGTTGGTTTTTACCTAATTCAGGGATAACAAATAATGCTAAATTCCTATCGTTAACCTTCCTAGTGCATTGGGGTCGTTTTCGACCTATCGGCATACTTACAAAGCTTGATACTCAGTAACGGAACGAGTTAGAGACTTGAAATTTTCTGACTTTTCCTAACTTTGGAAAACTAGCATTAGGGGGGAGTTTCAGCTTTCAGCGACATCTAGAAGAGCCACAGCAAAAAAAGTTACATATTATGCATTGGGGTCCAAACGACCCAAGTTTTGAAATTGGTCTCATTCATCCGAATTTCGTTTTCTTTACCTCGTTTGAAAGGTATGGCCAAAACCTGGCACCCAAGGTATATTAAAGAATATTTTTTGACTAATGGCCACTTCTGTGTCGGTTCCGGAACACCCACTACCAGGTCCCAGGGGACATTTTTATACTTTGAGGTAATTCATTTTTCGGCACATCACATCACATTGGCTTGATAAAATAAGACTACTGTGTTACCTGACTCACTGCGAATATGCGTTGTATTCGCGGGATCGTGTTGGTTCGAAAGGTTTCGAAAAATATCGCCCTTGTATCGAAAATATCGTTAATTTTGATCACTAAAATAACGTACTTAAGGGGGGAGCCTACTCTGGAAAGTGGAAAAAAATAGATTTCCGTAATTTTTGACGTAGGACTACGTCTTTGTTTACTATACTGGGTAGCACTTTGTAAAAACGAAAACTAGAAGTGTATCGTTTGAATGAAATATTTCAAACGCTAATAACTACTATACTACTGAACGAAACATATTAACTGTTATGTCGTTGGATAGATAAAATATCCAACAATTTTATAGTAACATATTAATAATAATTTTTTATACGCTAAATAGTGAAAATGTGTGTAAAGTTTTAAGGTCGAATTTTCCCATACATTTCCCTTGTGATCGCCTAGCTTCACAGGCACAGACGACAATTAGATACACCAAAGGATTTGGATCCAAATGATAACCTTTGAGACCACTTTGTAAGCCACACCCCTTATCCAATCCAATTGGCAACATCGATGGCTATTGACGGCAACACCGACCCCGAAGACAAGCGGAATCAGCGGGCAATGGCCAACGATGCACTTTACGTTACATTTTGCATTATCCCCATCGCAGACATGCGAAATTGTTCGATAGCTTGTTCAATCAGTGTCGGACAATCATTTAAGCAGCAGCAGCCGATATGGTTTCCTCCACCACCTACACTAGCTTACAAGTAGCAGCGGCAGTGCCAGTGACTATAAAATGGTACACTTGGTTCGCCGCCTGCTCATTTATCGCACGATCGCACTGACGTATTTATCAGTATTTCGTCAGTATTTATCATCGACGGCTATTGGTGGCGAAACCAACGGCATTTGGTGGCAACACCGACAGCAATTGGAGGTAAAAACGATGGCATTTTGGCGGCAACACCGGCAATTGGATGCAAATCCAAGGACTTTTGCGGCGATTAATGGCAATTCGAGGCATACCCGATGGCATTTTGGCGGCAGTTTCAATGGCAATTATCGCAAACCAACACTGAAGGCTAGCTGATCAAGCTGATCAGCAAGTTATCAAGCTGATGTAATCATAGCTAAATCAACCTAAAATTCAAAATAGTCCTCAAAAACCGGCTACCGGATGTTCCAGAACCAATGGGGAAATTTGGGACCAAAATGTCCAAATTGTACTTCCATTAATCTTATTTTATCAAGCCAATGTGATTTGATGTGCCGCAAAATGAATTATCTCAAAATATAAAAATGTCCCCCGAGACCTGGCAGTGGGTGTTCCGGAACCGACGCAGAAGTGGCCGTTAGTCAAAAAATGTTCCCTAACATACCTTAGGTGCCAGTTTTTGGCCATAGCTTTCTAACGAGGTAAAGAAAACGAAATTCGGATTGAAGATGGATGAATTAGAGCAATTTCAAAACTTGGGTCGTTTTCGACCCAATGCATAATATGTAACTTTTTTCTAATGCACTAGGAAGGTTAAAAGAATAGAATTTGGCGAACCGACATACTTTAAAAAAAAATTCAAAAGGTAAAGCATTAAAAATTATTTACGAGCGTCTTAGTACTGCCTGTCTGTCTGTCTGTCTGTCTGTCTGTCTGTCTGTCTGTCTGTCTGTCTGTCTGTCTGTCTGTCTGTCTGTCTGTCTGTCTGTCTGTCTGTCTGTCTGTCTGTCTGTCTGTCTGTCTGTCTGTCTGTCTGTCTGTCTGTCTGTCTGTCTGTCTGTCTGTCTGTCTGTCTGTCTGTCTGTCTGTCTGTCTGTCTGTCTGTCTGTCTGTCTGTCTGTCTGTCTGTCTGTCTGTCTGTCTGTCTGTCTGTCTGTCTGTCTGTCTGTCTGTCTGTCTGTCTGTCTGTCTGTCTGTCTGTCTGTCTGTCTGTCTGTCTGTCTGTCTGTCTGTCTGTCTGTCTGTCTGTCTGTCTGTCTGTCTGTCTGTCTGTCTGTCTGTCTGTCTGTCTGTCTGTCTGTCTGTCTGTCTGTCTGTCTGTCTGTCTGTCTGTCTGTCTGTCTGTCTGTCTGTCTGTCTGTCTGTCTGTCTGTCTGTCTGTCTGTCTGTCTGTCTGTCTGTCTGTCTGTCTGTCTGTCTGTCTGTCTGTCTGTCTGTCTGTCTGTCTGTCTGTCTGTCTGTCTGTCTGTCTGTCTGTCTGTCTGTCTGTCTGTCTGTCTGTCTGTCTGTCTGTCTGTCTGTCTGTCTGTCTGTCTGTCTGTCTGTCTGTCTGTCTGTCTGTCTGTCTGTCTGTCTGTCTGTCTGTCTGTCTGTCTGTCTGTCTGTCTGTCTGTCTGTCTGTCTGTCTGTCTGTCTGTCTGTCTGTCTGTCTGTCTGTCTGTCTGTCTGTCTGTCTGTCTGTCTGTCTGTCTGTCTGTCTGTCTGTCTGTCTGTCTGTCTGTCTGTCTGTCTGTCTGTCTGTCTGTCTGTCTGTCTGTCTGTCTGTCTGTCTGTCTGTCTGTCTGTCTGTCTGTCTGTCTGTCTGTCTGTCTGTCTGTCTGTCTGTCTGTCTGTCTGTCTGTCTGTCTGTCTGTCTGTCTGTCTGTCTGTCTGTCTGTCTGTCTGTCTGTCTGTCTGTCTGTCTGTCTGTCTGTCTGTCTGTCTGTCTGTCTGTCTGTCTGTCTGTCTGTCTGTCTGTCTGTCTGTCTGTCTGTCTGTCTGTCTGTCTGTCTGTCTGTCTGTCTGTCTGTCTGTCTGTCTGTCTGTCTGTCTGTCTGTCTGTCTGTCTGTCTGTCTGTCTGTCTGTCTGTCTGTCTGTCTGTCTGTCTGTCTGTCTGTCTGTCTGTCTGTCTGTCTGTCTGTCTGTCTGTCTGTCTGTCTGTCTGTCTGTCTGTCTGTCTGTCTGTCTGTCTGTCTGTCTGTCTGTCTGTCTGTCTGTCTGTCTGTCTGTCTGTCTGTCTGTCTGTCTGTCTGTCTGTCTGTCTGTCTGTCTGTCTGTCTGTCTGTCTGTCTGTCTGTCTGTCTGTCTGTCTGTCTGTCTGTCTGTCTGTCTGTCTGTCTGTCTGTCTGTCTGTCTGTCTGTCTGTCTGTCTGTCTGTCTGTCTGTCTGTCTGTCTGTCTGTCTGTCTGTCTGTCTGTCTGTCTGTCTGTCTGTCTGTCTGTCTGTCTGTCTGTCTGTCTGTCTGTCTGTCTGTCTGTCTGTCTGTCTGTCTGTCTGTCTGTCTGTCTGTCTGTCTGTCTGTCTGTCTGTCTGTCTGTCTGTCTGTCTGTCTGTCTGTCTGTCTGTCTGTCTGTCTGTCTGTCTGTCTGTCTGTCTGTCTGTCTGTCTGTCTGTCTGTCTGTCTGTCTGTCTGTCTGTCTGTCTGTCTGTCTGTCTGTCTGTCTGTCTGTCTGTCTGTCTGTCTGTCTGTCTGTCTGTCTGTCTGTCTGTCTGTCTGTCTGTCTGTCTGTCTGTCTGTCTGTCTGTCTGTCTGTCTGTCTGTCTGTCTGTCTGTCTGTCTGTCTGTCTGTCTGTCTGTCTGTCTGTCTGTCTGTCTGTCTGTCTGTCTGTCTGTCTGTCTGTCTGTCTGTCTGTCTGTCTGTCTGTCTGTCTGTCTGTCTGTCTGTCTGTCTGTCTGTCTGTCTGTCTGTCTGTCTGTCTGTCTGTCTGTCTGTCTGTCTGTCTGTCTGTCTGTCTGTCTGTCTGTCTGTCTGTCTGTCTGTCTGTCTGTCTGTCTGTCTGTCTGTCTGTCTGTCTGTCTGTCTGTCTGTCTGTCTGTCTGTCTGTCTGTCTGTCTGTCTGTCTGTCTGTCTGTCTGTCTGTCTGTCTGTCTGTCTGTCTGTCTGTCTGTCTGTCTGTCTGTCTGTCTGTCTGTCTGTCTGTCTGTCTGTCTGTCTGTCTGTCTGTCTGTCTGTCTGTCTGTCTGTCTGTCTGTCTGTCTGTCTGTCTGTCTGTCTGTCTGTCTGTCTGTCTGTCTGTCTGTCTGTCTGTCTGTCTGTCTGTCTGTCTGTCTGTCTGTCTGTCTGTCTGTCTGTCTGTCTGTCTGTCTGTCTGTCTGTCTGTCTGTCTGTCTGTCTGTCTGTCTGTCTGTCTGTCTGTCTGTCTGTCTGTCTGTCTGTCTGTCTGTCTGTCTGTCTGTCTGTCTGTCTGTCTGTCTGTCTGTCTGTCTGTCTGTCTGTCTGTCTGTCTGTCTGTCTGTCTGTCTGTCTGTCTGTCTGTCTGTCTGTCTGTCTGTCTGTCTGTCTGTCTGTCTGTCTGTCTGTCTGTCTGTCTGTCTGTCTGTCTGTCTGTCTGTCTGTCTGTCTGTCTGTCTGTCTGTCTGTCTGTCTGTCTGTCTGTCTGTCTGTCTGTCTGTCTGTCTGTCTGTCTGTCTGTCTGTCTGTCTGTCTGTCTGTCTGTCTGTCTGTCTGTCTGTCTGTCTGTCTGTCTGTCTGTCTGTCTGTCTGTCTGTCTGTCTGTCTGTCTGTCTGTCTGTCTGTCTGTCTGTCTGTCTGTCTGTCTGTCTGTCTGTCTGTCTGTCTGTCTGTCTGTCTGTCTGTCTGTCTGTCTGTCTGTCTGTCTGTCTGTCTGTCTGTCTGTCTGTCTGTCTGTCTGTCTGTCTGTCTGTCTGTCTGTCTGTCTGTCTGTCTGTCTGTCTGTCTGTCTGTCTGTCTGTCTGTCTGTCTGTCTGTCTGTCTGTCTGTCTGTCTGTCTGTCTGTCTGTCTGTCTGTCTGTCTGTCTGTCTGTCTGTCTGTCTGTCTGTCTGTCTGTCTGTCTGTCTGTCTGTCTGTCTGTCTGTCTGTCTGTCTGTCTGTCTGTCTGTCTGTCTGTCTGTCTGTCTGTCTGTCTGTCTGTCTGTCTGTCTGTCTGTCTGTCTGTCTGTCTGTCTGTCTGTCTGTCTGTCTGTCTGTCTGTCTGTCTGTCTGTCTGTCTGTCTGTCTGTCTGTCTGTCTGTCTGTCTGTCTGTCTGTCTGTCTGTCTGTCTGTCTGTCTGTCTGTCTGTCTGTCTGTCTGTCTGTCTGTCTGTCTGTCTGTCTGTCTGTCTGTCTGTCTGTCTGTCTGTCTGTCTGTCTGTCTGTCTGTCTGTCTGTCTGTCTGTCTGTCTGTCTGTCTGTCTGTCTGTCTGTCTGTCTGTCTGTCTGTCTGTCTGTCTGTCTGTCTGTCTGTCTGTCTGTCTGTCTGTCTGTCTGTCTGTCTGTCTGTCTGTCTGTCTGTCTGTCTGTCTGTCTGTCTGTCTGTCTGTCTGTCTGTCTGTCTGTCTGTCAAGCTAATCAAGCAAATAGAACCAAATTTGGCATGTGGATGTTTTTAGAGACAAAATTTTTTTCTATGATGAATTGGGACCCCTCCCCACTTTAGGAGGGGGAGCTCCTGTATCAATGAAATACATATTTCCTCCTAACTCAAGAACTAATCAAACAAATGGAACCAAATTTGGCATGTAGGTGTTTTTGGAGACAAAAATATTTTCTATGATGATTTGGGACCCCTCCCCACTTAAGGAGGGGGGATCCTATACAAATGAAATACAAATTTCCTCATAACTCGAGAACTAATCAAGCAAATGGAACAAAATTTGGCGTGTGAAAGTTTTCGAGGGCAACAATATTTTCTTTGGCGAATTAGGACCCCTCCCCACTTGAAGAGGGGTGGCTCCTATACAAATGAAATACAAATTTCCTCATAACTCGAGAACTAATCAAGCAAATAGAACCAAATTTGGCATGTGGAGGTTTCTGGAGGCAAAAATATTTTCTATGGTGAATTAGGACCCCTCCCCACTTTAAGAGGTGGGGCTTCTACACAAATGAAATACAAATTTCCTCATAATTCTAGAACTAATCAAGCAAATGGAACCATATTTGACATGTGGGTGTTTTTGGAGGCAACAATTTTTTCTATGATGAATTAGGACCCCTTACCGTTTTAGGAGGGGAGCCTCCCATACAAACAAAATACAAATTTCCTCATAACTCGAGAACTAATCAAGCAAATGGAACCAAATTTGGCATGTGGGTGTTTTGTAGGCAAGAATGTTTTCTATGGAGAATTAGGACCCCTTCCCACTTTAGGAGGGGGGGCTCCTATACAAAAGAATTACAAATTTTCTCATAACTCGAGAACTAATCAAGCAAATGGAACCAAATTTGACATGTAAGTGGTTTCGGAGGCAAATTTTTTTTCTATGGTGAAATGAGACCCCTCTCCTCTTTTGAAAGCGAGTTGTGACCCATCTCCCTTTTAAGAGGGGGGCTTCTACACAAATGAAATACAAATTTCCTCATAATTCGCGAACTAATCAAGCAAATGGAACCAAATTTGGCATGTGGGAGATTTTGGAGTCTTGAATTTATTTTATGATAGTTAGAGACCTCTCACCCCTGTGGTAGAGGGATATAGACTCTCATAAAAATAAAACAAAATTTTTTGCGAAACTCAAAAACTAATCGAACTCAAGAAATTCGAGACTCTTCCATAAAACATTAGTCAATAACAAGACCACAAAAGCTATCTATAGTAACACTAGATATATAGGAACACTAGGCCGCGAGTGTTGCCGGCGACCCGCCGTCGGAAGCGCCGCCCACTGGGGGGAGGCAACTCCCCGCAGAAATCACTACTGTCTAGGTTTATTTGTTTTCCTAGGTCTACCTGGGTTTCCTGGAACGAGTGACAGCGAGTAAGGAGAGGATCGCGAAATGGTACTTTCCACAAAAAAGTTTTCCGTGAAATGGTACATTCCGCTCAAGGTTTTTCGCAAAATGATATTCGGCGAAATGTTGTACAATCATGGCGAATATTACTATCCGCTTTCTGGATATACAATGAGGGGACAGGGGAGTTGTTTTCTAGTTTACTGTGAGGAAAAATTGCAAATTTGTATATTAAACTACCCATTCTTGGTAACTAATAAGCATTAACATAAGCAGCAAATCAGCGTATCTGGCATTTTATACTGCACGTTGTTGTATATTAGCTTTTTGACTGCATGGGTGTTGTAAATTGGCATCTAAAATTGTATTCAAATTCTTCGTGTCGGTAACTAGCTGTAAATTAGCATTGTCAGCACTATAAAAAGGTTATCAGTAAAGTAGCTGTATATTTTGCCAAAATAGCATTTAAGTAGCATTTAAGGCGACTCAAATGCTTATTGGCCTACATTTGAATAGCATTGGTGATGCTTATAGGTTACCTGGGATGCTTTCATAGTTACGTAACTGCCAAAATGAATCATCTAAGGTTGAACTCCTCAGAAACTTGCAAAACTAGAGATTGTGACAAAGATCACCCGAGATTCATGATTTATGTACAACACAGGTTATTTTGTGGCAATACGAAGTTTGTCGGGTCAGCTAGTATGGAATAAAACACAACATTTAGATTTAACACAAGTGGTACGTGCAGCCAGAAATTGGTTAAAACGTGGGCGAAGCGCGGCGCCACTAGCGGTGATTTAGTGAAGCTGATAGGCCGAGCCACGATCATTTATAGGCCGAACTAAGATCAACAAATTAAAATCGTATTTTCTCAATAAGTCGTAATCTCGCTTTTTGTTTGGAATAAAACGCCAATAATGGAAGAATATAGATGAATCTATGTTTTAAAATGGTTTTCAACCTGATAGGCCGAGCCACGATCATTTATAGGCCGAACTAAGATCAACAAATTAAAATCGTATTTTCTCAATAAGTCGTAATCTCGCTTTTTGTTTGGAATAAAACGCCAATAATGGAAGAATATAGATGAATCTATGTTTTAAAATGGTTTTCAACCTAAAGACTAAAACACTTTCTAGGTGTTTAAAAAGAAAGCTGTGATGGCGACATTGGAAGCTTAATCCAAAGCAACGCGATTCTGGGCGCGGTTAAATACTTGACCGGACTCATCTGTGTGGGGATGGGCTTCGTACCCTAAATAATCCATGTATCCATTTTGTACAAATGTTCATAACTGGCGGACCTCGATATAAGACAATTTATAATTTCAAAAAGTTGCCTTATTTCGAAATTGTCTTACATCGAAACATGATTTGTTTTAAAGAAAATTGCATAACCGGTCGCCAATTTTGCTCTGTCTTGTGTGTCTACGTTTTTTGAACTATTTATTATTGTTTGAGCGAAACTAGAGCTAATTTTCCATCCCAAAATCGGCGCAATGAAGATGTTCATTACCGCCATCCGGGGTGAGGTTGTGCCAAAAAAGCATATGTTTTTGTTCTTTAGCTCAGTATACACACAATTTAGGAACTAAGTTGATTTCAAACCTGTCAATATGCACTAAATTTTTCAATTAACAACTACCGTAGAGATGGTTTAATTACAATGAAACCTAATTTTACTGGAAGTGCATGAACTTTGGCACAATCTCACCCCTTCTAGGGGGTGACATTGTGCCAAAAACATAAAGTTAAGCTAAAAACCTAAACAGTGAACATTAGCATGTTTATAAACAATACACATAAATACCAGTATAAAGTAGTTCATATGGGGCTGTCCGTGAACTAAGTGGACTATTACGGGCAAAGGGTCGGCCAAAAACAACGCATCATACATAAAGTATCAACGAAAATAACCCGGGGAGGTCTGAAATAATTAAAAATGAGTTTGCAGTCAATGGACAGCCTTTATATAGCCAGAAGCGTTTCTAGGGTTAACAAGAGGGAGATATATGAAGGGCTGTATCTTAAGGAGGCATACCTATTTGATCATTTAACAAAAGTGGCCATTACTTCGTCCGAGAACCGGCTGCCGCAGAACATGTGGCCTATACCACCCCCTCTCCCCTCCTTAAAACTGGCAGTTTATATACGGTATAATATATTCGTCTTATATTAGAGTGTTTATTCAAAGCATCTGAAATTTCCTGAGAAAAATTAAAAATTAGTTTAAATTATTTAGCAGACCTATGATGCTGTTTGCTCCAAAATGGATGATGCAATCTGTCAAAATATTGTGCTCAATAGTAAAGGATATGAGTGTACTGGTGTATACTGACGTATTTTTGTTGTATATGTGAAATCCACAAATTGGATCGTTCACTATAGCTTGGCACAATCTCACCCCCGTGAAGCTCGAAAAGTACAAAGTTTCGAAAAATATAATTTTCGTCTTCAAAACTTATCCAACGCATAATAACCTTTCAAAACATTGTAAATGATTAGTTTATATACCTTCAAAATAGCAAGTTGATGCGATTTCTTGTTTGGGTTGGTTTATGGGGGACATTTTTTACAAGCGTTATTTCCGAGTATTTTTGATCTCGAACTTTGAAACCCTGTTTAGGCTAAATAGTTTGCTAATATTATCTGTGTTCCATTCTAAGTTATGAATAAATATGTTATTCATCATCATTTTAAATTTAGGTCACCTGTTTCTATAGATATAATAAATTTTCACAAATAAACATTTTTGGTTTTTGGCCCAATCTCACCCCGGATGGCGGTATTTAAAAGTGAAAATTTAAAACTTCCGTTCATCTGCCTAGCGTTTTCGGTCCACTAAAACATTTTCTGAAAGCAAGACCTTGCGAACAAACAGAATCCGTAGATACAACACATTCAGAAAGCTGACCCATACACTAGCGCCGTGCAGTAACGAAATTGCGATCTTTTGCACACCTTCGGAATGATCATTACCTACTGAATAATTTTGCTGCATACAGAAACTATTTTCCCTTATGAAGAAATGAGAGAAAATTCCAGTAGAGACCATTTGCGGCACCCTTCACACGTCGCTTGTATCGTTTCTGCAATTTCGGTTTATGCTGATCTATTTTTCTGAATATTTAAAGCATTAATGTATTGAATAATTATGTCATTTTGTTCATAATAAGTTTATTGAAGAATACACAGTGATAGTGTCCAGTATATACATTACATTATTAGTTCAATAGTTCTTACGTTGCACGAAGATACGAAAGTGAAAATACACATTAGTTTGACATCGATCTGTTACTTTGAAATAAAATGGCATCCAAAAATGTACAAATGACACATTCCAGCGTTACGAGACACTACGAGCAACCGTTTTTTCGAAGCAAAATCGTCCATATTTTACCAACAGCCTGACAAATATCTTCCAAAATAGGTGTTTTGAGCTGCTATTTAGTAGTACTTTCTCAATACGAGGGCGAAATATTTGTTACAATAAGCGTCATTGAATAGTAGCTGGATACTTTTCGTTACGGGACACCATCGCAGAAACTGCGTATTCTGAACATGATACAAACATTTGCAAAACTCTGCTCTGTTTGAAGTTTTTCAAGGTCGACCTGCTCCAAAAATTTTTAGCTGATGGCAGCCTGAAACTCAAAATGTAAAAGTATATTCATGTTTTGTGTTTAGTTTTTAAAATATAATAAAAATCATTTCGTTACGGGACACCATGCGCTATTGAGCAAACGGTATTCTGCAAATGGTGTCCCGTAACGAAATAATTTTTATTATATTTTAAAAACTAAACACAAAACATGAATATACTTTTACATTTTGAGTTCATTATATTCATTTTCAGTTTTTCATGAAAACGAAGATTTTTAATATGGTTATTTTTTATGGCCTTACAATGTACCATAAGAAAGTTCATTAAAAAAATTAAAACTCACGCATAAAAATGATTTTGAAATTTTACTTTTTGAAATTGGTTAGTTATGGTTATGACGAAAACAAGCATTTTGAAATCTTATTTGTTTTTATGTGTTTATTTTTGGTATGACAAATTAGTTTGACCTAAATCTCATAGATAGAAGTGTAAAATTCAACATTTCTCCACTTTTGGCCATATTCCACACCATAATGGCACATTTGCCCCGTACCTATTAATAACGAGTAAAAAAACATCTGAAACGAAACCCTTATTTTTCTGTATTTCTATTATTTTGAAGTTGAGCTCACTGGAACTTTTTCGACTATACCCTCACGTAAGTTTTAGGCTTTTCCAGGTTGAATTTAATTGTTTTGACGTAGGACTACGTCTTACGGCAAGTTTTGAGATAGGGTGTCATTCCAAAAAATCGGAAAATGCGAGCGTCACGAAAAATGAAAGGTTTTCAGCGCTAATAGCTCAGCGGTTTTCCGATCGATTTTCAATATTCTTACACCAATCGATCGGAAAATCTTCTAAGAATTAACCCAAATAAAGAAAAGTATGGATTCTTGATGTTAAACTATTGAAAAATTGAAAATAATGAACCTTTGTTTTACCAGAATTCTCGCTTCGTGATTGGTTGGAAGATTCTTTACGATGATCTAAACCTATACCAATTTGATATCTGTGCTTGGGAAGTAAGCCAAAACAAGTGACCAAGTTTCCTCATTTCAACAAGATTTCTTAACACCGCGACGTTAATTCTTTTGGTTGACAAATCTGCATTAAGAACGTATCCTTGAAATCTCACTATTTTGTTGCTTTTGTTGTAAAGAAATAACAACAAATTTGAACGTGTTTTGATGCAAATAATATTTTAATGCACCTAGAATCTCAGGATTATCACTGCTTGTATATAAATCTAAAACGATGTCATATAAGACATTTTGCAAAACATAATCCGATGAAAACTGTAATTAAATACGATTAAATACGATATCTTCATGATAGCCATTGTTGGTAACTAAATCTAAGAAATCGTCATATGCGATATTCGCTAAGCATAACCCGATTATCTTTCGACCTATTTACGATTTCTACTATTAATTCGTATATCAATCATCGTGTGCATTACATACGATGAAATTTACACAATGTGCTTACAACATGTGTACATTTATACGAGTCCGATGTGATATCCATTTATATAAGATTAAATCTCGACATGAATATACGATATCTGGTTTGCTGGGACGTTACCTCATAAATTTAAAAGTGTTTATGCAAGATGAGTTGCTATAAAAGACGAACACAAAAATTTGAAATTAATTTTGCCTATTACATTAAATTAACTTTGCAGATAACTTGCATATTATACTCAAAATTTAGGGAACGGGACACAACACTAATAGTTTTTACATTCTTACGGTTCTTACGTTGGCATAAAAAAAGTTTTTGAATATTATACTACAGTTGTAAAACAGTTGCAAAAGGCCATGAAATCTTTCAAAAATGAAACACTAGAAAAAGTAGCTAAATTGATGCATATAATGTTGCAGCTAATCGGCATAGCGTATCGGCATAGATGCGTAAAATGCCATCTGTCTAAATTGTTTATCGGGACATACACCTACCGCACCGTTTGGCAAGCGGTATTCGTCGTCTCTTTTATTCTCTAGTATTCTTATGGGAAACTGCGAGTTTGACGTCTCAACGGGCTCGTACAACGATCCTACTGACTATGGCAGCACCATCCAATTGAGATTCGAACATACGACGACTGGTATCGCACTTCGAAACTAACTGGGTGATTACGTATTACACATCAGGCATCACCATTTTTTGCGGGTATCCAACTTTCATATGTGTCCGTTTTTTCGTACAATGTAAAGTATTAATTTTGTTAGAAATTTACTAGTATGGTTACATCAAACAGAGATATTTGTGTAGAAAATGAATTTTAATTTTGCCCATTCCTTGCGTTATACAAAACGTTACGGGACACTATTTTGAAGCACCTATTTTATTTTACATAAAAATGCTTATCAAAAGTCAAGCACATCGCGATTTTGATGGTACATATATGAGTGAAGAAAATCCATAGCTTCAAAAAATTCGGATTTAAATTCTTTGGTATACAGAAATAAATGCAAAATTTTCGTTACGGGACACCACTATAAAAGTACGTGTTTTTAATGACCGCTTCTCTGGAAAAGGTTTTGAGTTTTCAAAAAACTCTGTATGAACAAAATGTTACCCTGGTAATGGAACATGTTTTGACGATATACAGTTTTAAATTATTTTGGTTCACAACTATTGACAGCGAATATCTTCAGCCTTATCTAAATGTTGAAAAAATCTATATTGTTAACCTCCTATTTGAAAGGTGCTTTTTATTATGAATTGTTAATAAACAATGTTGCAATTCATGATTTTTGTAAGCTTTATAGTATGTTTGAACATTCTACATACAAATATTTTTAATATTACTACTTTTAAAATTTGCTCTCATGGGATAGATGCGCTTAAATATTGTTTTAAAACCAATTTTTTTTGTTCCCTCGTAGAACTTGTTGAAAGCAGTATTGCATTATGTGGCAACCCATCAAATTGCCGATTGCACCCACCCACCCACTGCTGAAATCATTGTTACCTCCACTACGCGTGGTGCCTAGAAAAATTGTCTTTTAACAGCTTGCTTGGATCTAGCGTCACAGTCAGACATAAGGAAACTGTATATATTAACAAGGAAACTATATATTTATAATAATAATAATAATAATAATAATAATAATAATAATGGTTCCCCACGTTGAAGGGATTTTACCAATTCAATCCTATTTTATCAACAGCACATCTTTTCACTACACTTCTAATGAAATGGCAAGCATGCGTATTCATACAGAGTCAGATTGTAACAGAACACTACAGCTGTAGCACATTTTTCCAACACAGATATCAAATTCGCCTAGGTTTAATCGACTCGCAGTAAAGAATTTGCGATTTGTTGGGACAACGCACTTGTGTCATTTTTTCTGGTACATTTCCCTAACACAGACATCAAATTGGACTACGTTTAATCGCGTTCGTAAGAAATCTATTGGCACGAGGGGGCTTTGTCACTCTTTCTGGCGTACTTCCCAAGCAAGGACATCAAAATGGTCTAAGTTTAATCGCCGTGTTCTTGTTGAAACGAGGAGGCTTTGTCACTTGTTTTGGCTTACTTCCCAAGCACAGATATCAAATTGGTATAGGTTTAGATCATCGCAAAGAATCTTCCAACCAATCACGAAGCGAGAATTCTGGTAAAACATAGGTTCATTATTTTCTATTTTTCAATAGGTCAACATCAAGAATCCATACTTTTCTTCATTTGGGTCAATTCTTAGAAGATTTTCCGATCGATTGGTGTAAGAATACTGAAAATCTATTGGAAAACCGCTGAGCTATTAGTGCTCAAAACCTATCATTTTTCGTGACGCTCGCATTTTTCGTTTTTTTGGAATGACACCCTATCTCAAAATTTGCCGTAAGACGTAGCCCTACGTCAAAAGTAAAGGGAACTAGAAATTTGTAAAACCCTCTGTTATGTGTGACATATTATACACATGTATTTCTTTTAACAGATGGACGACATACGACCGGTACCCCGTTTCCTGTGTGAAGACATCGAAAAATCAAAATTGCATCGCGAATGGAGAGATTGAAGAGGTGCATTGGAGCGATATTTTGATGACAATACGATGTCGGACCAATATAAAAGGAATTGTTATATTTCGGAGGCCCGCAATTAGACAGAGTATTCACTAATCTCCCAGATGCTGAGAAATATCCCCTTGTTGCAATACAGACTAAATTCTATGACGTGGCCATTGCGGCGCTGGACAACTATTGTTCTGGCAGCACGGCATCTCCTACTTTATCATGTTCACTAGATCGACCATCAAGCAGCTGTCAGAGATAGAGAAACCGGCCATTGCAATTTATAAACGTGTTCCTGATTAGTCCACGAGGCGATTCAACTTGATTAATTTGATTATCTATATTACATACAAAATTATAATTTACTTTGCTTATCTTATTATATAAACTTATATTCTATATTGCTAAATTACCAACTGAAACTAAAAGTGAGTATGAATTAAATAGTTCCTAGTGAATTATTAACCTAAAAATTAGATCTACGAACAGATTACAATTATTTATCACATTACAATTACAATTGGTAATCACATTGATTACAATTAATTATCACAGTGCGCAGTAGTTAACAACTTTCTCCGGTAAAAGACAAATGTAAGGAAAATCCTTTTTGCATTAACCAAATGAATAAAATGAACATTAATTTTCCAGCTTTAAGCTGTCGCCATAGTAAACCGCACAGCTCTAAAGATTGCTTTCCGAACTCCTAACCCAACAAACTTAAAGATTTTTGGTTCAATATGGAGGAGGAATTCAACTGCGAGGCCTGTGAGCAGCCTGACAGTGCTGACGTCGGAATGGTATCGTGTGATTCTTGTAGCAAGTGGTACCATTACGTTTGCGCGGACGAATCCCCTGGTGTGGAGAACAGACAGTGGAAATGTGCCAAGTGTGTATCTGCAACTTTGCCTAATACAGGCACTAAAAAGAAAACCAAGAAGGCTTCATTGAAAGTTGACGGCGATGTGACAAACCGAAAGACCCCTAGCGGCTCTCGATTGTTGGATTCGAGCCAGAAGGCGGGAAGTACCCATCTGTTAGATGTACCAAATCCCAGCGACCCGATCCCAGCGAAAGGGAAAGGTGCTCCGAAAACAACAAGTGCCGAGAAGAGATCGATTAAATCTCATGCTTCCAGTGTGCGTGTCCGAGCGCAGCAGGCGCTGCGGCGACTTGTGGACGAACGTCGGCTCGAACAACAAAAGCTAGCGGAGGAACAACTACGGTTGGACGAAGAGAAGGTGCTACAAGAGAAGACGTGAGCTCTTAGAGCGAAGCAGATAGCTGCGCAGGAGAAATACCTCCAAGAAAAGCGTGCTCTGGAGGAGAATCTCGACCAAGCTCGCGACGACAGTGAGTGTCCCGTAAGTGAGATGGGTACAGCAAATCACGTTTAAAGCTGGTTGAATGGTTGTCAGGATGCGGACAAAAACGATATTGATGCTACATCGAATAAATACATTGCTCCAGCGAAACATGAGCCGAATCCGCGGTCTCGAATTAATAATACTTGCAATGTTGGACCAAATGCGCAGTAGATAGCAGCAAGGCAAATATGGCCGAAAAAGCTACCGCTGTTTGCCGGCGAACCAACCGAATGGCCAATATTTCTAAATAGCTACGAAGAGGGGAATAAGGTATGTAGTTTCACAAATGCTGAGAACCTAATTCGATTACGGGAATGCCTTCGAGGGCCAGCTAGAGAATCTGTGGCTTCTAAGTTGATGTTCCCACACAGTGTACCGTCT
The DNA here is from genome assembly GCF_943734655.1 of Sabethes cyaneus. Lineage (NCBI taxonomy): Eukaryota > Metazoa > Arthropoda > Insecta > Diptera > Culicidae > Sabethes > Sabethes cyaneus. The sequence goes on from NC_071354.1 coordinate 121,825,911, forward strand.
ATCATCGATACTTTGCGACGTTTGTATGGCCGGCCCGAAGCAGCCGTGAAAATTTTGCTCGCGAAAGTACGCGAAACAAAAGCCGTTGACCGACAGCGTCTTGAGACGTTAATCAGGTTTGGACTGAAGGTGCAACAATTGTGTGACCATTTAGTTGCTGCGAAATTGCAAGCGCATCTTTCGAATCCGTCGTTATTAGAAGAACTAGTAGATAAATTGCCAGCGTCGAAAAAACTTGATTGAGTGCGATATAAGCGAGATTTCAGATTGCCATCGCTTTAGCATTTCGGAGAGTTTATGGAAACGTTAATAATTGATGCTAGTGAAGTAACCAGCTTGGATATGCAAAAGATCGAATATCCCAAACCAGACAGAACGAAATTAAAAGAAAAGGGGCATGTGCATACTCATAGCGGCAAGGAAGAGATACCAGACTATAGTGCGGTAAAATACCCCTGCCCGATATGCGGGCAAGACCATCGAACAAGAAACTGCGAACGTTTTAGGCGGATGAATCTTGCGGAACGCTTAAAAGCAGTCGAATACCACAAATTGTGTGAGGTATGTTTGTATAACCATGGCACTTGGCGGTGTAGGTCGAGATACCGGTGCAACGTCAGTGGCTGCCAGGTACGCCACCATCCACTTCTTCACCGTTTAGAACCTCGCTATAGGGATAATGCAGGTAACACCTTGAATGAGTGTCACGCTCATGGTCAGGCCGAGAAATCTGTTATGTTCCGAATCATACCTCTAACTCTTTACAATGGAGACCGCAAACTAGACACCTCTGGCTTTCTAGATGAGGGATCGTCTCTGTCGATGGTAGAAACAAATGTGCTCCAACATCTCGGTATAGATGGAACCCCTGAGCCCTTGCGTTTGGTCTGGACATCTAATATCATTCGGAATGAAAAATCCTCCCGAAGAGCGGATATACAAGTTAGTGGAAGTGGTCAGCATACACGCTATAGTCTCATGTCGGCCCGCACAGTAAACCAACTAAATTTACCGAAACAAAGTTTAGCAATAAATAAATTGCCTGCGCGATTTGACCATCTTAAGGGCCTCCCGATAACCTCTTACACGGATGCAATACCTAGAGTGTTAATTGGCCTTGATAATTTGAATCTATTCTCACCGTTAGAAACCCGCGTTGGCAATCCGGGTGAACCTGTGGCAGTAAGGTCCTTGCTGGGTTGGACAGTCTGTAAGGTGTATAACAGTTTTCTTGAGAACACTGTTTATTCGGGTACATATTGATTGGAGCTTTCATTATCGTCACTGGTTTAGACGCCACCTTGCGGGCGGTAGGGGAGTTGCTATGTACGCGAAGCTTTGATCAATTTTACGAGTTCCATGCGGATCTCATTTAACTTCTCCGATGCACAAGTAGTGGGATTAAAGGGAGGTAAAAAGTGCCAGAATGCAAAATTGATCTTCATTCCGCACAGACAATAGACCCTTAACTTCACCGGGAGGAGCGAGAGATAAACGCATTTGATATTGGATGAAATGAGAGGGGATCGAGTTTCCATAGCATCCAATACTTAGCCGGTATTGTTTGAAGCGATCGAAGAAATCAGATCAAAATGTGATCTGTCGTTGTTTCAGGCATTATTCGGGGGATTATCGTCAACCAGGCCACAAGTACACCAGGCCAATCAGATTTCCCGCGCACCTAGTCAAGGCCATTAGAGTGCTAGAGTATTCATTTGAACCGAAGTTAGTAGGCCAATGTGCCTACCGCGTGTTAGCAATTAAGCTAAAAATCTAGTTATACGCTAAAGCAGGCTTACAATAAACATAGAAAGTGAATACCATAAAAACCAAACGACAGGAAAAATCCCACCGTTCAACGTGGGTGCAAATCCAGGATCACACATAAGCAGAAAGGGCGTGTAAGAACGGTTCACCCTTTTGTTTCCGCCCATGCATGCGGAGTTCAGCGCCTCGCTAGCAATTTTCGGGAAATCTTCAACATCACCACCCGCTACTAGTCACTCAAGCGGGTTGACGCGAGCTTTCATCGGCGAGTGTGTCGATCGTTACGTTACCACGATACGGCGTTACAACTTCGAACCACGCTCTGTAAACTCATCGATTTTGCTAGTGGGATTGACTAGCCAAGCCGTTCGAGAAGGTTTGTGGATCGGCTGCTTCATTCCGGTGCTCACAGGTAGATTTAGCACTAAGATCCGAAGTGTTTAGAATGTAAGTGAAAATGTGTAACAGTTAAGCTACAGAGTGACGTCACTGCTAGGCAGGAGAACACGTGAATATAATGAAACATTGAAAATGCTCGTTTGCCTCTAAAGTTGTGTTCTCTTGTTAGCCGAAGTTGGCTCATTCATTCCGAATATTTTGCTCAGTAATTTAGTTGGTTTATCGCACTGTTATTGGAACTCGTTCGTCTCTTATAATCCATTTATCAGTTCCGGCAAATGTCCTGATCCCATAACTATCGTTGGAGAAGCCAAATTGGATTCGAATATCTGAACATTAAACCCGCCCGAAGGAGAGTCTCTAGCCGAGCACTCAAAATTACATCAGCAGCCTCTCACCCTGTGGGAGTGGCGCTTAAGCTGCTGACGGTACGAAAGGAAGTCGTTACATTTTGGCGCCGCGTATTCTCAAGGAAACATTAATTGAAATGCTTTCATATAGCTAAATTGATCGAAATTAGTTTTTCGAGTTAAAGAATTGGGGATATCTGTGACTATCGGTAATTTGAAAATAAGCTCAATTTAGTATTCAAACATTACATTCCGCGAGAGTTGATTTGTTACCAGACAGTGCGAGAAAGAATTTTGGGATAGTTAGAAATTGGATATCGTTATTATTGAAGAGAAACTTGGAAAAAAATCTAAATAGTTGAGTTAGAAATAGAGAATAAGCCAATATGGCACAATATAGAATTAACGCTAATGATTTAGAAGAAGAGGAGATCAATTACGAACTCTTTCTTCGAGATCAACTTAACACAGATAATTTTTTTTGCTAAACAAAGAACGCTACGCAATTTATTAAGGGCAGATGAACCCGAATCGCCTCTTGTAGTGAAAATTAGCCCGCGGTCATTTGCCGACGATTATTTATTGATACCTACTAAGTTACGAGAGATTGAAACCCTCATAACAACCGGTAGAGAGACGCCGGGATTGTTGTCGCGTTTAGTTCATTACCATAAACGAATTAGAAGATATGGTACTGTAAGCCCGATCAGACAAACATAACAAAATTATAACAAATCATGATATTCTGTTATGACGGTATTTCTAACATAATTTGATATAATTTTGGTCTCGTTAGTAGTTAAAATAACAAAAATTCTATCAGAACTTCTTAGCAGCAGTAGCAGAAATATAACAAAATTTGTTATGTTTTGAACAAAATTATATCAAAATTTGTTATGATATTTGTAACAGGTTTTGTTATAATTTTGTTAAAATATAACAAAAACTTCTTTGCCTTTATCTGCTATATCGACATTTTATTTCGGCTAAATTGCCAAAAATAGTACAACTATTTATCAGGAACATTCACAAATAGCACAGAAAAAAACTTTCACACATTTGAAAAATCGTTCCGGCCGAGGCCGGGATTGAACTCACGACACATCGCACAGAATGCAACAGTCTTAACCTCTGTGCTAGAACTACTCTTGAATGAAGGTAGATTAAATGCTTATATGATTTGGCCGATAGCTCATTCGGGGTTGTCAGTTTTTGCTTCGAGCTGTCTATAAATAGAAAATAAGCGTTCAATCCAAAGCCAATCAAGAAGACGAAGAAATTGAATCATGGTAAGTTGCGCCACTTTAACCGTTATGTGTGCGACAAAAAAAACACCTTTAGCAGGGCGAGAAGGGTACCCGGGTACCCAAAATTGATATTGTTATAACATCAACAATTTTAAACCGATTTTGATGAAATAGGTGTCATTTGATTCGTTAATTTATCTAGTTTTGAATTATCTGGCCATTTGGCCATTAAAAGACATACGGGGCCCGAAAATCCGGAATTCCGACAGAGTGTCCGCTGTGAAGTAGAGAACTGATTGTATTGCAGGAAAATCTGCCATGCGGATATAAAAACTCTAAAAATTCATACAATGAACTATTTCATATAACCAGATGAATCAGGGTGGCCATTCCGGAGTAGGTTCCTGTGGGGTCATGGGTGGCCAGTCTAGGATTGGAGGTAAAACCTAGCAGTATGGGTATCAAAGTTCTTGGAATGAATTCGGTAGGTGATATTTTTTACATTTCGATGTATTTTGATTGGTTATTTCGAAAATGGTTTCTACGGGGTCACAGATGATACCGCAGGATTTAAGATAATGCTTAGCATTATCAGAACAGTTCAAAACGTAGAACCATCCGTTATACATTTGGAACCAGTTCCGAAATTATTAATCAGTACTAAACTGGCCATATCAGTTCAAAACATTTAAAAGATCCGCTAAACCAATTCTATTATTGGATTAGGCACCGAACTGGTCATCTGTAACCCTACAGGAACCCAATTCTGGAATGGCCAATGCAATTTAAAGTCACCAATTTATATAAGATAAAAAAAAAGGATCCAAAATGTCAAGTTCAAAGCTAATGGCTTTGCTGAAAGCTGATATATTCTTCCAAAACAAGCGGCTTCCCACGTTTTACCGGACGTTGCTCCGGAATTAACGATTCCCGGGAACTGCATGTCATATGATGGCTAAATGCTTAAACTAATCAAAACTAGATAAATGTACGAATCAAATGCCACTGGTTTCATCCAAATCGGTTCAAGATAGCCAAAGTTATGAACATAGCAAATCATGGGTACCCGGGTACCCTTGTCGCCCTCCTACGTAATAAAAAAATTCAAGTGCCTCCCATTGCTAGTCCCCTTTATGGATATGCACTAAAAACCCCTTAATTAATTAAGATCAATGAGTTTTACGGTGTCGAAAAATTTCAATGACGTATGTTTTAAATTGAATGAGTTATAACTATTTTAAAACTGAAAATGTACCCGGGTACCCTGTTGCACACATAACGGTTAAGAATGTTGCACGAATTGCCATTAAATATGGTCGGTGTTAGATCAGACTGGACCAAGTCGCAAATTCAAAAAATGAGTTAATGGTAGCTAGCGATCAACAATTTTCTAAGCTGCTTACTTACTTACTTAATTGGCCTAACGTCTTATGGCAAGGCCTGCGCAGTATAATTTCTCCATCCGTTTCGGTCCATGGCAACTGATCTCCAGTTCCGCGGGCACCCAGTGCTCGCCAGATCTCGCTCCACCTGGTCTTACCACATCGCTCGCTGTGCCCCTCTTCGTCTTGTTCCTACCGGATTTGATGCGAAAACCATTTTTGCAGGATAGTTGTCCGGCATTCTAGCAACATGTCCTGCCCAACGTATCCGTCCAGCTTTAACCACTTTCTGAATACTTGGTTCGCCGTAGAGACGCGCGAGCTCGTGGTTCATTCTTCGCCTCCATACACCGTTCTCTTGCACTCCGCCAAAGATGGTTCTTAGCACCCGCCGTTCGAAAACTCCGAGTGCTCGTAGGTCCTCTTCTAGCAATGTCCACGTTTCGTGTCCGTAGAGGACAACCGGTCTAATTAGCGTTTTGTACAGTGTGCACTTTGTACGGGGGCTCAGATTGTTCGACCGCAAGTGTTTGTGGAGTCCGTAGTAGGCCCGACTTCCGCTGATAATACGTCTTTTAATCTCACGGCTGGTATTGTTGTCCTCTGTTGCCAGCGAGCCAAGGTATACGAACTCGTCGACTACCTCGAACTCATCCCCGTCGATTACCACGGTGCTGCCCAAGCGGGCTCTGTCGCGCTCGGTCCCGCCCGCCAGCATATACTTCGTTTTAGACGTATTTATCTGCAATCCAATCTTCTCTGCTTCGCGTTTCAGTCTGGTGTACTGATCTTCCACCGCCTCAAATGTTCTGCCGACAGCATCCACGTCGTCAGCAAAGCAGATAAATTGACTGGATTTATTGAAAATCGTGCCCCGCATTTCGATCGCCGCTCGCCTTATAACACCTTCAAGCGCAATGTTGAATAGCAGGCAGGAAAGACCATCTCCTTGTCGAAGTCCCCTGCGAGATTCGAATGGGTCCGACAATCCACCCGAGATTCTCACACAGCACTGGATCCCATCCATCGTAGCCATGATAAGTCTAGTAAGCTTACCCGGAAAGCCGTTTTCGTCCAAAATTTTCCATAGCTCTTGTCGGTTTACGCTATCATATGCGGCTTTGAAATCGATGAACAGGTGGTGCGTGGGGACTCGGAATTCGCGGCACTTCTGGAGGATCTGCCGCAGGGTGAAGATTTGGTCTGTTGTAGACCGACCCTCCATGAAGCCGGCCTGGTAACTTCCCACAAATCTATTGGCTATTGGCGATAGTCGATGAAAGAGGACTTGGGACAGCACTTTGTAGGCGGCATTCAATAGTGATGGCTCGGTAGTTCTCACAATCCAGCTTATCACCTTTCTTGTAGATAGGGCAGATAACCCCGTCTTTCCACTCCTCCGGTAGTCGTTCCGTATCCCAAATCTTGACAATCAATTGATGCAGACAGCCGGCCAACTTGTCCGGGCCCATTTTAATAAGTTCCGCTCCAATGCCATCCTTTCCCGCTGCTTTGTTGTTCTTCAGCCGCTGGATGGCTTCTTTAACTTCCCTTATCGATGGGGGTGGCACACCTTCGTCGCTTGCTGCACCAATGTGGTCACTTCCTCCGCTATCATGGTCTTCCGCCTGCACGCCATTCAGGTGTTCATCGTAGTGCTGCTTCCACCTTTCGATCACCGCACGGTCATCAGTCAAGATACCTCCATCTTTATCTCTGCACATTTCGGCCCGCGGCACGAAGCCTTTGCGAGATCCGTTGAGTTTCTGATAGAACTTCCGTGTGTCGTGAAAGCGGTACAGCTGTTCAAGTTCTTCGCACTCCTTCTCCTCTTGGTGGCGCTTCTTTTCCTTGAAGAGTCGGGTTTGCTGCCTCCGCTTCTGTTTGTATCGCTCCACATTCTGACGGGTGGCTCTACGCAGCATTTGTACCCGCGCTGCGTTCTTCTCATCCAATATCTGCTGGCATTCCTCGTCAAACCATTCGTTACGTCGATTCGGTGCCACACTGCCTAGGACGTTCTCCGCTACGCTGTTAATGGCTGTTTTCACGGCATTCCAACAGTCTTCAAGAGGGGCTTCATCCAGCTCTCCCTCTTCCGGCAGCGCGGTTTCGAGAGATAACGCGTAGTTTTCGGCGACCTCTGGTTGCTTCAGTCGCGCTAGATTATACCGTGGCGGGCGGCGGTATCGTATGTTGTTCACAGCAGATAGTTTTTGGCGTATCCTTACCATCACTAGGTAGTGATCCGAATCAATGTTAGCGCCCGGATAGGTTCTGACGTCGATAATGTCTGAAAAGTGCCGACCATCTATCAGAACGTGGTCGATTTGTGATTCTGTCTGGTTGGGTGATCTCCAGGTGTACCGATGGTAGAGGTTATGCTGGAAGAAGGTACTACGTATGGCCATGTTCTTGGAGGCGGCGAAGTCGACAAGTCTTAGGCCGTTTTCGTTCGTTTGCGGGTGAGCGCTGAACCGTCCAATCACCGGTTTGAATTCCTCCTCCTGACCAACCTGAGCATTACAGTCCCCGATGATAATTTTGACATCATGTCTTGGGCAGCGGTCGTATTCACGCTCCAACTGCGCGTAGAATTCGTCTTTGTCATCATCGGTACTTCCGAGGTGAGGGCTGTGCACGTTAATTATGCTTATATTGAAGAATCGGCCCTTGATTCTTAATCTGCACATTCGGGGGTTGATCGGCCACCACCCGATCACCCGCTTCTGCATCTCGCCCATCACTATAAAAGCTGTGCCCAGCTCGTGTGTATTGCCGCAGCTCTGGTAGATGGTATGACCATCTCTATACGTACGTACCATCGTTCCTTTCCAGCATACCTCCTGCAGCGCTACGATGTCGAACTTGCGGCTCTTCACTTCTTTAGAAAGCACGTGGGTACTTCCGAGGAAATTTAGAGATCGACAGTTCCATGTTCCTAATTTCCAATCGTTAGTCCGTTTTCGTCGCCTGGGTCTTTGCCGATTGTTCCGATTAGAGTTATTATTATTACTTACGGAGTCCATTGCTTTGGTTTTTTAGTGGTTCAGGCTTGCAAAGCCCGCAACCAACCCCACAGTATCGCCGGAGGGCCAACGTAGCTCGAAGGAGCCCTCCTCCCCTGTCAGCATACGACCTTGGTTTCCACCGGAGTTGGTTACCCGATCTCCACCCGAGGTTGCTCGTATCCCGGCTGGTACCACGAGGAGCTTGGGGTAGGAGTTGCTAGGTAAGAGGCTGTGAACCACTGTGGGGTCTATTTTATGCCCAGTGCACAAGGCACCGATGGTACGCATTACCAAGCCATTTACCAGCCAAGCTTTCTAAGCTGCATTTTACTTTAATCAGACTGTCATAAATAGTCATAGCCATAGTTATCAGATGATTTCGAACGATTGATAGGTATTAAACATACAGAGCAACAAACTTTGAACACGTTTTTCTAGAAGAGTTTTGTCACTTGGTTCGGTTTGACTTAACGACGACCTTATATGATCGGTGTTAAGTCAGACCGAACCAACTGAGTGATTTCGAGAAAAACACGTTCAAAGTTTGCTGCTGCTGTGTAGTTTAAAGCTATCAATCATTCGAAATCATTTAATATCTTTGGCTGTTTGCAACATTTATGTAATCTGATTAGAGTAAAACATAGCTTAGGAAATTATCAATCGTTTGCTGTCATTAACTTATTTTTTAAAATTTTGCGGCTTGGTTCGGTCTGATTTAACACCTACCATATAAGAAAATAATGCCAGGCTTCATTCTTGGTTTTTTGCTCAGTAGATGCTCAATTGACTATAGCGCCTCAACTAAACAGAATTCGAAAAAGTAGTGTAAAGGGCTTTTGTAGAACTTATTATTATCTACACTATTGTTGAAGAAAGTATAGTTCTGTCTTTTTTATTTACGGCGCTATGCGATTGCTACCCCGATTGCTACAAATGAGTACTCTTTTTGCTACCAACGGGGTAGCAGCCACATAGCGCCATAAATACAAACGATAGAACTATACTTTCTTCAACAATAATGTAGATAATAATTAGCTCCACAATCGCCTTTTACACTACTTTTTCGAATTCGGTTTAGTTGAGGCGTTGTAGTCAAATGAGCATCTACTGAGCAAAAAACCGGGAATAAAGCCTGAATAATGCAATGACTCCTATGTTTCAGTTTTCGAGTCTGTAAACTTTTCTGTTCATTTTAGCAAGATTCAGCCACAGAAAAGATTAAAAACAACCATGAAATTAATTATTTAAATGATGTGAACTGTTGAAAGCCTAATTAAAAAGTAAATAAATAAATAAATGATGTGTAGAAGAATCTATTCCTCAGTAATTATGCGAACTATTTAGATAATTTTTTTGTTTTGTTGGTAAAGGTTTGGAGAAAATTTTAACTACTTTTAAACTTTGTAAACATACATAAACCGAGAATATGATAAGATTTTATTTTATCTCAGTTATGTTCAGTCCAAGCATATAGCATATAGCATTAACTAAAAAAACTGGTTCTCTCATATATGAAATTCTACAATGACATTCGAAAATAACTCTTTAGGTTATTTAAACAAAGACTTCTGTCAATACGTTCTTTAATTTCTAGTAATAAACTGCATGAGGTTCCTCAAGCGCGACTTGACGGGAGCGGCGTGTTACTGCATCGAGTATGTTTCTTAAGGTGCATTTAGATTAGGCAATTTTTTAGTTCTTGCTCGCATTAATCGTGGGGAGGACCAACCAGCACCAAATTTAGGATTTCTACATTCTGACCTAAAACAAACAATCTGACAAAATTTGGTTCAAATCCGTCAAGGTCGATTACATCTCGGATACTTCGCTTAGAATTACCCTAATACGTGACTTTTAGATTTTAAATTTGCAATAATTTGAGAACGACCTAAGAAAAAAGTTTATATGATATAATGCGTAGAACTTGATTTTGTTTTAGTTTTACAAAAACTTGTCAATTTTCAAAGATTATAAAAATTCCGAAAGAGCTCTTTACCAGATTTTAGAGCATTATTTGCGCTTAAAAAATATTTAAAAAAAGACATGTTTTGAGATAATTCACAATTTATGATTTTTATCGCGTATTTGCAAAGCTTTTTCTTTCAGTGTAATTATTTACTGAAAATACACTTGATTTACTACGAATTTTGCTTTGACGTCATTTTCATAAAATAAATAATTTTCGAGATAGAATTTTTTGAAAAAAATATTCTAATTTCTAAATACGCTCTTTTTAAAAGTTACTCTTGACGAAAAAATATATTTCATGGAAAATGATTCAGTGCGGGATTGTAATTAGCAAAACTTCATTGCAATCAAAACTAGTCGAGACAAACCGTTTGCAAGCTGGAACAAGCTGAAATTGCTCTGTAACAAAATTATAACAAATTTTGATATAAGAGCAAAACTTGTAATAATTCTGTTAACCTCATTATTTTGTCTGATCAAAAATATAACAAGTTCTGTTATTTCTATCTAATTGAGATATTTTTTTGTTATATGTTTGTTATAATCATTTACTCGGGAGCCCAGAGGAAAATAATAACAAACAGGTCCTTCTGGACATCGCAAGTGGTCTTGCTAGTCGGCATTTTGGAATTAATTTAAATGAGTTTGGAATGCACGTTCCGGTTATGAGTGTTCAATCAGTAGCTGCACAAAGCTCAATGACCTCATCAGATGGTTTACCTAACTGTGGACCATCCGTGCCAAGTCAGATTTCTCACTCAGAGACTTCGGCAGCAAATGTATCACCTTCAACATCCTCAAGACTTAGCTACTACGGAGCATATAGATGGAGCCACCATTCAACGTTCATTGTCCAGAGTAAATGGGATAAATGACTTCACTCAAACAATTAGACGTAACCCGGAAATGGATCAGTTAGCCCAAGATTTCTTTCAGGGACTGGTTAATCGCGAACAGAGACCGGTTGGGAATCCGATAGCGACAAGTGAAGCGAGTTGGACTCAAACGCTGCCTTTACAGCTCCCAGGAGGTGGACCCACGTTCACCCAGAATACAATGTTAGCAAATTTAGTGCAGAATTCACAGCCAAATAATGAGTTGGCACAACGTGAACAAAATCCACCGAGCGAAACACGCTTACCGATTGACCGATCAGCTACGGAATACGTACATATGTCTGAAATTGAAAATTATATTAAAAGGTATCTCGCAAATATGTTACGTCAGGGTTCATGTGTTAATCGCATACTGAATGATAGAGGAGGTGACAGCTTAGCTGATCAAATGGCGAACGTTCATTTACGGAACAGCAACGCAGCGAGCGAAACTAATGCTAGAGAAAACGGTGCGGTAAGAATAACTCCTGTTGTTCCTCTTTCGCTAAATACTGGAAACAATCTTGCTAATGCAGAGGAAAGAGTCACAGCTCCGTCGACAAGTTTTCACACCTTGGTGTCACCATTCCCGCCAGCAAGGCCTTCAGTTACGCCCAACCCTAGCGGAACCTTTGCTACACGAGAAGTTCCAGTAAACCAAAGTGAGAATCCTCGTGAAATACCTGGAACTGCGACGCTTCAAAACGGATCAGCTTCGAGAAGAGAGTCAGTAGGTGTGCCTTGGTTTCCCCAGCCTCGTTATGTGCCACCGAATGCGTTTGACTTTCAGTATGGAGCAGGTAATCAATATTCCACTCCCGGTCGTCGTTTACCTCACCAACAATGCAATATAATCGAGAAATGGCCAAAATTCAATGGAGATGCCAACTTGGTACCGGTAGTGGATTTTCTGAGGCAAATAGATTTACTCTGTCGCTCCTACGGAATCAGTAAGGAAGATCTCCGAATGCATGCTCATCTGTTATTTCGAGAGGATGCGTATGTGTGGTATACAACATATGAAGAACGCTTTGACTGTTGGGATACGTTGGTTTTGTACCTGAAAATGAGATATGACAATCCAAATAGGGATAGAATTATACGAGAGGAGATGAGGTATCGCAAGCAAAAACCGAATGAACGATTCAGTGCTTTTCTAACCGACATTGAAACGTTATCACGGCGACTAATGTACCCCATGACCGAACGTGAGAATTTTGACATCATCATCGACAATATGAAAATGTCATATAAGAGACGTCTCGCTTTGGAACCGATTCAATCCGTAGAACATTTGGCACAGCTTTGTTATAAGTTCGATGCTTTGGAAACCAGTCTTTACAATCCGCGGCCGCCAACCAAAGTATCTTGTTTAAATCAAATCGAGAGGGAAGAAGATAACGGCGAAGAAGCTATCGACGAGGAAGAAATTTTTATGTTGAGATCCAAATTCCGAAAACCCGGGGAAACAACCCAGTTAAAAAGATCTGAAGAAGAAGGTAACCAGGAAGGCGCGGAACAGCAAGGACAAGCGTTATGCTGGAATTGTCGGCAGCTTGGACACATGTGGCGTGAGTGTGATCAAAAAAAGAAATACTTTTGCCATATTTGCGGATGTGCGGATACAACGGCTTTTAAATGTCCAAATCAGCATGTTCTTGGTCGTGATATTTCTACGGATCAAAAAACAACTAAGGCTAAGAAGAGGCGGGAATCTAAACCCTAGCCAAACTTTACTATCGATTCCCAATGATCAATATTCTTACTTTAATCAAACGTTTCTCATAAACACTTTAACACATCAATGTCCGCATATAACCATTAAAATCTTGTCCGAGGAACTCGAAGGTCTAGCTGATACAGGAGCAAGTATATCCGTTATAAGCTGCCTGAACATAATAGATAAACTAGGTCTAAAAATACATCCAACTAATTTAAAAATCTCAACTGCTGATGGTACAGCATATCATTGTTTAGGCTATGTAAACGTTCCTTATACTTATAGGTCCGCAACGCACGTGGTTCCAACTGTAGTAGTACCCGAGGTTACTAAAGATTTAATCCTAGGAATGGACTTTCTAAGTCGTTTCGGGTTTGAATTGAAAGCACAGCATAACACAGTAACCAAACAGGAAAACGAAGTCAACGACTCTGAGAATGGGGGGCCCGAATTGTCAATGGTGGAGAATTTTTATGGAGATCGAGAACAAATATGCTTCCAATTATCGCCGGAAGTAACACCGGGAATCCCAGTATCTCAGAGAATCTTCTCCTGAGGCATCGGACGAAAGTCTAGAAATGCCTACGATAGAAATTCCGGACCAGCTGATTAACCATCCAGCCGATATAATAACGGAACACAACTTAACGGATTATGAGCGGGATCAATTGTTTCAAGCCATTAAGGAACTTCCGGCTACCACAGAGAATAGGTTTGGTCGGACTCATTTGATTCAACACACGATTGAATTGCAACCTGGTTCGAAACCCAAGAAAATTGCTTCATACCGTTGGACCCCCGCAGTCGAACAGGTTTTAGATGCGGAAATAGCACGAATGATTAAGCTGGGAGTCGTGGAAGAGTGCCAAGGCCCAGCGGATTTTTTGAACCCACTGTTACCCATTAGAAAACCTAACGGGAAATGGAGGATCTGTTTGGACTCGCGACGCCTCAATCAGTGTACAAAACGAGACGAGTTTCCTTTTCCTAACATGCTCAGTATTCTGCAAAGGATACAAAAATCAGGTTACTTTTCGGTAATTGATTTATGCGAGTCCTACTATCAGGTAGGATTAGAACCTTCAGCAAAAGATAAAACAGCTTTTCGGACCAATAAAGGATTGTATCGGTTTACGGTGATGCCTTTTGGCTTGACCAATGCACCGCACAGTGGTCCCATTGGTATCAGAACACGCGTTTTTTTAATTGCGCCGAAATGGTTGATTATACTGGTTAAGTATGTTCAGAGAAATTTCTCAGCGTTAAAAGATCTTTCATATGTCATGATCGATTATTTGATTAATCCCCCTAAAAGTTAGATAAAAAATTTATTTTTTGAATAGTAAGAGATACAGCAAAACAAAGCTCTACAACATTTTTGAAAAGATTATTATAAAGAACTTTGCCAAAGAAAGTAACCTTCTAGCTATTATAGTTTTAGAGATAAAGAACAATTTTTGTGGAGACTTTACGAAAATCAATTTTTGACGTAGGACTACGTCTTACGGCAAGTTTTGAGATAGGGTGTCATTCCAAAAAATTGAAAAATGCGAGCGTCACGAAAAATGAAAGGTTTTCAGCGCTAATAGCTCAGCGGTTTTCCGATCGATTTTTAATATTCTTACACCAATCGGAAAATCTTCGGAAGTACGGATTCTTGATGTTGAACTATTGAAAAATTGAAAATAATGAACCTATGTTTTACCAGAATTCTCGCTTCGTGATTGGTTGGAAGATTCTTTACCATGATCTAAACCTATACCGATTTGATATCTGTGCTTGGGAAGTAAGCAAAAACAAGTGACCAAGTTTCCTCATTTCAACAAGATTTCTTATCACCGCGGTTAAACCTAGACCATTTTGATGTCCTTGCTTGGGAAGTACGCCAGAAAGTATTAAAGCCCCCTCGTGCCAACAGATTTCTTACGAACGCGATTGAACCTAGTCCAATTTGGTGTCTGTGTTAGGGAAGTATGCCAGAAAAAATGACACAAGTTCGTTGTCCCAACAGATTGCAAATTCTTTACTGCGAGACGATTAAACCTAGGCGAATTTGATATCTGTGTTGGAAAAATGTGCTACAGCTGTAGTGTTCGGTTATAATATGACTCTGTATGAATACGCATGCTTGCCGTTTCATTAGAAGTGTAGTGAAAAGATCTGCTGTTGATAAAATAGGATTGAATTGGTAAAATCCCTTCAACGTGGGTAATAAGAACAATCTTTAATTTCAGTAAGGTAGCAGGAAAGCAATAGTTTGTGTTCTTGATTTTGTTAAATTGTTTTCAAATGCATAATCTTTTGAGAATTGAACGAATGCAATGTTACTACTTTGATAAATGTTACATACAACGCATGTAGCATGTATATATGTTGCATATAGCATGTATACATGAAGAATCGAATGATTACAAGCATGAATACATGCTACTATCACATAGACTTACGTAGTCCTGCGTCACCTATATATGCGGTCGTGTCTTGTACACAACCCCTCTGATTTTTTGACCACAGTTCTTTCTACAGTATTTATACGCATTAGACATGTTCGGCAAAGATTTTCTAACGGTCCAATTACATACTTTTGTAGAATATAGTAACTTGCTATCGTCAATATTTGCGGAGAAAATTAAAGTTTTCGTTTAAAAATTAACCAATTTTCAACAGCAATAACTCCCAAACATGCAAATATATTCAAACCATTTATTACCCATGTGAAAGTACAAGAAAAATACTACAAAATGCAGAACAAATTAGCTTGACCCTGGCTATCCCTCTACTAAAACACTCGCATTGAAAATTGTTATTCGGTTGAATTTAATATGGCGTAGTGTAAAAACCGTGTTATCCCGATCAAGTAAGTGTGCAAAATAAATAATGAAAATGTGTAATCCAAGCAGCATGGATTATTTGAAGAGAAAAAGATTTTCAAAATTCGTTTTCGGATGAAATTTAATTACTGCAGTTCGAAGTGTACGAATTTCGAAATGTATTTGAAGATTCTTCATCCTCACTATCGCTATTATTGTGCATATCATATGTACTGACCAACAGTTGCAGTAGGTACATCTTCAGAGGACATGGCGTTTTTGTTATTTAGTAGTTCCCTCATGCTAGAAATTACCGGATCAGAAGATTCTAACAGACGGCAGAAGATCCGTATTTGTAGCCATTCTGAAGATCTTCCTTGTGTGATGAATTCGGAACTGTTGTATGTCCTTGTCCACCCTTGTCATCATCAGCTCGTAACTACTACCGTTCTACCTTCACATTCAATGGATGTAGGATGAATTTTTGCGATTTGCTGGTCTGTTATTTTTTTCTTGCAGCGTTAGTGCAGTCGTTTCCTTTGCAAACCGGAGATGCAACGGCTGGCAATACCTGGTCGAAGACGATCTAATTAGGCTAATTCAAAGAAACATATCTGGTCGAAGATGGATGTGGATTTAGGAACATATTCTTTCCATTTGTTAATGCTTTCATGGGAACAATTGATGTGACACAAAGGCTTGAGTTGGACTTCGTGCCATCATCATCAATGAATGTTTGCTAATACTCGCTAAGATCTGCGGTTCCATCTTCCATCGCAACCGTACTTTACGCAAAAAGTTACTGTCTTCAGTTCTTCATCAGAAAACGTGTTTAGTGATGCAGCTTTCGAGCTGATAATACTTGACGAGGTCTGATATGCACAGTAACAGCGATAGTGAGAATGAAGTATCTTCATATACACTTCGAAATTTGTACACCTCGAACTGCAGTAATTAAATTTCATCCGAAAACGAATTTTGAAAATCTTAATAATCCATGCTGCTTGGATTACACATTTTCATAATTTATTTTGCACACTTTACTTGATCGGGATAACACGGTTTTTACACTACGCCATATTAAATTCAACCGAATAACAATTTTCAATGCGAGTGTTTTGGTAGAGGGATAGCCAGGGTCAAGCTAATTTGTTTTGCATTTTGTAGTATTTTTCTTGTACTTTCACATGGGTAATAAATGGCTTGAATATATTTGCATGTTTAGGAGTTATTGCTGTTGAAAATTGGTTAATTTTTAAACGAAAACTTTAATTTTCTCCGCAAATATTGACGATAGCAAGTTACTATATTCTACAAAAGTATGTAATTTGACTGTTAGAAAATCTTTGCCGAACATGTCTAATGCGTATAAATACTGTAGAAAGAACTGTGCTCAAAAAATTGATTTTCGTAAAGTCTCCATGTAAATTGTTCTTTATCTCTAAAACTATAATAGCTAGAAGGTTACTTTCTTTGGCAAAGTTCTTTATAATAATCTTTTCAAAAAATTTGTAGAACTTTGTTTTGCTGTATCTCTTACTGTTCAAAAAATAAATTTTTTATCTAACTTTTAGGGGGATTAATCAAATAATCGTTCATGCCATATGAAAGAGCTTTTAACGCTGAGAAATTTCTCTGAACGTACTTAACCAGTATAATCAACCATTTCGGCGCAATTAAAAAAACGCGTGTTCTGATACCAATGGGACCACTGTGCACCGGCCACGATGGCCAGATTGATGACCCGAGTATTGGGACATGATTTGGAACCAACCAATCTAGATGACATCATCATAACGTCCGCATCCTTCGACGAGCATCTACGATTCATTAGAATAGTAGCCGAACGATTGACAAAGGCCGGTTTAACAATCAACTTGCTTAAATCTAAGTTTTGTCAAACTAAAATCCGGTATTTAGGCTACGTACTGTCGGAAGAAGGAATGTCAGTCGATATTAGAAAAATTCAACCAATTGTAGATTACCTAAAACAGTCAAAGATGTTCGAAGACTGTTAGGGTTAGCCGGCTTCTATCAAAAGTTTATTGCCAACTATTCGGAGATCACTACACCGATTACAGATTTGTTAAAAAAATCGAGAAAACATTTCACTTGGACTGTGGAAGCCGATGCGGCTTTGAATAAGCTAAAAACTGCGCTAGTTAGTGCACCAATCTTAGCCAACGCTGATTTCTCGCTACCTTTCATTATTGAAACGGATAGCTCGGATATAGCCATTGGCTCTGTGTTAGTCCAAGTTCACAAAGGAGAACGAAAATGCATTGCATACTATTCCAAAAAGTTGTCCAGTACGCAGAGGAAATATAGTGCAACCGAGAGAGAATGTTTGGCGGTATTGCTTAGCATAGAAAATTTTCGACATTTCATTGAAGGAAGTCAATTCGTAGTGCAGACCGACGCGATGAGTCTGACATTCCTACAGACGATGTCTATTGAGTCTAAATCTCCAAGGATCGCTCGATGGGCCCTCAAATTATCAAAATATGATGTGATTTTGCAGTATAAAAAGGGATCAGAAAATGTATCCGCGGATGCTCTCTCTCGTAGCATAAATACGGTGCAAGCAACATCACCGGACGCGTATAACTCTCAGTTAAAACAGCAAATCGAAGCAAACCCAGGTAAATATCCCGATTTTCGCATTGTGGACGGTAAAATCTTCAAGTATATAACAAACACTGCTCTTATTGAAGACCCCGGTAGTCGCTGGAAGTACGTAGTGCCGTTATCTGAAAGAAAAGCTATCATTGGAGAAATCCACCAGGAAGCCCACCTGGGATTCTTAAAAACGTTAGCCAAAATAAGAGAGCGATACTATTGGCCTCGAATGGCTACGGACATCAAGCGATATTGCTTTCAATGTGAGGTTTGTAAAGAATCTAAGACTCCTAACGTAAATGTAACCCCTGTTTGTGGGAAGCCTAAAATGTGTTCTCGACCATGGGAACTTATTTCAATGGATTTCCTAGGACCATATCCGCGGTCTAAACGTGGGAATGTATGGTTGCTTGTAATTACCGACTTCTTTACGAAGTTTATAATGGTTCAATGCATGAAAGCGGCCACTGCTGTAGGAGTGTGTGCGTTTACCGAAAACCAGGTCTTTAATCTCTTTGGAGTTCCATCGGTGTGTATCACTGGCAACGCTAAAGTATTTCTGTCCGACCAGTTTAAACGATACGAGGTGACGCATTGGAATTTTTCCGTCTACCATCCTAGTCCGAATCCCACAGAACGGGTTAATCGGGTCATCGTCACGGCGATCCGATGCAGCTTGAATAAAAAAGCTGACCATCGTAACTGGGATGAGTCAGTTCATCAAATTGCACAAGCTATTCGGACCAGCGTTCATGATAGCACTGGTTATACTCCGTATTTTCTCAATTTCGGCCGTAACATGGTGAGCTCAGGAAGTGAATACGATCATTTACGAGACCTAACAACGAATACGGACGCAAACCAAGTGCCACAAGATCATAAAAAGTTGCTAGAAATCGTTCGAGACAATTTGCTTAAAGCTTAAAAGCGTTATTCGACTCCGTATAACCTCCGTGCAAATAGAAAGCATGTGTTCGCGAAGAATGATATCGTCTATAAGAAAAACGTTCATCTCTCCAGCAAAGATAATCACTTTGTGGGAAAGTTTGGTCAAAAATATACCAAAGTCCGGGTGAGAGAGGCGATAGGCACAAATACGTAGGGTGTTGCCGTTATCGTCGGGCCACTGTTATGGTCGGGCCATCACGATTTTACAGTTTTGGTAACACATGATATCTATGATACAACCATTGTAAAACATCTTACTGTGATAGCAAACTTTTCACAATATTGTGAGTTTCAATCATGTATTCAAAACACCCGTTCTGAATTCAGTAACTAAATCTTACAAACAAAGTTTTCTAGACGCAATGAACTTTTCTTCAAGAAATGATTCATGAAATGCAATTATCGAGATAAATTTTGAAAACGTATGAAGTGTGTTGTGCTGCACTCGAGGATTATAGAAAAATCCCCTCCAGTAAGGTGTTTGGGAAGGCTAAGATGAAATACTAGAAAAGTGCTATTTGTAAAGGTCGGGCCACTTGTGTAGTCATGGTTGGGCCACCATAATTTTAAGCGCAGAAGCGCAATAAACGCTCGAGAGTGTTAGTCACGTAAAATGTGATGAAATAAAGCAAAATTAATACGATAAAAACCTAGATTTTTGTTGTTTTTTTGCATTGCAGTTGTACACTTCGGAAAAGGCGATTGTAGCAATATTGATTTTATAAGATCGCCAAAATTTCGCAAAAATGCAATTAAAAATAGGGCATTTGTACCTAAATGAGCCGTTGTTCACGGAATTCATTCTTTCCATGTCTCTATATAGAATTTCAATACGTATGTCTTAGATTTTCTGCGGTGGCCTAACCTGTACAACATGGCCCGACTATGGCAACATTTTTTGTCTTCACGAAAATGCCTATAACTTTTTTATTTTTCAAGATATCAGTTCGAAACTTTCCGGAAATATATACCTTATTCTTAGACCTTTGCAACGATGTATTTAGATTTCCAAAATTCTTTTTTAAACAAAAGTTATAGGCGAATTCCAAAACGTGGCCCAACCACGACGACACTCCCCTACATCCTTGAGGATTTAGAAGGTCGGCGAATCCCAGGAACGTTTCATGGATCGTTCCTGAAACGAGCCTAAAAGTACAAAAGAAAAAAATATTACAGCTATGACGGTACTACGGTCGAGTAGTGCAAAAACAATTAACGGTTAGCCTAAACAAAATACTCATTCGAGGTGATACGGCAGCCACGGCGTTCGAGATGTCATAATTTGTTTCCTCACGTCGTTGGCCTTCGCAGAAAAATACAACTGCAAAACAAAATCAGAATTATCTACGAACGCGAATAAAGCATTCAGCCGAGCGGAATTTTGATGCTTCACTAGTTTTTAGGTGCTGCTCTAAATACTTAGCTGTTGGTTCACGATATAAATAGGATAGACACGCAATTACTATAAATTTTACTGGAAAAGAAGTGAGAATGCTGTGTTTACCGCTGTGAAAAGCGCATTTAGCTAAAAGAATGTATGCGAAAATCTACGAAGAGGAAGAATGACATTCAGATTCAGAAAGCTGTCAGAAATAAAAGTGTTATAAAATGAGAACGGCATACCGAAAGCTGTTAGAAAGATGAAAACCCAGTGTTAAAACAAAACACGTAAGACTTCGAATAATTTGAGAAAATGGAATACGTTAAATTGGACTGATATGGGCGTGCAGAGAAATAGTATGAATGGAAATTTGGGAAATGATCGAGTTAGAAAGTAAGGTATAAAATAATTTCCAAGATCATATTTTGGAGTAAATTAGGTCGGTTTGAAAAAAAAATATTTATCAGACTTTTCTGAGGTAATTTGGGTTTCGGATAAGATTTTTGCAGAATTTTTCTGAAGTAAATTGGGTTTTTGAGATAAGTACGAACTATGGAATGAGTGAAAGAATGAATGACTGGGTCGGGAAACGTAGTAGGAATCTTGAAAGAAATCGGCAATATTTAAGGGAATTAAAATATACAAACATCATGAGTTTGAGATTAGTTGCAAGAGTATTACCAACATTTGAGTCACAACTAGTTATCGATAGTATATAAAAATTTTGAAATTTTTAATTTCAAAATTTTTATAAATCAAGCACATACGAGAATGTAAGGTGTATAACAGTTTTCTTGAGAACACTGTTTATTCGGGTACATATTGATTGGAGCTTTCATTATCGTCACTGGTTTAGACGCCACCTTGCGGGCGGTAAGGGAGTTGCTATGTACGCGAAGCTTTGATCAATTTTACGAGTTCCATGCGGATCTCATTTAACTTCTCCGATGCACAAGTAGTGGGATTAAAGGGAGGTAAAAAGTGCCAGAATGCAAAATTGATCTTCATTCCGCACAGACAATAGACCCTTAACTTCACCGGGAGGAGCGAGAGATAAACGCATTTGATATTGGATGAAATGAGAGGGGATCGAGTTTCCATAGCATCCAATACTTAGCCGGTATTGTTTGAAGCGATCGAAGAAGTCAGATCAAAACGTGGTCTGTCGTTGTTTCAGGCATTATTCGGGGGATTATCGTCAACCAGGCCACAAGTACACCAGGCCAATCAGATTTCCCGCGCACCTAGTCAAGGCCATTAGAGTGCTAGAGTATTCATTTGAACCGAAGTTAGTAGACCAATGTGCCTACCGCGTGTTAGCAATTAAGCTAAAAATCTAGTTATACGCTAAAGCAGGCTTACAATAAACATAGAAAGTGAATACCATGAAAACCAAATGACAGGAAAAATCCCACCGTTCAACGTGGGTGCAAATCCAGGATCACACATAAGCAGAAAGGGCGTGTAAGAACGGTTCACCCTTTTGTTTCCGCCCATGCATGCGGAGTTCAGCGCCTGGCTAGCAATTTTCGGGAAATCTTCAACATCACCACCCGCTACTAGTCACTCAAGCGGGTTGACGCGAGCTTTCATCGGCGAGTGTGCCGATCGTTACGTTACCACGATACGGCGTTACAACTTCGAACCACGCTCTGTAAACTCATCGATTTTGCTAGTGGGATTGACTAGCCAAGCCGTTCGAGAAGGTTTGTGGATCGGCTGCTTCATTCCGGTGCTCACAGGTAGATTTAGCATTAAGATCCGAAGTGTTTAGAATGTAAGTGAAAATGTGTAACAGTTAAGCTACAGAGTGACGTCACTGCTAGGCAGGAGAACACAGGCAGGTGAATATAATGAAACATTGAAAATGCTCGTTTGCCTCTAAAGTTGTGTTCTCTTGTTAGCCGAAGTTGGCTCATTCATTCCGAATATTTTGCTCAGTAATTTAGTTAGTTTATCGCACTGTTATTGGAACTCGTTCGTCTCTTATAATCCATTTATCAGTTCCGGCAAATGTCCTGATCCCATAACTATCGTTGGAGAAGCCAAATTGGATTCGAATATCTGAACATTAAACCCGCCCGAAGGAGAGTCTCTAGCCGAGCACTCAAAATTACATCAGCAGCCTCTCACCCTGTGGGAGTGGCGCTTAAGCTGCTGACGGTACGAAAGGAATTCGTTACAAGTCTATGGACCAAAAGGTCAAATCTCCCCGAAACATGCTTACCTCCATTATTACACCGAGCCTGGCGAAAGTGATGAAAAATGAAAGTGATGATTCGGCGGCGGTTCGTCTTAGAGGATACAGGTGTGTCGATGGCATCTCTGCCAGAGCCAGCCGAGGAGAAAAGAGCGCGCGAGATATTAGCGAAAACAACAGCTCGCGTAGGAGACAGATTCGAAACCGGCCTTTTGTGGAAGGCAGACGATGTTCACTTTCCAGATAGCAAGCCAATGGCTACGCGAAGATTGAAGAGTTTGGAGATAAAATTAGAAAAGGATCCACAGTTGCGTGAGAACGTACACAAACAGATTCGTGAGTACGTCCGCAAGTAATACGCGCATAAAGCGACCGATATTGAGTTAACGAGCGCTGAGCCGAACCGTGTATGGTACTTGCCGTTAAATGTAGTTACACACCCCAAAAAGCCGGATAAGAAGCGATTAGTCTGGGACGCTGCTGCTCAAGTTGATGGCATCTCTTTAAACTCACGTCTGTTGAAAGGACTCGACTTATTAACGTCGTTCCCTTCTGTAATATGCAAGTTTAGGGAAAAGCGTTCGGCGGGGACACATGCGAAATGTTCCATCAGTTACGGATCAAACCTGAAGATCGACATTCCCAGAGATTTATTTTTCGGTTCGACCCCAAGGACACTCCTGACGTATATTTGATGGACGTAGCGACTTTTGGCGCTAGTTGCTCTCCATGTTCAGCTCAACACGTGATGCACCGAAATGCTGATGAATGGGCCCACGAGTTCCCAGAAGCAGCCGCTGCTATCAAATCCAAAATGTACATGGATGATTATTATAATAACGCCGATACGCCAGAGGAAGCTGCAGAATGAGCCATAAAGTCAGGGCGATGCACGCCAGAGCCGGATTTGACATGCCAAAATGGGTAAAATAGAAAAACTTCGTATACCTCGTTATTACTTTGACGGTCGGAGCATGGACGATTCGAATTCACTGGAGCTGCACATTTTTACAGACGCTAGCGAGTCAGCTTATGGCTGCGCAGCATACATCAGGAGCGTAAATGCACATGGAATAATATGTGCATTGGTGATGGCAAAAAGCAAAGTAGCACCTCTAAAGCACCAGTCTATTCCTCGGTTAGAGTTACAAGCCGCCGTATTAGGCGCAAAATTAAAAAGGTATGTGACGGAAAACCACACTATACAGTTTCAAGACAGCTACCTGAGGACGGACTCGGGCGTAGTACTTTCCTGGATTCGCTCAGACCATCGCAGGTACAAGCAGTACGTCGCACTCCGCGTTGGTGAAATTCTTTCACTAATGCAGCCTGAAGGATGGCGCTGGGTTCCTTCGAAAGAGAATGTGGCAGACGGGCTAACGAAGTGGGGGAACCGAGCCTGATTCAAACGGTAGATGGCTCAAGGGACCAGCATTTTTGTACCTCGATAAGCATTATTGGCCACAACAGAAGGCAGCGAGCACAGAGACAAGCGAAGAGCTTCGGACAGCGTTTCTTTTCCACCACTTGGTGCTTCCAGTCAGCGTGATAGACGTGAGTAGAATCTCGAAATGGACCATCGTAGTGCGTACAATGTCATTTGTACAGAGGTTTGTGGATAATTGTCGACGTCGGAAGGCCGGGGAGCCGATTCTGACAGTGGAAGCTACACAATTACAGCAGAAATACATGCTTCGCTCCGCACCAGCGATAAAAACAGCCTTGCAGCAGATCGAGTAGCAGAAAGCAGAACAAATGCTATGGCGGATCGTACAAGGAGAATGCTATACGGACGAAGTTAAAATTTTTATGAAAAACAGAACAGAGCCCGTCAAAAAGTGGCTCAATATAGAAAAATCCAGCGATTTGTATAAATTGTCCCCTTTTATGGATGAACACGGTGTCCTTAGGATGGATGGTAGAAACGCGAATGCGAGTTATGCAACCTTCGACTCGCGCTTTCCAATCATTCTGAAAAGGAACCATCCGATCACAGTAAGGCTCTTGGAACATTACCACCAGAAATTCGGCCACTTGAATAAGGAAACGGTCGTTAATGAAGTGAAGCAACGTTTCGAAATTACACATCTACGTGTAGCGGTCGATCAAGTGTTTAACAACTGTCTATGGTGCAAGATTATCAAATGTAAACCACCACGAATGGCTCCCCTACCGGAGCAGCGATTAACACCCTACCTCAAACCATTCAGCTACACTGGTATTGATTACACGGGGCCGCTGGAAGTAACTGTAGGAAGACGCAAGGAAAAAAGGTATATTGCAGTATTCACGTGTTTAGTAGTCAGGGCTATGCATTTGGAGGTTGCGTTTAACCTCTCTACAGAATCGTGTATTTCGGCGATAAGACGATTTGTGTGTCGCAGAGGTTCACCAATAGAAATGGTCACGGACAATGGCACTAATTTTGTTGGTGCGAGTCGTGAACTACAAAGGCAGATTAGCACGGATTGCGCCGCGACGTTCACAGACGCCAAAACGAGATGGACCTTTAACCAACCTTCGGCCCCACACATGGGGGGTATATGGGAGCGTATGGTGAGGAGTGTTAAAGAGGCCATGCGGGCGCTCGATAATGGCAAGAAATTAACCGATGAAACTCTGGCAACCGTCATTTGTGAAGTAGAATTTATAAACACCCGGCCTCTTACGTATATAGCACAAGGTATAGGCAAAGGCGAAGCACTTACGCCGAACCACTTCGTCAAGGGAAGCTCTTCAGGAATCAGTAATGCTCTGAAGATGCCCGTCAGCTTAGCTGAAGCCTTGAGAAACAGCTATCAGAGATCCCAATATCTTGCTAATGAAGCATGGGGTCGATGGCTAAAGGAGAATCTCCCTTCAGTGAATAGGCGCACAAAATGGTTCGACGATGTGAGGTCCGTGAAAGTCGGAGATTTAGTATATGTCACTGAGGGCAAGCGTAGGTCGTGGATACGTGGAAAGGTGGAAGCAGTAATTGAAGGCACCGATGGTAGAGTGAGGCAGGCAATAGTAGCAACCGCATTTGGAAAAATGAGGCGACCCGTCGTGAAACTTGCGAGGATGGAGATAGGTGATTCCGAGGTATATCCACCGGATTCACGGGGTGGGGGATGTTCTGGCAGCACGGCATCTCCTACTTTATCATGTTCACTAGATCGACCATCAAGCAGCTGTCAGAGATAGAGAAACCGGCCATTGCAATTTATAAACGTGTTCCTGATTAGTCCACGAGGCGATTCAACTTGATTAATTTGATTATCTATATTACATACAAAATTATAATTCACTTTGCTTATCTTATTATATAAACTTATATTCTATATTGCTAAATTACCAACTAAAACTAAAAGTTAGTATGAATTAAATAGTTCCTAGTGAATTATTAACCTAAAAATTAGATCTACGAACAGATTACAATTATTTATCACATTACAATTACAATTGGTAATCACATTGATTACAATTAATTATCACAGTGCGCAGTAGTTAACAACTTTCTCCGGTAAAAGACAAATGTAAGGAAAATCCTTTTTATATTAACCAAATGAATAAAATGAACATTAATTTTCCAGCTTTAAGCTGTCGCCATAGTAAACCGCGCTGCTCTAAAGATTTCAACCTGTCAAGCAAGATATTCTCGAACGGCACCGTCTTCGGCAGATGAAGCAATCACTGGGAGAAAAGTTTTCTCATTATATGGTACGTCTTAGGCAGCAGGCAAATCTATGTGGGTTCGACAAATATCTTAAAGATACTATCAGATATAATGTTGATTGATGTCGTCGAGGGCTGCCAATCTGTTGAATTACGAAAACGAATGCTGTCGAAAGACCGCACTTTGGAAGAGATTGAAGATATCGCCACCGTTTTGGAAGGAATTGATGCACAGATTCAGGATCTTGTTGTAACACCACCAACCATGCCGGTTGAGAAAATTTACAAGCTAAAGTCAACGTCGTATAAACAATATCCCCGTAAAAGAAACGTAAATATTCGCGCTAATAAGTTTGATAATAATAAATAAATAAAAAAAATAAATAAATAAATAAGTAACATGTTTTAGTTGTGGAAAATACGGCCACTTTTCTTCATCAGACATTTGTCCAGCTAAAGGTAAACAATGTAACAACTGTAAACGCTATGGACATTTTGAGACAAAGTGCAAATCTCGTCAACGCCCTGTAACAAATCTACAGCAGGGTCACTCAACATTAGTGCCCACAAACCGGATTCACTCCCTGCATGGTGCAACGCTCAATCAAGAGTCTGCTCACAAGCAATATGCTTTCTACACTGGAAACCAATGCAATGTTCTCGAGTTTCAAGTTGGAGCAGTTCGTCTGAATATGCTCGTCGCCTCTGGAGCAGATGCAAATATGATTCCTACTGAAAGTTGGAATCAACTCAAGCTGGCAGGATTTCGCATAGTCAGTTCTTCCAAACTCATAAACAGAGTTTTTCGAGCATACGGCAGCGACGTCCCGTTATCTAATCGTGGTATATTTACCGCGGAGGTGAAAATTGGTACGAAGACAGCAATTGCTGACTTCTTTGTTGTTGATAACCGACAAAAATGTTTAATCGGTGATCCAACTGCAAAGCTACTAGGCGTACTTCAAGTTGGAATAAATTTGAACAACGTCACACAGGTTGAGCCGTTCGCTGCTATTAAAGACGTTGAGATTAACATACAAATGAACCCTTTAATGAAACCCGTAATTCAACCTCTACCATACTCCAACCGTACTTAATTTGCTGATAATGTTTAGTCGATACGGTGTACCATCATCCATCAAAGCTGACAATGGGCCACAATTTTCAAGCGAAGAATTTGGTTATTTTTGCAAAGAATATGGTATTATCCTTATCAATACAATCCCCTATTGGCCCCAGATGAACGGGCAAGTCAAGCACCAAAATCATTCCATTCTCAAGAGAATGCGTATTGCACAGGAGCTGGGAAAAAACTGGAGGAAGGAGTTGTATGATTATCTACTGTTATATCATTCTACAAACCATCCAAGGGGCCGTGCACTAATTACGTAAGGCATAATGGGGGGAGGGGGTGTTCCGCGAAATCTTACAAAATCTTATTTGGGGGGGAGGGGGTTTAATCATTTCTTACGTAAGATTTTCACACACGAAAAAATTATGAAAAATTCACATTTTTAATAGCAACCCATATTACTTGTTACTAAAAATTTCAAATAGATAAGTTTTGAAGTGTCGAAATTCTTCATACTGCAAGCAAAGGCATAGCAACCTGCCGAGTATTTTAGCCTTGCCTACTCAGGGAAACAACAGTTGGGCTACTTGTTCTTGAGCCATCTGATGTCATCGGTTTATTCTATCCACCTTTCCACGAGCGATGAGGGTGGCTGATGGGTACAACTTTCTGAAGGGCACAGCTCGGTTTTAACATTCAATGCAGGAGCGGTTACTGCGGTTACTATGGAAACCACTACGGTTGTTTGCTGGTTGAGTGGAAAAATGTAAACATTGTTTAGTTTTCGCAGACCAGCCGAAAAGGAAACAAAAATTCGATTCTCTTCAACTAAATTCCTCTTCGGCTGGTCTGCGAAAACTAAACAATGTTCACCAATCAGCAAACACGCGTAGTGGCTTCCATAGTAACCGCAATAATCGCTCTTGCATTGAATGTCATAACCTAATTGCGCCCTTCAGAAAGTTGTACCCATCAGCCGCCATTATCGCTCGTGGAAAGCTGGATTATTCCAACATATTTCGTGGCAATTGCTTATCTCAATCCCGCAAGGCAGCCGCAAAATCCCTTATGCTTCATCACGAGAAACATTTTTGTTTAAAAGTAGCTTATTCAACTAATGTATAGCTGTATCATGGAACTAGTGCTTAGCGACTATACAACAAAAATGTTTCTTGGGATGTATTGTTCTTCTGTTCCTAAAGATCTTGAATGCCGCATGTGACCAGAGTGGAGTCAGTATTTTGCTTCAAAGGAAACCGCGGGTGATCATTACAGATCTGTACATTAGACGCAACGGAGTGCCAATTCCAACATAAGACCATGTCGCGTGTCATCTAGAAGAGGCAAAGAAGTTCTTTGTACGCTACTTGACGAGGACACGTGTTTAGACGATTTAGAGTGTATCAATGCGAATTAAGTGAACGCTAGTGAGTTTTTGAGTATACACCAACATTTATTGACAACCTCAATGTTGAAATACGTTCTGTTCGTGAGTGGGCCATAAATGGATTCACAACAGATAATGGATATTGCTTTTTTTATTAATTTTTTTGAACTTTGGTTTTTATAAACTAGTTTAAACTTTGTTAACTGTTTCAATATTCTTTCAATGTCTAACTTTTTAAATAAAACTTGAGTTTTGATGTTTCAAAAAATCTTACTAAGATTTTTTTATGGGGAGAGGGGGGATTGGCCAAAATCTTACAAAATCTTATATAGGGGGGAGGGGGGGTTCAAAAATGAGAAAAAAGCCCTTACGTAATTATTGCACGGCCCCCAACGACTGGTGAAGCACCCTCTATTATTATGTTTGGACGTAGAGTAAAAACAAAGTTACCACGCGTACCAATACATGCTAATAATGATGAGGCGGTTCGTGATACCGATAAGATGCGGAAAGTGAAAGGGAAAGAATACACGGATAAAGTTCGTCAAGCTGTTTCTAATAATATTCAAGCAGGAGATCGCGTACTGGTTAAAAGGATGAGAAAAGAGCACAAGTTGCAAAGCGAGTTTTCACCAGAAGAATTTGATGTAATCAAGAGAACTGGTTCCGATGCCTATGTTCTTTCCAACGCATCAGATAAAAAATTTCGTCGCAATGTTAGCCATCTGAAAAAACTGCCCCAATCAGTTACGTGATGGGCCGAGCCCGTTGAACACGTTGGACGATGATCAATCGTCACCTCGTGCCTTAAGGTTCAAACACAGGCAATTAATTTTCATGATGATCATGATTTCAGCTGAGCGTGTACATACGCATACAATGCACACACCACTAAAGCACTTTTTCTTCCCGATTTTGAATAGCCCTACCGTAATTTCTACAACTATACAGAAAATATACCCCACTTGTGTTGAAAAATATCTTGTATCTTCCAATAATCCTCTCAATGAAAAACAGTAGTGAAAATTAAAAAGCTTGCTGTATACCGCGATTGTGTTGTTTACATATACACGAATCCGTTGTACTCTTTCTACTACTACCTGAGCGGAATTATCATTAAACCAGCGATGCCAACTTTAGAGCCAATACTTTTGTGACAGTTTTTATCAAATCGCTGTTTTTTTTTTTTGACGTAGGACTACGTCTTACGGCAAGTTTCTCGATAGGGTGTCATTCCAAAAAATCGAAAAATGCGAGCGTCACGAAAAATGAAATGTTTTGAGCGCTAATACCTCGGCGGTTTTCCGATCGATTTTCAATATTCTTACACCATTCGATCGGAAAATCTTCTAAGAATTGACCCAAATGAAGAAAAGTATGTATTCTTGACGTTGAACTATTGAAAAATTGAAAATAATGAACCTATGTTTTACCAGAATTCTCGCTTCGTGATTGGTTGGAAGATTCTTTGCGATGATCTAAACCTATACCAATTTGATATCTGTGCTTGGGAAGTAAGCCAAAACAAGTGACCAAGTTTCCTCATTTCAACAAAATTTCTTAACACCGCAGTTAAACCTAGACCATTTTGATGTCCTTGCTTGGGAAGTACGCCAGAAAGAGTGACAAAGCCCCTCGTGCCAACAGATTTCTTACGAACGCAATTAAACCTAGTCCAATTTGATGTCTGTGTTAGGGAAGTGTGCCAGAAAAAATGACACAAGCTCGTTATCACAACAGATCGCAAATTCTATACTGCGAGACGATTAAACCTAGGCGAATTTGATATCTGTGTTGGAAAAATGTGCTACAGCTGTAGTGTTCGGTTATTATACGACTCTATATGAAGGTGGAATTAGTCATCATCGATTCTGCCAATTTCAAAAGCAGTTTTTTTGTTTGAAACAAAAATTGGGTTTATGAAAATATATTCGCTGTGTTCAGATTGGCAAGAAGAATGCAGTATATACATTTTTATAAACACAATCCCGCTTTTGGGCCGAAAAGCTGCTTCCGAAATTGGGCTTTCCGACGAAAAGTCAATGACTGCTAGTTTCCCGTGATTACGCATGCTTACCGTTTCATTAGAAGTGTATTGAAAAGATGTGCTGTTGATAAAATAGGATTGAATTGGTAAAATCCCTTCAACGCGGGGAACCATGGATAATAAAAACAATCTTTAATTTCAGTAAGGTAGCAGGAAAGCAATAGTTTGTGTTCTTGATTTTGTTAAATTGTTTTCAAATGCACAATCTTCTGAGAATTGAACGTATGCAATGTTACTATTTTGAATTTTGTTGCATATAGCATGTATACATGAAGAATCGAATGATTACAAGCATGAATACATGCTACTATCACTACAAAGAGACTTACGTAGTCCTGAGTCACCTATATATGCGGTCGTGTTTTGTACACAACCCCTCTGATTTTTTCCACTGAAAATTGACTTTTTTGTAAAATGTGAAATACCCGTGGACCAGCTAGCACCAAAATATATCATTCTAAAACGCACAGTTGACATGCACAATGAGGATTTCACGCACAAGTTTGATCTGTCAAGCCGAAAATGAAACCAAGAACAGCTAAAGCATGAGAAAAAGAGGACCGTCTTCGCAACTCTCTCTCTCTCTCTCTCTCTCTCTCTCTCTCTCTCTCTCTCTCTCTCTCTCTGTCAGGGTTTTCATGCAAGAGTAAGCTACCCAGAAAGAAATTTCATGGTAGGGTATACTAAATTAGAACGTAAAAATGAAAGAACGCACCAGTAAGTATTGGCTAAAAAGTATTGGCTATTGGTGGGTCTCCACGACCACTTGCTGTGGCAGTGGCTTTCCGTCCAAAAGCGCACCCAACTGCGCAGCTACTGGCTTAGCCACCAGTTTTACCTTCTGCTGCTTGTCCATGGTCCACTGATCCTCCAGCTGCTGCTTGCTGCTTCTCCAAAAGTCGTCACAAGAATGAGCGTCAATATGAATAACATCTATTTACAGTGTTGGGCACCTCTAATTCGCTAATTCGCTAACCGATACAATTTGCTCGATAATCGTGGAAATTTCGCTAATCACTAATCGCAAACTGCAAATTAACAGTCACTGTTAATTTTTGAACATATCGCAACAACTGACATTATAATCTATCACTGTACAAATTATTACTAATTTGTATATATTACACGACTTTTCTTAATTTAACAAAGATCAAAACCTATTATTTATTTATTTATTTATTATTCTTTTTTCCATCCAGCCTAGTGGCTTTAATGAACTTAATTAAGTAGAATTAAAACTAAAAACAGAACATCTTTTCAGTCTATTGTTAAAAATGCGTGCTGGTTCACCGAACTCAAATAATTCTTCAGCCATGCTGAAAGTGCGGACCATGGATGTGATCGGCTCATTTAGCCCATAGGAGGTGCGATGAAAACTGTGCTGTAGTAACGCTGTTGACCTCGTCGGTCTCTGCTGTGCTCGAAAATTCAATGACTATAGCAGCCATGGGGCATCGAGTTCTCCATTGAGTAATTTTGCTACAAAAGTCTTGTTGAATCTTGTGTCGTGTTTCAAGCGTATCTAAGTTCAACAACCGGCAGCGATCGCCATACGGCGGCAGATTTACGGGGTCGTTCCATGGCAGGTTCCTGAGAGCGAGACGAATAAACCGTTTTTGTACACGTTCTAGCCGTAGAGTCCAAGATAGATGATAAGGATACCAAACCAAAGAAACATTTTCGAGGATTGGTCGAACTAGTGCACAATACAGCGATTTTAGGCAATAAGGCTCCGTAAAGTCTCTAGAGAGCTTAGATATAAATCCTAGTTGCCGGTTCGCTTTGGCAACTATCGCAGATCGATGCTGATCGAATGACAATTTTTGATCCAAAACCACGCCTAGATCGCTTACTTGGTCTGCCCTTTGTAGTACAACACCATCGATTCTATAGTCAAATATAATAGGGAAACGATTGCGGTTGTACGTCATGACGACACATTTTGGAATGCTAATCGTAAGTCGATTTCGTCTGCACCAGTTAACGAAGCTATCCACAAGTTCTTGTAGGTGCCTGCAATCATCAGGTGAACGAACTTCGTAAAACATCTTCAAATCATCCGCATATGCTAACTTGCAACCTGAGTCAAGCATGAGTACAATGTCATTGATATAGAGAATAAATAGCAGCGGACCCAAGTTGCTACCCTGCGGTACACCGGATGCATTGACGAATGGTTCCGATGTATGCGTATCTAATCGTACACGAAGTGTTCTACCGACCAGATAAGATTGCAGCCAACGGGTCATATCATCAGATACTCCCAGGCGTTTTAATTTACACAACAGGATTACATGATCAATTCGATCGAAAGCAGCTTTCAGATCGGTGTATATGACGTCAACCTGGGCTTTGTTTTCGAGGTGTGTAATGCAAGTCGATGTGAAGAATTATTTGAGTAACTGAGCGGCCGGGCATAAATCCATGTTGTTCCGGAGAAATATAGTTTTTAATTTGAGTAGAGAACACATTGCCCACAATGATCTCAAAGAGCTTGGATCCGGCCGAAAATGGAAAAATGCTTTACAGTTTATCAATTTTAAAATAAACAGCGGCACTTCATTTGGAATTATGGACCAGTAACAATTTGGCTAGTCTCAGTATAAATTATAAAGTATAACTAGCGTTTCTCGATTGGTCGGTTAGCGAATTAGCGGTGCCCAACACTGTCTATTTATATAGCATCGCCCAGCGATGCCAATCTTCTAGACATTTGTGCATTGCCAGTGTAATCAGAAATTCAGTTTGTTTAGGATATTTTATTTTTGCGGTAGACAAATAAATGTGTCGTAATCTGTCATGTTGATTAAATTAGTACGTATTTCTAGTATTACTTATATACTAGATATTACTAGTATATCTCCCACATTCTTCATCGTAGCACAGACTTTTGGGTATTTTTATTAATACATTGCTTTTGAAGTACCGTGGACCCCCATTCGTTTGACCGTTTTTAATCTGAACACTTTTGACGTAGGACTACGTCTTACGGCAAGTTTCTCGATAGGGTGTCATTCCAAAAAATCGAAAAATGCGAGCGTCACGAAAAATGAAAGGTTTTGAGCGCTAATAGCTCAGCGGTTTTCCAATAGATTTTCAATATTCTTACACCAATCGATCGGAAAATCTTCTAAGAATTGACCCAAATGAAGAAAAGTATGGATTATTGATGTTGAACTATTGAAAAATTGAAAATAATGAACCTATGTTTTACCAGAATTCTCGCTTCGTGATTGGTTGGAAGATTCTTTACGATGATCTAAACCTATACCAATTTGATATCTGTGCCTGAGAAGTAAGCCAAAACAAGTGACCAAGTTTCCTCATTTCAACAAGATTTCTTAATACCGCGGTTCAACCTAGACCATTTTGATGTCCTTGCTTTGGAAGTACGCCAGAGAGAGTAACAAAGCCCCCTCGTGCCAACAGATTTCTTACGAACGCGATTAAACCTAGTCCAATTTGATGTCTGTATTAGGGAAGTGTGCCAGAAAAAATGACACAAATTCGTTGTTCCAACAGATCGCAAATTCTTTACTGCGAGACGATTAAACCCCGGCGAACTTGATAT
Organism: Sabethes cyaneus; assembly: GCF_943734655.1. Lineage (NCBI taxonomy): Eukaryota > Metazoa > Arthropoda > Insecta > Diptera > Culicidae > Sabethes > Sabethes cyaneus. The sequence continues at coordinate 121,860,322 of NC_071354.1, forward strand.
CCGTGTTGGAAAATTTGCTACAGCTGTACTGTTCGGTTATAATACGACTCTGTATGAATACGCATGCTTGCCGTTTCATTAAAAGTGTTGTGAAAAGATGTGCTGTTGATAAAATAGGATTGAATTGGTAAAATCCCTTCAACGTGGGAAACCATGGATAATAAAAACAATCTTTAATTTCAGTAAGGTAGCAGGAAAGCAATAGTTTGTGTTCTTGATTTTGTTAAATTGTTTTCAAATGCACAATCTTTTGAGAATTGAACGTATGCAATGTTACTACTTTGATAAATGTTACATACAACGCATGTAGCATGTATATATGTTGCATATAGCATGTATACAAAAAGAATCGAATTACAAGCATGAATACATGCCACTATCACTACAAAGAGACTTACGTAGTCCTGCGTCACCTATATATGCGGTCGTGTCTTGTATACAACCCTTCTGATTTTTTTAATTTGAACCCCGCTGGTTTGCACGATGTGCAAATTAAAAATGGTTCTATTGTCATTCTCAACATGGCATCATTCGCCTTCGCAGACCATGCACATAAACACGATTTGTTTGTACTGATCTAGCGTGTTCAATCCTAGTTTAATCAGTTTCACATTTCGTTTCCCAACGATTACGATAGAAATCCGATCGTAGAATAATATATTCGCTGCTTGCAACTACCAACTAAACGAGACTAAATCAAACCACCAAAACAATAACAAATAGCAGAGCGGCCAGTTCATACAAGTTTCAGCATATTTGGGGTTGCTAGTTGTTCAAATTAAAAACGAACCCCGTTAGTTTGCATGAGGAATCGTTCAAACGAACGGGGGTCTACTGTAGTAGGTATTTGGCACGTCATTGATATGCTAAATTATTGACTTGACTATTTTATGTTCTTAGTTCCCAACACGAAAATATATGCTTTCGCAGGAAGTTGAAACCTTTGATATGCCAAACTACATGCCAAACTTCCTGGAGAACACACCAATTGGCGTTAACGGCAGTAAAAGAGATTTCGTGTAAGTGCTCGCACTTACAGAAAGACTCATGCCAAACTGTCAATATGTGCGTGATGACAATAGCAAAATACTTCCCCATCTTCTTTTCTTTCGCAAAAACGCATCAACAACGCCGTAATAGCGAATAATTCACCACCTAAAATGTTGTGTCCGCATTATTCCGATACTATTGTTTCGGCATTTTATACAAATGATTATAACTAATTAAATTTAACGCACCTATAGCAAATATTCGTCTTAGTACACTAATTATTTTCAGGCTCCGTCTATTTCTTTAAATTTATTTTTATTCAACAATTAATAGTTACCAAAGTATCAACAAAAAGATTAATCGATAGCTGCTGGCTAATTTGCCGTAATTAGTTCAACGTAGGGGAGTGTCGTCGTGGTTGGGCCACGTTTTGGAATTCGCCCATAACTTTTGTTTCAAAAAGAATTTTGGAAATCTAAATACATCGTTGCAAAGGTCTAAGAATAAGGTATATATTTCCGGAAAGTTTCGAACTGATATCTTGAAAAATAAAAAAGTTATAGGCATTTTCGTGAAGACAAAAAATGTTGCCATAGTCGGGCCATGTTGTACAGGTTAGGCCACCGCAGAAAATCTAAGACATACGTATTGAAATTCTATATAGAGACATGGAAAGAATGAATTCCGTGAACAACGGCTCATTTAGGTACAAATGCCCTATTTTTAATTGCATTTTTGCGAAATTTTGGCGATCTTATAAAATCAATATTGCTACAATCGCCTTTTCCGAAGTGTACAACTGCAATGCAAAAAAACAACAAAAATCTAGGTTTTTATCGTATTAATTTTGCTTTATTTCATCACATTTTACGTGACTAACACTCTCGAGCGTTTATTGCGCTTCTGCGCTTAAAATTATGGTGGCCCAACCATGACTACACAAGTGGCCCGACCTTTACAAATAGCACTTTTCTAGTATTTCATCTTAGCCTTCCCAAACACCTTACTGGAGGGGATTTTTCTATAATCCTCGAGTGCAGCACAACACACTTCATACGTTTTCAAAATTTATCTCGATAATTGCATTTCATGAATCATTTCTTGAAGAAAAGTTCATTGCGTCTAGAAAACTTTGTTTGTAAGATTTAGTTACTGAATTCAGAACGGGTGTTTTGAATACATGATTGAAACTCACAATATTGTGAAAAGTTTGCTATCACAGTAAGATGTTTTACAATGGTTGTATCATAGATATCATGTGTTACCAAAACTGTAAAATCGTGATGGCCCGACCATAACAGTGGCCCAACGATAACGGCAACACCCTATGTAAGCTGGAACGTCTCATTTGTGATAAAGGTAAGTATCTAAACTGGCCAATGATGTGCTATAATAATCGAACAGCGTTTGTCTGACGCTCTAAATCCGTCCATCATATGCAACGGTGCAGGTTTTAGAATACTAAATAAACTTTATCACACCTAAGTCGTACTTCAAACTGCTCGACAACGTTTTTGACGTAGGACTACGTCTTTGTTTACTATACTGGGACTGGGTAGCACTCTGTGAAAACGAAAATAGAAGTGTAACGTTTGAATGAAAGATTTCAAATGCTAATAACTACTAAACTACTGTACGAAACTGAACAATTGATGTGTCGTCGGATAGATAAAATGACCAGCAATTTTATGGGTGGGTAAGAGAGTAATTTTAAGGAGGGTGTAAGAGGGGGGGCTCCTATACAAATGAAACACAAATTTCCTCAAAACTTGAGAACTAATCTTGCAAATGGAACCAAATTTGGCATGTGGGGGTTACAGAAAGCAGGATTTCTTTCTACGGTGTACTGAGATATCTTCTCTTCTAAGGGGGGGGGGGGGGGTGGTAGGCTCCCATACAAATTGGCATGTGGGGTTTTTTGGAAGCATGAATTTATTTTGAATTTATTTATTTTATGATGGTATGAGACCTCTCACTCCTGTGGTAGGAGGATAAGGACTCTCATACAAATTAAACAGAAATTTTTGCGTATGTGCCATATTTTCTGCTATGTAACAAGTGATAAGCTGTGAAAGTAAACTGGTTAAACCTTCTAGGACCAAAAGACAGTGAATCTAAAAGAGTAGGACTTTCGAATGGCACGTCATATTTGTGATGAACGTGCTTTGGCTTTAATGTTATTTGTAACCAATGACTCTTTTAAAGGCCACAAGCGAGTTAAAGTAAGATTATTGAAACATATCAAGCTACGCATAATCATATTCAATACAATAATCTATGGGCTGGTCATTCATTACCATTTCAACCTTTATGATGCACACAAGTGATTTTTGAAAGAAATCTATGTCTCAAAGGTTGCAGGCGTTATACTTATGAAACCCCGTCCACGTATTTTCAAAGCCATCATTGCATTCAATGAAGAATTGAATCTGAATATTTCGCTCTTTTCTTTTCAACATTCACTTAAACAATGGCACTCATAAATTCTTATAAACATACATATGCCAGAAATGCTAATGTAAACTAATGTAAACTTAGTCTTTGATCTGATTATCTGATATAGTCCTACGTCACCCTTTCGTACAACCCTTAGGGCTGTATACCTTATAGTTTTTCGATATCAGAGATTCTTTAGAGTGCTGTTATTGTATCATCAATTTGGTAAATCGATTAAAGCGACATTTAACTACATTATAGTCCTTCCGCTATGAAGATTTTCTAAAATAAATACCCACTAACACTGCTTCTTCAACGACCAAATGACATACGCTAGACCGCCCTTTCGTCGGCTAGCTTTGAATCCATTTTTTTATTTTTTTTTATTTTATTGAAAATAGTTTCATACATTACACCGTCTTTCCTTCGGTAGCAATATTTAATTTGTCCATAGCCATTCCGTCTAGGAGACACAAACATCGCTCTTCCGGCGAGACACTTCATATTTCTACTAGACCGCCCTTCCGTCGGCTAGCTTTGATACTTTTTTTTTAAGTTTCTAGCATCACATCGCCCTTCCGTCGGTTAATGCAATATTTAACTTCTCCATAGCCCTTCCGTCTAGGAGAATGCACAAACGTCGCTCTTCCGGTGAGAAACTTGTAAATATACTAGACCGCCCTTCCGTCGGCTAGTTTGAAACCTTTTTCAAAAAAACTGTTTCATGCATTACACCACCCTTCCGTTGGTTAATGCAATATTTAACTCCTAGCCCTTACGTCTAAGAGAATGCACAAACGTCGCTATTCCGGTGAGAAACTTGCAAATATACTAGACCACCCTTCCGTCGGCTAGTTTGAAACCTTTTCATAAAAACTGTTTCATGCATTACACCGCCCTTCCGTCGGTTAATGCCAAATTTACCTTCTCCATTGCCCTTCAAGGAGAACTGATCAATTAGGTATCATCATACACTAGACCGCCCTTCCGTCGGTTAGTGCCAGCTTTCATTAAGCTGCGTTACTATTTTAACCACACGAATACAAAGGAGCGTAATTTAGCGCCATTGTCGTAAACAGAAGTCAATTTGTGTTCGGCTTCTTCCATTGCTACTATCGCGGAGCAGTGAGCAACCGAGTTCCTGCTGCCGGTCGGTCTTCACGACCACTTGCTGTGGCAGTGGCTTTCCGCCCAAAAGCGCACCCAACTGCGCAGCTACTGGTTTAGCCACCAGTTTAAGACTAATCTCAAGTTTTTAGTCTTGACCTTGAAATGCGGTCAGACATATATATTAATATTTTTTGAAACGATGGTTCTACAATTGATGAAGGGACGGTAGGGGAAAGAAATGAAATTTTTTTTGGTGAAAGAGGGGAAGAGCGGAAAGGAAGGGGGGGGGTATTGGTAGCTATGCTAGACAAGTAGTCATTTTGACTCCTACCTTTTGTCCAATGCTGGAAGGTGCATGAGTCGATAACCCAACCAAACGCGTCGCTATTCTTGAGAAGTAGATTTTGCGGTCTCCTTTTGTCCAGCGCCTCTATGGTTCAAAGCTACAAGTACCAGCGAACCACATGCCCTGGCGGGTGTTATGGGTTCGAATCCGGTTATAATCTAAGATTACAGCTTGGTTCGACTCATGCACCTTCCAGCATTGGACAAAAGGTAGGAGTCAAAATGACTACTTGTCTAGCATAGCTACCAATACCCCCCCTCCCTTCCTTTCCGCTCTTCCCCTCCTTCACCAAAAAAAAATTTCATTTCATTCCCCTACCGTCCCTTCATCAATTGTAGAACCATCGTTTCAAAAAATATTAACCCAGTTTTACCTTCTACTGCTTGTCCATGGTCCACTGATCCTCCAGCTGCTGCTTGCTGCTTCTCCAAAAGTCGTCACAAGAATGAGCGTCAATATGAATAACATCGATTTATATAGCATCGCCCAGTGATGCCAATCTTCCAGACATTTGTGCATTGCCAGTGTAATCAGAAATTCAGTTTGTTTAGGACATTTTATTTTTGCGGTAGACAAATAAATGTGTCGTAATCTGTCATGTTGATTAAATTAGTACATATTTCTAGTATTACTTATATCTCCCACACTTATATCTCCAACAAACATGTTGCTTATTCCAGAATCATAGTAAATCTGATTAGCTTTTTCATGGTACTTTCAATAGCAAACGTCTTCATAAAAATGGTACGAGTTACCATCGTTCTCGTTTCAATGTTGCGATGCTTTTGTATGACTCTGTTGAAGCATTTTCAACTGACGTTTTTAAAATTTTGACAATGCGGTATAGCGTAGGCGGAAAGCTAAGGCTAAAGCATTACTACGAGAGGTAAATAAAGCAAGCGGATCCGAGAATTGAATTGATGTCCGATAACCGGTAGAGATGATGATTGTAAAGAAATTATGAAATAAGCTTTACGAAAGCGATGTGAGGAAAGTTGATAAAATTTACCGGGATCGCACGTACACCAGTTAGTATGAGTGCAAGCTACCAATAATTCAAGTGAAAAAAGCGAAGCCTTGGGCTTAAGCGTCCTTCTAAGACTTGACCCTTTTTTATCGACAAGCTTCACAGCCTGCTATTGATGCACAGAACAGTTACGGGGCTAGTGCAACAATCCTACTGACTATCTATCAGCACCGCCTAGCTTTGCATATAATATTCATGTAAACCCAACCGCTTAGTTGGTTTTGAGGTATGATGCCGGTTTAACAAACTAGTCGTCGTATTTTTGAATCTCGAGAGCCTTATAGAGTCAGTAGGATTGTTGCACTAGCCCCGTAACTCTAATAGCTGGCTGTGAAGTCCGTCGATAAATAAGGGTCAAGTCTTAGAAAAGACGTTTAAGCCCGAAACTTTTCGCCTAGCTGAGATTCGATAATACGACGACTGGCTTGTTAGGACATCATTGTACCTCAAAACCAACTAAGCGGTTGAATTCACGTGAATGTAACATGCAAAGTGCGGTGGATGAGAATTACCTATGTTTTCACGTAAACTAGACGTGGACGTCGCGATTTTTTTGGGTGTAGGAAGTATTCATGGTCGCGCGTCATTTTCAAACCTGAAATTTGGTTGTGCAAACCTCACATATACTATTACTATCTTTCACAAATACAACAAAAGAGTACTGATTCTTTTGAAAGAAAAAATAATAGCAACAAACTTTTATGATGACCCGTGTTTGAACCTTAAATGTCACCGTTGCAATGCCTTCGCCAAGAACTCCAGAAACCGTTGATTCAGAGCCTCCGGTTGAGGTAGAACAATTTATCCAAGCGAAACGACAGAGAAACAAACCGCTCAGATTTCAGGATTACGTGCCATACTAACTCTAAGAAACTGTGGGTGAAGTTGTAGAGACCAGAGATTCTGGTTGCACTGGATAACGGGGGATTGGAAAAAGGAGAGGAGAAGAGAAGAGACAAAGGATCGATAGCGAATGGTTGTATTTGATGTTGCTCTCTAAAAAATAAATAAATAAATAATAATTCTGTTACTTTATATCTCGGACTTCGTAATTCTACAGTCGCGAATAAAAATTAAATAGTGGAATTTAGTCGGAAAAAGTTTTTTCTTTTCTTCAATTTCAGAGTTCGTATTCCACTTCCACTAAAAGGCTTCAAAAACTTCAGACAACTGACATGTTTCTCACTTTTCTTGAATTTCAATGCAAATTTCAAAATTACAAATTGTCATCACATACACACATATACGTACATATATACAAACATACATACATACATACATACATGCATACATGCATACATACATGCATACATACATGCATACATACATACATACATACATACATACATCACACACATTGAATACAATCAACATTTGATTGAAATGTTTTGATTTTACACGTTTTAACGGTTTAATATACGGTGCTTAAGTGTTGAAGTTTGAATAACTTTTGAATGAACCGTCCGATTTTTTTTAGGAACGTTCGCGCAGTGACATCAAGCAAAGCGGTGCGATTTTTTCATCTAGTTCTTTATTCGACATCATATTCAATGCGCTACGGGACGGTATCTTCAGTGTTCGTTTTTTTCTTCATTTTACTTTGCAGTTTGTTCAGTGAGCGGCGTTAGGCCTAACAAGTGAAGGTACGCGTTGGGATCACCATGCTAAGCAACATAAAACAAAGTAGTGTGTGTGTGTGTTAGGGATGACAACAGGTTGATGCAGTCATATAACGTTACGAAGCTATCGGTGCGTGTTGGGATAACCGTCCCAAGACAACCAAAAAAGCAGCGCGTGTTGGGATAACCACGCATAAGAGATGAATTTGCATGCGTTCAGGATGAACACAGCTTGATTGTGCGTTGCATAAAGAAATTATCGGTGCGTGTTGGGACAACCGCTCCAAGACAACCTAAAAAGTAGCGCGAGTTAGGATAACCGTGCTTGGGAAATGAATTTGCGTGCGTTCGGGATGACCACAGCCTGATTGTTTGTTGCATGACGAAACTATCGGAGCATGTTCGGATAACCAACCGCCTCCATAACATACACAAGCCAAAGAGCAGGTGTGCGTTCAGGATGACCACAGCTTGATTGAAGTGGTTCAGTATGGAAAACCTGCCGTTGCGTGTTAGGATAGCCGCCTTAAAGCAAACAGGAAATCAACGCGCGTTGGGATAACCGCGCATGATTTTTTTTGCGCGTGTGTTTGGGATGACCAAAGTTTCACATAGCGTGGCAAAAACGTGCAATGAGATAATCACGTCCAGTTGCACCGATGACTGCTATGCTAGATAGAATTAATGGTGCTACGCTGATAGTGTGTGTTAATTTATATTGCATTGGTGCGGTGGAAGTTGAATGAACTAAAGCTGCAATCTATTTATTTATTTTTATTTATTTATTTACTGCATCTTCAGTGAATACTGTACAGACTGAAACATATATCTAAATTAATTGTCTTACACTACTTTGAAAACGATGTCTACTAACATGAAAATCAAACACATCTAAATTATTCAGCAGACTAAAACACTTCTCCAGCGGATGGTTTAGACCAAACACTGTTCTGTGTCTAACAGTTAGGAATAACAAACGTTGGCGAGAGCGACGCGCTGGAACGAAAAAGTTTGCCAGTCGAAGAAGGTCTGGGCAGTCAATCCAGTTGGTCAATATATCAAAGGCAAACATTCCTTGCAGGTATACGCGTCGCTGGTGCAAAGGCTCCAGCCTTATCAGTAGGCATCGCTGCTCGTAAGGCGGTAATCTCTGTGGTTCATTCCAGGGCAGTCGTCGAAGCGCAAAACGAACGAAACAGCGTTGAACCCTTTCAATACGAGCGATCTGGCTTGCATGATAAGGTGTCCAGACTTGTACAGCGTATTCGAGAATGCTCCTCACTAGTGAGCAGTACAGTGTCTTTAGGGCGTACACGTCGTGGAATTCACGGGCGTTACGACGGATAAACCCGAGCACGGCGAATGCTTTGGAGGTTGTCGCAGTGATGTGCTCGTTAAAACAAAGCTTGCTGTTCATTGTTACTCCCAAGTCGTTTAACGACGTAACACGATCCAGGCTGAGACCGTTTACCGTTTATTTGTGATATTAATTCACAATAGAGCGTGACATAATTGGTCTCTATGATGATTTTCAGACGGATTTTGCGATTGTAAATTTCAGAGTATTGACTGGAGAGAAGTAACTAGCTTAGAAGAAATATAATATGCCAAATGTTGAGAGTCACTAGTTTGCTATAAAAAAACGTGTGATGGTACAGAGAAACTACTTTGTATAGCCATGTGCATGTGTGTATGCAATTAGATTCGATGGGATTGTTACGAAAATATGTGAACACGAAGAGCGAGAGCAAGAGCGATTATATACATTTCGGCTTCGGCCGTACTAATACACCGCCCTTACTAAAAAAGCGCGGAGAAGGGAATCGAGTTTTATAGGATCGTTTTTCCATCCGTAGAATGGTGGAATTCATTATGTCGGCAGATGTAGTAGAGTACCGTTGCGCATAGGACGCGCTACGTGAGAAACGCTAGATAAATCAAATGGCACGGCTGGCCACGACATTAGGCTGTATGAATAAACCAGTTTGCTTTGCTTTTCCCGTGTAAATCTTATGGGAGCATTTGCTCTAAATCTTTTAGTCATACAGCCGAGACTAGCGAGACTATCCATTGCGAGTCAACTATAGTTCTTCGATTAATATTGAACAGCATGCAATGATTCCCCTTCGCAGCAACATACATTGATAGTTGTGCGGTATATTATCGAGATGACACGTACACTAGCGCATTGGTATAAACTGGGCTCTTCGGCTTTCTGGCATCGTCCATCAGCCTCTTCATTCGCAGGCAGTCCAGTAGGTAAGACGTGAATCCGAATAGCAGTGGTTGGGGAGATTCCACAGTTTGCAATGAATTAATGCTTATATGTTACAAAAATATGCTTAAAATACTATTTATTCACATTTCTTTATGTAACTTTCAAACTATAAGCCTAATTGTCATGAAATTTGGAAGTTAAGGGTTTGCAAGGCTCCTCTTTCATATGCAATTAATTTGGTTCAAATCGGTTAAGGGACCTTGGAGATAATATAGTCCCATATTGAAGTAGGACTACTTCTTTGATTTCTATATTGGGGTGCACTTTAGAAAAACGAAAAGGGAACATGTAACGAAAAGTGGTTATGGTTTGCACGCTTATCACTCAGTCATCCGTCAACAGATTCTAGAGATATTTGTAACAATCGATTGGAAATTTTTCAAAAAATCCATAACAATAGATTCAATATTTCCCAACCAGACGTTTAATAATTGAGAAAATATTAGACGTATATTCATTATTTCATTATTTTCATGTTTTTGCCTTCCCACGCCAATGCTTCCCTAGCACAGATGACAGAAATATATACGAGATGAGCTATGGGTTAAGCTGACCTTTGATTGTATTTAATTTACGCTCTATAGAATCCGCTCGAAAATTGTTGAGCTTCAGTGGGTGCTGCTTGCTCGGAATAAGGCATCGAAGACATTCAAATTCACCAAGCAAGACGCCAACAAACCGAAGAAGCCACCGACTCGTCCGCCAGCGAACGATATGGTTTTTGCTGCTATCAATACCCAGTAAAATCAATGGATCCTCGCTGCAAGCCGTTAGAAGGAAATCGCCGCTAGCCACAATTGTGACGTTCCAAGGTTGGACACATTTGTGAAAAAAGGTTTTGAAATTAGCTGTCGAAAAGCTGGTCCAAACAAAAAGAACAGGCGCTTCCGATTTGTTCAAGGTTGATAAAACGGACGAAAACAATATCTTTGCTAACTACTGCAAAGGCAGCTCCGATTAAAACTGTACTACTGGAGTAAATATGCGGGTGCCCCCGAACAAAAATCTACTAAGCCAATGAAAACCGTAGCAAAGGCACCGAAAGCCTCAGTCAAAGAAAGTCGTTCCAGCGGAGAAGGTGCCCGAAAAAAACTGTTGCCTAGATGTAAATTTCCTTGATTTGCATTACTAATATCTGGTAGAAAACAATCAGTTCTTTTAAGAACTACTGAATAAAAGTATACGAAGCAGTTAAATTGATTTTTCTCACATTTTAAAGTGATGTTGGTAGTTTAGTATGAGCGTTCGAAGTATGAGCCCGTCAGAAATTACATGTTTAAACCGTATTAAGACAAACCTTCCGAAGAATATTTCTGAACAAAATTGTTCATATACCTACACATGCAAAATAATACGAATTTAAGATTCTTTCTAAAAACATGAAACGAGTAAGCCACATTATCTGGCAAAAGAAAACTGCGCCACTTCGTAATTCGAGACTAAGCGTTTAGTGAGAAAATCGAATTGCATCTTCTTTTATATATTAGGCCCTAAAAAGGGCTAATTGTTGTATAGTTACAGAAGCCTGACCAGATACATTTACTATAGGCCGATATACTTTGGTACCTTCCGAGACGGCGCGCTTGGCAAACTCACCCGGCACAACCACACATAACTGTGAGTGCACGTCTGCCATGCCCGTTGCCGTGCCATCCCTGTCGGCATTAAATGAAAGAAAATAGCGTTGCTCTCCTAGTGGCTTGGCTTCTTCTTCTTTCTCCTATCGCGCTTTGCGGCCTTTCCACTGGTTTTCGGTGACATGAAGACGATGCTTCATATTAGGTTGCTCTGCAGAAACTGGTAGCTCTTCATTAAGGAAGCACCGGACACCGGTTTTGTTCAAACAATGTACGAAGTACGGTTTCGTTGTACCGCCTTTCTTTCGTGTCTATGATTGTCTGCCCTACGTTGATCCGCCTTTGTTACAACTTGTTGCCGTTTGCTCTGGTATATAATCAGAAGTAAGCCGGCGAACGGCACCAATTTTTGCATTGGCATCGGCACGGTACAGAACAGGCAGAGAGTTGCGATAAAACGCAGCGCGGCGGCAGCAGCAGCAGCGGATCATTGTTTGGTGTAGAGTGCGCCGAACGCGTTGGCACCGGAGCATCGATCTATTATCAGCTAAATTAGAATATTTGGTTGCGGGAGCGGAAGAGCTTGAATCAATGGAAAATGCTCTGTCCGGTAACCATTGTCACCATTGCCCTGGGAGGTGTTGTTTCAAACATTCAAGCCATTCTGCTGGCCGGATTTTCAACCACATAATTTACCACAACCCGTCCTTTTTAGGACGAACGAATTTGTTTATGAAGAGATGAAAATTTTCACTACACTAAATTTCTTTAATTAAATTTCCAAATGCCGCTGATTCTTCAAATCATGAAGAATTTCTTCTGATTTGATCTATAAAACGTTAAATATGTGGTGACTCACCATGCGGTCTTCTAACTCATGACGTTGCTTTAATTTTATTTTTGCTAAAAAATTTTGCCTTCCCACGCCAATGCTTCCCTAACAGGGATGAAAGAAATATATAGGAGAAGAGCTATGGATTAAATTCCCTTTGAATTGAATCAAAGTTTGATTGTATTTAATTTACGCTCTATAGAATCCGCTCGAAAATCGTTGAGCTTCAGCTGTTGCTACTTCCCCGGAATAAGGCAACGAAGACATCCAAATTCACTAAGCGAGACGCCAATAAACCAAAGAGTCAACGGATCCTCGTAGCAAGCCGTCTAGAAGTATATCGCCGCCAGCTACAATTGTGACGTTTCAAGGTTGGACACATTCGTGAAAAAGGCTTTGAAGTTAGTTTTCAACAAGTGAAAGCTGGTCCAAACAAAGAACTGGCGCTTCCGGTTCGTTCGCCTACCAAACTTGCTAGCGAGAAGCAAGATTACTAAGTCAATGAGGACCATAGCAAAGGCATCGAAAACTCCAAAGCCAAAAGAAGTTCTAACGGAGAATGCGGTCCGAAAAAAGCTGCTGCCTACAGCTGGTAGAAAACAATCAGTTCTTTTAAGAACTACTGAATAAGTATATGAAGCAGTTGAATTGATTTTGCGAACGGCATCATTTTCGCGTTGTTTGCGTTACAAATAATAATGAGAGTTACGATTTTATCTCCCTGTCCGGACGCGGCAAAGGTGGTAATACTCGGCAGCAGCCGATTATTGTTTGGTGTGGAGTAGAAATTACGCCGACCGTGTTGGATTCGAAACATCGATTTATTATTGTCAATTGCAAGGAAAATTGTCCAATCAATAAGTGCGCAATCGCTCATAAAAGTGCTATTTTAGCTTAAATCGTATCGGTCTCTTCGGCGCACTTATTGCTTGGAAGATAACGAAAAAGTGCGCCGAAGATATCGAAACGATTTAATGCAAAATAGCACTTTTATGAGCGATATCGCACTTTGGATGGTACAATTTTACTTGCAATTGACAATAAGCTGCTATAATAGAATATTAAATAAGCTAGAAAACCCAAATTTTGGTCGTGGAAGCAGAAGGGCTTAAATTGGTGGGATGCCCATCTGAAGGACGAAAGTTGACAATGGACACTACGAGTCAGAAATTTGAGAATTAGAGATTAACAAACGGACCTTTTCAGGTCCACCATATAAATTAGCTGAAGAGTTGAAATTATGAATTTCTCACATGTAAGAACACAATGCTTTAATGCGCAATTTGAGCATCTATATATGAAATTCATACAAAAATCACCGGTTTTAGCATTGGGAGACGAATTGCGCTACATTCGTAGTCCTACTTCAAGCCTGCGCCCGTGCCACTAGGCATGGACCCTTGTACTTTTTTTCATATTTTTATACATAACTTTTGAACTAAAAGTCCGATCAGTATGAAACTCAATAGCGATCTATGGGACACATAGACCTTTCATTTGACACTAAGAACATTAAAATCGGTCCAGCAATCTCCGAGAAACACACACACACACACACACACACACACACACACACATACACACACACACACACACACACACACACACACACACACACACACACACACACACACACACACACACACACACACACACACACACACACACACACACACACACACACACACACACACACACACACACACACACACACACACACACACACACACACACACACACACACACACACACACACACACACACACACACACACACACACACACACACACACACACACACACACACACACACACACACACACACACACACACACACACACACACACACACACACACACACACACACACACACACACACACACACACACACACACACACACACACACACACACACACACACACACACACACACACACACACACACACACACACACACACACACACACACACACACACACACACACACACACACACACACACACACACACACACACACACACACACACACACACACACACACACACACACACACACACACACACACACACACACACACACACACACACACACACACACACACACACACACACACACAGAGGATGGTAAATTGGTTGAATAATGCGCTCCAGAGCTACCACGAAGTTCCACAGCCTCTTATTTAGCAACTCCTATCTCTACCTCCTCGTGGTACCATCCGGGATACGTTCCTTAGTGGAAATCGGACAACCGGTGGAAACTAGGGTCGTATGCGGACTCAAAATCCTTAGTGGCCGGTAAAATTCACAACGTATTGCGTAAAATAAATCTATTTTCTATCCCTGGGTGCGTAAATACTTGTAAGCGTCATTTATGTTATTCGATGAACACCATATTTAGTTTTATAATCGGTCGGCCTTAACTTTCGGGTTTCAAAGCCACATACGAAACTTGTTTTGAACTGACAATATGAAATATGTGTTCATAGCAGATTTTTTGATATTTTTTTTTTTGAGTGGTTTTAACGCAGACGGTAGATTTTTTTTTTGATATTTTGATATTACATAATACCATGCGTTCAAAAGTTAGCATCTTTGAAAAACAAGAGTTCAGAAAAATTATTATTATACTTCGCTTTTGAAGAAAAAGGATATCTACACCAAAATGATTAATCTCAAAATTTTACTATTAGTTTGCTTGACTTCAATTTTGCAATATATCTAAATTAGAAAAAATAACTGAATAGAGCATTAGATATGAAAAAGAGAAATTGAACTTTTTCTTAGCTGGCGCTCCTTCAGATAATTATTTTTGCATGAAAATCAAAACTTAAGCTAATTTTGAATGTACTTTCATGAAAAGATAGTCATTAACTTGATCACATCGTTTTTACAATGTTAGAGGGTTAGGAAAACAAGATGAGGTCGAAAAATAGTGCAAAAACTGCACCATAAACATGCTTGAGAATGAGAAATATGATCGATATGATTTGCAGTGCTTGTCATTTTTGATTTATTTATTAAAACATGATACATGACATAAGACATCTGTCCTTTAAAATGTCACTAACGAAAACAAATCTTACAAAGTTACTACCGTGCAACGTTTACTTTCTATTTTTCATACAACATTTCTAAGCTCTAGTATCTATGGATTGAAGAGAGCATCTATTAATGCGCAAAATTTGTATGAAATTTGTATAAATTTATTTGGAAAAATCAACTCACTAGTATTTTGATCCTATACACCACTATATGTACTTATATACTTAAATTAACTGCTTTTCTCCGCTTTTTGCTTTTCTTGTACAATTGTTAGTAACAGCAAGTGAAGAAAATGACGATTGAAATCTGAAATCAAAGAAAAGAAAAAACTTTTCGATTGAATCCCACTATTTAACATTTATTTGCGACAGATACGTAGTTCTTTAGACTTGGGTTTTATCGGCTCATCAGTCAGAAAAAAATAAACGAAATTTAGCTTTGCCCTAACGTTTCAACATTATATTATGTCTTTTTCAAAGAGCTGTAAGGGAAAGGGGTACACAAAATATATATGGTTTTACATTAATCGGAAACATTTCTTACAAACAAATTTTTCTCAGTGTACTTACATAGCTATTCGTTTTGTCGTATTATTGTTTATATAGGTATCGTCATTGTGCGTCAAATGTATCGTCCTGTTATATGAATTGTCAAAGGTTTCTTAATATATAAACGTATAGTGTAGACGAAAAAAACTCACATGCATATAAATAAAAACAAAAATAAAAACAGAAACGTACACTAACATCACACACTAAACAATTCTGCTCATACCGCCATCACATCATTCCAGGGGCTTGCGATGGGTGCCATGTTTTTGTTGCCAACATCTCAGCACATCTCGACAAAGGTTGGCAGCAAATCTACCTGTCAGACGGGCGCTATTTCTTGCATTTTTTGAAATAGCGCCCTTCGTTAAGTGGACTGTCAAACACCGTTCGTTAAGATACGGATAGCACCCCGCTGCATCATTCACATGCAGCGGTTTGTCCTGCGTTCTGTTTGCTATTGTTGACAATGGTATGAAAGATGCCGGCGTATGTTGTACTAAGGCCTGCGATGTCACTTCTCTTGTTGACTGTGTTGGTGTTTGTCGCTATGTGGCACATCTCGAGAATCGGCAGTGCTGCCATATTCTGGTGTTGGTCGAGTATTGTTGTGTCGTGAAGATTGAAAGTGTGTTTTGTTTTTATACAATGTGCCAACAATGCTGTTTTTTCACTGAGTGTTGTAAATTGTGAATCATCGAAACTAGTATCTGAGCTAATCAATTTTTGTAACGCATTTATGTTTGATTTGTGTCCACTAATTCTAGTTTTTAATTTGTTCGTTGACATACCTATATACACTGCACATTACATTGCAGTGTTCGTCTTTTGCTATTTTATCTTTTGTTTGTGTATAATATTGTTTAGCTAAGTTTGTGTTTCGTGTGGCTAATTTTACGCTAGAGTAGTCTTTTTTCAGGTATTTGCCTATTTTGTCAGTGAGGTAGGGAATGTATAATATTGACCGGTAAGTAGTATCTGCGTTGTTTTGGTCCGGTTGGTTGACAATATTTTGTCGGGTGTTTCTTCTGTTGATGAGGCGATTGCGTAGTTTTTTCGGATAATCATTCAGCTCCAAATGTCGGTGCATTATCTCCAATTTCGACGCTTCTGACAGACCGGGAGACAGTTTATCGACTCTGTTGATGAAGTTGATGGCCATATTTATTTTTTGATGTGGGGGATGCGCTGACAGATAATTTAGGAAACGGCCACTCGCAATGGGTTTCTGATACCATTCGGTGGAGATGTGCTGGTCGTCATGCCTCACTAACAGCATGTCCAAAAAGGGTAACCGGTTGTTCTCCTCAACCTCACAAGTGAATTGGATATTGGGATTGTAACTGTTGAAAGTGTCGACTACATGATCCAGTTTGTCCAGTGGAATGGCTGTAACTAAATCGTCCACATACTTTTTGATGAACGGTAGTTTTACATTCAGTTGTTTTAAAACGCAGTCTAATAGAGTTTCTGTGACAAGGTCCGCTATTGTAGGTGATAGCGGGTTGCCCATAGCTGTACCAAAAGTCTGTTTGTAAAACCGACCGTCGAACTTGAAGAAACTGGCGTCAATGCAGAATTCTACTAGCTCAAGAAACAAATCTAAACAAATGTTTTTGGCGTGTGGTTTAATTTGTTCCCAACCACATATCACGTCATGGCATACTAGGTCTTTCGGAATACAGGTGAACAATGACACTACATCTAGTGAAATCAACGAGTATCCAGGCGGTAGTGTAACACTATTGATAAAATCACAAAATTCGAAGGAATCCTTGATATTGTACGAACTGTCGATTGAATTTTGAATCATTTTTCCCACAAACTTTGAAAGTTCGTAAGACGGGGCAGTCATATTAGGTACCACTGGTCTCAAAGGCAAGCCGGGTTTATGTGCTTTCGGAAGTCCGTAGATTCTTGGGCATGATGCATTTTGTGATTTTAAAGTAGAGGCTGTTTTTCGGTCTATAAGTTTCAGATTGTGTAGCCGCTCGATAAGAGAGTTGGTGTTACGCTGAAAACCTGATGTGGGGTATCGTGTCAACAGTTTGTATGTCTTGGAATCCTCAAGAAGCGTTGACATCTTTTGCTTATAGTCTGACGCACACATAACTACGGTTTTGTTGCCTTTGTCTGATTGTACCACAATAATGTCTGGATTGGACTTCAAGAATGTTTTGGTTACTCTTTCCGCCCGTTCACATGTTAGAGCAAGCGGTTCCCACTGTTTGCTGCGATTGGATGACTGGTAAAGATGATTTTGTATAATGTTAATTGTCCTTTCTTGCAAGTCAACAATCCTATTACGACAAACATTTGCGAAGTCAGACTACTTCCACAAAGAAGAAATTTGATCGATTGTTTAGAACCGTTATGGAAGGTAGAAGTAAACAAATACCGAAAGGGAACCCAAAAGCTGTCCACAATGGAACCACAAAAATACTACCACCAGAAACAGAATTCTTGCTAAATCTTGGCCCCAAATTTGCTTTACCCCAAACCATTTCGAACACAATCCCATATTTTCATCTGATTGCGGACATAGAATGTATCTTGAAGGCAAATTCCGACATAGATGTGCAGAATAGAAACCGCTGTGGATTAGCAAACATTATACAAAATCATCTTTACCAGTCATCCAATCGCAGCAAACAGTGGGAACCGCTTGCTCTAACATGTGAACGGGCGGAAAGAGTAACCAAAACATTCTTGAAGTCCAATCCAGACATTATTGTGGTACAATCAGACAAAGGCAACAAAACCGTAGTTATGTGTGCGTCAGACTATAAGCAAAAGATGTCAACGCTTCTTGAGGATTCCAAGACATACAAACTGTTGACACGATACCCCACATCAGGTTTTCAGCGTAACACCAACTCTCTTATCGAGCGGCTACACAATCTGAAACTTATAGACCGAAAAACAGCCTCTACTTTAAAATCACAAAATGCATCATGCCCAAGAATCTACGGACTTCCGAAAGCACATAAACCCGGCTTGCCTTTGAGACCAGTGGTACCTAATATGACTGCCCCGTCTTACGAACTTTCAAAGTTTGTGGGAAAAATGATTCAAAATTCAATCGACAGTTCGTACAATATCAAGGATTCCTTCGAATTTTGTGATTTTATCAATAGTGTTACACTACCGCCTGGATACTCGTTGATTTCACTAGATGTAGTGTCATTGTTCACCTGTATTCCGAAAGACCTAGTATGCCATGACGTGATATGTGGTTGGGAACAAATTAAACCACACGCCAAAAACATTTGTTTAGATTTGTTTCTTGAGCTAGTAGAATTCTGCATTGACGCCAGTTTCTTCAAGTTCGACGGTCGGTTTTACAAACAGACTTTTGGTACAGCTATGGGCAACCCGCTATCACCTACAATAGCGGACCTTGTCACAGAAACTCTATTAGACTGCGTTTTAA
This sequence comes from Sabethes cyaneus, assembly GCF_943734655.1. Lineage (NCBI taxonomy): Eukaryota > Metazoa > Arthropoda > Insecta > Diptera > Culicidae > Sabethes > Sabethes cyaneus. The sequence goes on from NC_071354.1 coordinate 121,879,558, forward strand.
AACAACTGAATGTAAAACTACCGTTCATCAAAAAGTATGTGGACGATTTAGTTACAGCCATTCCACTGGACAAACTGGATCATGTAGTCGACACTTTCAACAGTTACAATCCCAATATCCAATTCACTTGTGAGATTGAGGAGAACAACCGGTTACCCTTTTTGGACATGCTGTTAGTGAGGCATGACGACCAGCACATCTCCACCGAATGGTATCAGAAACCCATTGCGAGTGGCCGTTTCCTAAATTATCTGTCAGCGCATCCCCCACATCAAAAAATAAATATGGCCATCAACAGAGTCGACAAACTGTCTCCCGGTCTGTCAGAAGCGTCGAAATTGGAGATAATGCACCGACATTTGGAGCTGAATGATTATCCGAAAAAACTACGCAATCGCCTCATCAACAGAAGAAACACCCGACAAAATATTGTCAACCAACCGGACCAAAACAACGCAGATACTACTTACCGGTCAATATTATACATTCCCTACCTCACTGACAAAATAGGCAAATACCTGAAAAAAGACTACTCTAGCGTAAAATTAGCCACACGAAACACAAACTTAGCTAAACAATATTATACACAAACAAAAGATAAAATAGCAAAAGACGAACACTGCAATGTAATTTGCAGTGTATATAGGTATGTCAACGAACAAATTAAAAACTAGAATTAGTGGACACAAATCAAACATAAATGCGTTACAAAAATTGATTAGCTCAGATACTAGTTTCGATGATTCACAATTTACAACACTCAGTGAAAAAACAGCATTGTTGGCACATTGTATAAAAACAAAACACACTTTCAATCTTCACGACACAACAATACTCGACCAACACCAGAATATGGCAGCACTGCCGATTCTCGAGATGTGCTACATAGCGACAAACACCAACACAGTCAACAAGAGAAGTGACATCGCAGGCCTTAGTACAACATACGCCGGCATCTTTCATACCATTGTCAACAATAGCAAACAGAACGCAGGACAAACCGCTGCATGTGAATGATGTGATGGCGGTATGAGCAGAATTGTTTAGTGTGTGATGTTAGTGTACGTTTCTGTTTTTATTTTTGTTTTTATTTATATGCATGTGAGTTTTTTTCGTCTACACTATACGTTTATATATTAAGAAACCTTTGACAATTCATATAACAGGACGATACATTTGACGCACAATGACGATACCTATATAAATAATAATACGACAAAACGAATAGCTATGTAAGTACACTGAGAAAAATTTGTTTGTAAAAAATGTTTCCGATTAATGTAAAACCATATATATTTTGTGTACCCCTTTCCCTTACAGCTCTTTGAAAAAGACATAATATAATGTTGAAACGTTAGGGCAAAGCTAAATTTCGTTTATTTTTTTCTGACTGATGAGCCGATAAAACCCAAGTCTAAAGAATTATTGAATACAGTCGATAACCACGTCAAATAAAATGATACGTAGTTCGCCTACGACGTGCAGGCTTCATCAGTGTCTTATTTCAAAGCGTATACGTATCTGTCGCGAATAAATATTAAATAGTGGAATTTAGTCGGTAAACGTTTTGCCTTTCTACTATATAAATATATAGTATAAAGGTATAGAAATCACTTGGAAAACCGGAAATGGAAAAAAGGTCCTGCGGGCTGAATGTCATATACCATTCGACTCAGTTTCGAAAACTGAGCATTTTCTGTTTGTGTGTATGCATGTGTGTGTGTGTGTGTATGTGTGTGTGTGTGTGTGTAACGCTTTTAATCTCACTCACTTTTCTCGGAGATGGCTGGACCGATTTTAATGTTCTTAGTGTCAAATGAAAGGTCTAAGTGTCCCATAGGTCGCTATTGAATTTCATACTGATCGGACTTTTAGTTCAAAAGTTATGTATAAAAATCAGAGGGGTTGTGTACAAGACACGACCGCATATATAAGTGACGCAGGACTACGTAAGTCTCTTTGTAGTGATAGTAGCATGTATTCATGCTTGTAATCATTCGATTCTTCATGTATACATGATATATGCAACAAATATACATGCTACATGCGTTGTATGTAACATTTATCAAAGTAGTAACATTGCATACGTTCAATTCTCAAAAGATTGTGCATTTGAAAACAATTTAACAAAACCAAGAACACAAACTATTACTTTCCTGCTACCTTACTAAAATTAAAGATTGTTTTTATTATCCATGGTTTCCCACGTTGAAGGGATTTTACCAATTCAATCCTATTTTATCAACAGCACATCTTTTCACTAAAATTCTAATGAAACGGCAAGCATGCGTATTCATACAGAGCCGTATTATAACCGAACACTACAGCTGTAGCACACTTTTCCAACACAGATATCAAATTCGCCGAAGTTTAATCGTTACGCAGTAAAGAATTTGCGATCTATTGGGACAACGAGCTTGTGTCATTTTTTCTGGCACACTTCCCTAACACAGACATCAGATTGGACTAGGCTTAATCGCGTTCGTAAGAAATCTGTTGGCACGAGGGGGCTTTGTCACTCTCTTTGACGTACTTCCCAAGCAAGGACGTCAAAATGGTCTAGGTTGAACCGCGGTGTTAAGAAATCTTGTTGAAATGAGGACACTGTCACTTGTTTTGGCTTACTTCCCAAGCACAGATATCAAATTGGTATAGGTTTAGATCATCGTAAAGAATCTTCCAACCAATCACGAAGCAAGAATTCTGGTAAAACATAGGTTCATTATTTTCAATTTTTCAATAGTTCAACATCAAGAATCCATGTTTTTCTTCATTTGGGTCAATTCTTAGAAGATTTTCCGATAGATTGGTGTAAGAATATTGAAAATCGATCGGAAAACCGCTGAGCTATTAGCGCTCAAAACTTTTCATTTTTCGTGACGCTCGCATTTTTCGATTTTTTGGATTGACACCCTATCTCAAAACTTGCCGTAAGACGTAGTCCTACGTCAAAAATACGAAAAATATGGGACTTCATTAACTCATAGATCCCTTAACCGATTTGAACAAAATTAATTGCATATGAAAGAGGAGTCTTGCAAACCCTTAACTTCCAAATTTCATGACGATTGGACTTGTAGTTTGAAAGTTACATAAAGAAATGTGAAAAAATAGTATCTAAAACATATTTTTGCCTTTCTACTATATAAATATATAGTATAAAGGTATAGAAATCACTCGAAAAACCGGAAATGGAAAGAAGGTCCTGCGGGCCGAATGTGATATACCATTCGACTTCGTTTCGAAAACTGAGCATTTTCTGTGTGTGTATGTATGTGTGTGTGTATGTGTGTGTGTGTATGTGACGCTTTTCAATCTCACTCACTTTTCTCGGAGATGGCTGTACCGATTTTTATGATCTTAGTGTCAAATGAAAGGTCTAGGTGTCCCATAGGTCGCTATTGAATTTCATACTGATCGGACTTTTAGTTCAAAAGTTATGTATAAATTAGTGTCAAATGAAAGGTCTAGGTGTCCCATAGGTCGCTATTGAATTTCATACTGATCGGACTTTTAGTTCAAAAGTTATGTATAAAAATACGAAAAATATGGGGCTTCATTATCTCATAGGTCCTTCAACCGATTTGAACCAAATTGATTGCATATGAAAGAGGAGCCTTGCAAACCCTTAACTTCCGAATTTCATGACGATTGGACTTGGACGATTGGATAGTTACATAAAGAAATGTGAAAAAATTGTATTTAAAACATATTTTTGTAACATATAAGCATTAATTGAATGTAAAGCATCACCAGATTTATTATCATTTGAAAATTTCTGTTGAGATCTATCAAACGAAACCGAGTTATTGAAAATCGGACGGTTCATTCAAAAGTTATTCAAACTTTAACACTTAAGCACCGTATATTAAACCGTTAAAACGTGTAAAATCAAAACATTTCAATCAAATGTTGATTGTATTCAATGTGTGTGATGTATGTGTGTATGTATGTGTGTGCGTATGTATGTATGTATGTATGTATGTATGTATGTATGTATGTATGTATGTATGTATGTATGTATGTATGTATGTATGTATGTATGTATGTATGTGTGTATGTATGTGTGTATGTATGTATATGTGTGTTTGTGATGACGATTTGCAATTTTGAAATTTGCATTGAAATTCAAGGAGAGTGTGAAACATGTCAATTGTCTGAAGTTTTCGAAGCCTCTTAGTGGAATGTGGAATACGAACTCTGAAATTAAAGAAAAGAAAAAACTTTTTCCGACTGAATTCCAATATTTAAAATTTATTCGCGACAGATACGTATACACTTCGAAATAAGACACTGATGAAGCCTGCATGTTGTAGGCGAACTATGCATCTGTCGCAAATAAATATTAAATACAGTGGGATTTCGAATTTGGCAACAAATGCGTGTCGCCTATGTTGCTAAAATCGAAACCGTGCCAAAATCGAGACCCTTTTTGATATGACAAAATTGAATGTAAATGCATTGGAAATTAACTAAATGTTATTAATCAACGATTGCAACCTTTTTCACAAAATCCGCCAAGACCTATCCCACAAAATCCGCCAAGACCTATCCATGCGGTGTAAGTAAGTTTTTGGTGACCTACGGTAAGACATAGTCCTACGGCAATAAAAATATTATTGTTCGAAACATTCTATGATCGCAAACTTTTTTTCATGAACACACTTAGGGCAATATTTTTTCGTCATTTAAAGTAATGCGGAAACTGACTGATATTTAAGCATACTTTTGGAAGTAAAATATTTTGTGTTGCCAAAAACGGATACTTTTGTTGCCAAAATCGAACCATGCCAAATTCGAAATCCCACTGTAGTGGGATTCAATCGGAAAAAGTTTTTTCTTTTCTTTAATTTCAGATTTCGATTTAAAATGACAATAAATAAATAATAATAAATAATAAATAAATAAATAAATAAATTTTCTTCACTTGCTGTAACTCGCAATTAGACAAGAAAAGCAAAAAGCGAAGAAAAGCAGTTAATTTAAGCATTTAGATATAGTGGTGTATAGGATTTAATATACTAATGGATTGATTTTTCCAGATAAACTTATATAAATTGCAAACAATTTTTGCGCATCAATAGACGCTGTTTCCAATCAATAGATACTAGAGCTTATAAATTTTATATAAAAATAGGAGCAAAACATTGGTAGTAATTTTGTACGATTTGTTTTCGTTAGTGACACTTTTAAAGACAGAAATCTTATGTCATGCATCATATTTCAATAAATAAATCGAATTGACCAGCACTGGAAATCACATCGATCATATTTCCCATTCTCAAGCATGTTTATGGCACAGCTTTTGCACTATTCGACCTCATCTTGTTTTCCTAACCCTCTAACGGGATACATTGTAAAAACGATGCGATCAAGCTAATGACTATCTTTTCATGAAAGTACATTCAAAAGAAGCTTAAGGGGAAACCGAAAGTGGCTCAAAGATGGCTGGATAAATGGCTACCATTCGAAGCATGTATTGTTTTGCGCCTTAAAAATGCATCTGTATTGGCAAAGCACGCTTTCGCCACGTAATCAGTGCTTCCAGCGCTGTTATAATTTCCTAAAACTTGTAATTCAATTTATCGATCTGCTATGTATCAATAAATGCTCAGCAAAACATAATTGCTAATGGAAAATAAATTTAACTGAACATATCGATCATTACGTGTTCATAAAAGCGACCAATGTATAATTTGGAATTAGTTAATAGATATTTGGTTACGCACATATTTCGTTGAACTAGCGATTTCCGAAAAAGCAGCAACACAGTATCAAACTTTCGTCACATCAATGAGCTTTTAAAGAGCTTTCAACTTTCGCCGCAGCTTTTAAAGAGCTTTCAACTTTCGCCGCATCGATGCGCTTAGAGTGAAATAAACAAACAAAACGCAAACGCAGGAATCAAAAACGCAATCCGATGCAAGCGGATTAATTAAACATCCTAGTTATCCTACGCATTATTCAGTTGCTGCTGTTAATTTTGATTGAATCGGAATGCCTTGATAAAGAAAACAAACCTTTTTTCGGGATGTTTGTAGTCAGTGCGGTTGGCTGCGAATCAGCTGTTTATGTTTGCAAGCTCCGCTATTTGACATATTTTACCAATACAATACAATACAATTTATGCAATATTCAAATAAACGTTTAGGTTTTTAACGAACACATGAGATGTACAGTACAGTGTTTGTCGCACTAACACAATAACGTGAGCCACTTTCGGTTCCGCCTTAAGTTTTGATTTTCATTCAAAAACAATTATCTGAAGGAGCGTCAGCTAAGAAATATTTCCATTTCTCTTTTTTTATATCTAATGCTCTATTCAGTTATTTTTTCTAATTCAGATATATTGCAAAATTGAAGCCAAGCAAACTAATAGTAAAATTTTGAGATCAACCATTTTGTTGTAGATATCCTTTTTCTTCAAAATCGAAATATAATAATAATTTTTCTGAACTCTTGTTTTTCAAAGATGCTAACTTTTGAACGCATGGTATTAATATCAAAATATCAAAAATCTGCTGCACATATTTCATATATATATATACTAGCTGACCCAACAAACTTCGTATTGCCACAAATTAGCCTGTGTTGTACATGAATCATGAGAGTCCATATCCCCCTACCACAGGGGTGAGAGGTCTCTAACTATCGTAAAATAAATTCAAGACTCCAAAATCTCCCACATGCCAAATTTGGTTCCACTTGCTTGATTAGTTCTCAAGTTATAAGGAAATTTGAATTTCATTTGTATGGGAGCTCCCCTCTTCAAAGGGGAAGGGGTCGTAATTCACCATAGAAAAAATTTCTGCCATCTAAAACTCCTACATGCCAAATTTGGTTCCATTTGATTGATTAGTTCTCGAGATAAGAGGAAATTTGCATTTCAGTTGTATGGAAGCTCACCCTCTTAAAGGGGAGATGGGCCATAACTCGCTTTCTAAAGAAGAGAGGGGTCTCAATTCACCATAGAAAAAAATCTTGCGTCCAAAACCACTTACATGTCAAATTTGGTTCCATTTGCTTGATTAGTTCTAGAGTTATGAGGAAATTTGTTTTTCATTTGTATAGGAGCCCGCCCCCCGTCTTAAAGTGGGGAAATCCATAGAAAATATACCATAGAAAATATTCTTGCCTACAAAACCACCCACATGATAAATTTGGTTCCATTTGCTTGATTAGTTCTAGAGTTATGAGGAAATTTGTATTTCGTTTGTATGAGAGCCCTCACTCTTAGAAAGGTAAGGGGTCCTTATTCATCATAAAAAAATGGTTGCCTCTAAAAACACCCACATGCCAGATATGGTTCCATTTGCTTGATTAGTTCTCGAATTAGGAGGAAATTTGTATTTCATTTGTGTAGAAACACCCCCTCTTAAAGTTGGGAGGGGTCCTAATTCACCATAGAAAATATTTTTGCCTCCAGAAACCTCCACATGCCAAATTTGGTTCTATTTGCTTGATTAGTTCTCGAGTTATGAGGAAATTTGAATTTCATTTGTATAGGAGCCCCCCCTCCTAAAGTGGGTAGGGATCCCAATTCATCATAGAAAAAATTTTTGTCTCCAAAAACACACACGTGCCAAATTTGGTTCCATTTGCTTGATTAGTTCTCGAGTTATGAGGAAATTTGGATTTCGTTTGTATAGGAGCCCCCCCTCTTAAAGTTGGGAGGGGTCCTAATTCACCATAGAAAATATTCTTGCCCTCGAAAACTTTCACATGCCAAATTTGGTTTCATTTGCTTGATTAGCTCTCGAGTTATGAGGAAATTTGTATTTCATTTGTATAGGAGCCCCCCTTCTAAAGTGAGGAGGGGACCCAGTTCATCATAGAAAAAAATTTTGTCTCCAAAAACACCCACGTGTCAAATTTGGTTCCATTTGCTTGATTAGTTCTCGAGTTATGAGGAAATTTGTATGGAAGCCCCCCCTTTTAAAGAGGAGAGGAGTTATAATTCCCCTTATAAAGAGGGGAGGGGTCTCAATTTACCATAGAATAAATTCTTCTCACCGAAAACACCCACATGGCAAATTTTGTTCTATTTGCTTGATTAGTTGTCGAGTTATGCAGAAATTTGTGTTTCATTAGTATAGGAGCCCCCCCTCTTAGTGGGGGAGGGGTTTCTAACTATCACTAAAACCTTTCCTGGCCCCAAAAAACCTCTACATGCATATTTTCATGCCGATTGGTTCAGTAGTTTTCGATTCTATAAGGAACATACGGACAGACAGACAGACAGACAGACAGACAGACAGACAGACAGACAGACAGACAGACAGACAGACAGACAGACAGACAGACAGACAGACAGACAGACAGACAGACAGACAGACAGACAGACAGACAGACAGACAGACAGACAGACAGACAGACAGACAGACAGACAGACAGACAGACAGACAGACAGACAGACAGACAGACAGACAGACAGACAGACAGACAGACAGACAGACAGACAGACAGACAGACAGACAGACAGACAGACAGACAGACAGACAGACAGACAGACAGACAGACAGACAGACAGACAGACAGACAGACAGACAGACAGACAGACAGACAGACAGACAGACAGACAGACAGACAGACAGACAGACAGACAGACAGACAGACAGACAGACAGACAGACAGACAGACAGACAGACAGACAGACAGACAGACAGACAGACAGACAGACAGACAGACAGACAGACAGACAGACAGACAGACAGACAGACAGACAGACAGACAGACAGACAGACAGACAGACAGACAGACAGACAGACAGACAGACAGACAGACAGACAGACAGACAGACAGACAGACAGACAGACAGACAGACAGACAGACAGACAGACAGACAGACAGACAGACAGACAGACAGACAGACAGACAGACAGACAGACAGACAGACAGACAGACAGACAGACAGACAGACAGACAGACAGACAGACAGACAGACAGACAGACAGACAGACAGACAGACAGACAGACAGACAGACAGACAGACAGACAGACAGACAGACAGACAGACAGACAGACAGACAGACAGACAGACAGACAGACAGACAGACAGACAGACAGACAGACAGACAGACAGACAGACAGACAGACAGACAGACAGACAGACAGACAGACAGACAGACAGACAGACAGACAGACAGACAGACAGACAGACAGACAGACAGACAGACAGACAGACAGACAGACAGACAGACAGACAGACAGACAGACAGACAGACAGACAGACAGACAGACAGACAGACAGACAGACAGACAGACAGACAGACAGACAGACAGACAGACAGACAGACAGACAGACAGACAGACAGACAGACAGACAGACAGACAGACAGACAGACAGACAGACAGACAGACAGACAGACAGACAGACAGACAGACAGACAGACAGACAGACAGACAGACAGACAGACAGACAGACAGACAGACAGACAGACAGACAGACAGACAGACAGACAGACAGACAGACAGACAGACAGACAGACAGACAGACAGACAGACAGACAGACAGACAGACAGACAGACAGACAGACAGACAGACAGACAGACAGACAGACAGACAGACAGACAGACAGACAGACAGACAGACAGACAGACAGACAGACAGACAGACAGACAGACAGACAGACAGACAGACAGACAGACAGACAGACAGACAGACAGACAGACAGACAGACAGACAGACAGACAGACAGACAGACAGACAGACAGACAGACAGACAGACAGACAGACAGACAGACAGACAGACAGACAGACAGACAGACAGACAGACAGACAGACAGACAGACAGACAGACAGACAGACAGACAGACAGACAGACAGACAGACAGACAGACAGACAGACAGACAGACAGACAGACAGACAGACAGACAGACAGACAGACAGACAGACAGACAGACAGACAGACAGACAGACAGACAGACAGACAGACAGACAGACAGACAGACAGACAGACAGACAGACAGACAGACAGACAGACAGACAGACAGACAGACAGACAGACAGACAGACAGACAGACAGACAGACAGACAGACAGACAGACAGACAGACAGACAGACAGACAGACAGACAGACAGACAGACAGACAGACAGACAGACAGACAGACAGACAGACAGACAGACAGACAGACAGACAGACAGAGACAGACAGACAGACAGACAGACAGACAGACAGACAGACAGACAGACAGACAGACAGACAGACAGACAGACAGACAGACAGACAGACAGACAGACAGACAGACAGACAGACAGACAGACAGACAGACAGACAGACAGACAGACAGACAGACAGACAGACAGACAGACAGACAGACAGACAGACAGACAGACAGACAGACAGACAGACAGACAGACAGACAGACAGACAGACAGACAGACAGACAGACAGACAGACAGACAGACAGACAGACAGACAGACAGACAGACAGACAGACAGACAGACAGACAGACAGACAGACAGACAGACAGACAGACAGACAGACAGACAGACAGACAGACAGACAGACAGACAGACAGACAGACAGACAGACAGACAGACAGACAGACAGACAGACAGACAGACAGACAGACAGACAGACAGACAGACAGACAGACAGACAGACAGACAGACAGACAGACAGACAGACAGACAGACAGACAGACAGACAGACAGACAGACAGACAGACAGACAGACAGACAGACAGACAGACAGACAGACAGACAGACAGACAGACAGACAGACAGACAGACAGACAGACAGACAGACAGACAGACAGACAGACAGACAGACAGACAGACAGACAGACAGACAGACAGACAGACAGACAGACAGACAGACAGACAGACAGACAGACAGACAGACAGACAGACAGACAGACAGACAGACAGACAGACAGACAGACAGACAGACAGACAGACAGACAGACAGACAGACAGACAGACAGACAGACAGACAGACAGACAGACAGACAGACAGACAGACAGACAGACAGACAGACAGACAGACAGACAGACAGACAGACAGACAGACAGACAGACAGACAGACAGACAGACAGACAGACAGACAGACAGACAGACAGACAGACAGACAGACAGACAGACAGACAGACAGACAGAAATCCTTCTTTATAGGTATATATATATATATATATATATATATATATATATATATATATATATATATATATATATATATATATATATATATATATATATATATATATATATATATTCATTCAAGACTGCAAAAATTATCTTTTGTGTTTACGTTATGTTTCTATAAATCACGTAAATGTTATAAAACTAAATAAGGTGTTCATCAAGTAACATAAATGACGCTTACAAGTATTTCTGCACCCAAGGAAATATAATTATTGTACGCAATACGTTGTGAATTTGACTGGCAAATAAGAATTTTGAGAAATACAGAACGGATATTTCAAAATATAGTCAAGTTAATTAGAGATGTTCCTGAGAAATTAAATAGTGATTATTGTGGCAGTAGAAAGGCTAGGCCACGCCGCTAGGTGGATTAATTCGGGTTTTGTAACATATAAGCATCAATTCAATGAAAAACATCACATATTCTATTATTATTTGAAAATTACTGCTGAGATCTATCAAACGAAACCGAGTTATTGAAAATCGGACGGTTCATTCAAAAGTTATTCAAACTTTTACACTTAAGCACCGTATTTTAAATCGTTAAAACGTGTGAAATCAAAGCATATCAATCAAATGTTGATTGTATTCAATATGTGTGATGTATGTGTGCGTGTATGTATGTATGTATGTATGTATGTATGTATGTATGTATGTATGTATGTATGTATGTATGTATGTATGTATGTATGTATGTATGTGTGTGTATGTGATGACAATTTGCAATTTTTAAATTTGCATTGAAATTCAAGAAAAGTGAGAAACATGTCAATTGTCTGAAGTTTTCGAAGCCTCTTAGTGGAATACGAACTCTGAAATTAAAGAAAAGAAAAAATTTTTACCGACTAAATTCCACTATTTAATATTTATTCGCGACAGATACGTATACGCTTTGAAATAAAACACTGATGAAGCCTGCACGTCGTAGGCGAACTACGTGTCTGTTGCAAATAAATATTAAATAGTGGGATTCAATCGAAAAGTTTTTTCTTTTCTTTGATTTCACATTTCAATTGTCATTTTCTTCACTTGCTGTTACTCACAATTGTACAAGAAAAGCAAAATGCGAAGAAAATCAGTTAATTTAAGCATGTAGGTGTAGTGGTGTAGAGGATTAAAATACTAGTGAGTTGATTTTTCCAAATAAATTTATACAAATTTCATACAAATTTTGCGCATTAATAGATGCTCTTTTCAATCCATGATACTAGAGCTTAGAAATGTTATATGAAAAATAGGAAGTGAATGCTGCACGGTATTAACTTTGTACGATTTGTTTTCGTTAGTGACATTTTAAAGGACAGATGTCTTATGTCATGTATCATGTTTTAATAAATAAATCAAAAATGACAAGCACTGGGAATCATATCGATCATATTTCCCATTCTCAAGCATGTTTATGGCGCAGCTTTTGCACTATTTTTCGACCTCATCTTGTTTTTCTAACCCTCTAACATTGTAAAAACGATGCGATTAAGCTGATCAAGTCTATCTTTTCATGAAAGTACATTCAAAAGAAGCTTAAGTTTTGATTTTCATGCAAAAATTATCTGAAAGAGCGCCAGCTAAGAAAAAGTTCAATTTCTCTTTTTCATATCTAATGCTCTATTCAGTTATTTTTTCTAATTCAGATATATTGCAAAATTGAAGCCAAGCAAACTAATAGTGAAATTTTGAGATTAATTATTTTGTTGTCGATATCCTTTTTCTTCAAAAGCGAAGTATAATAATAATTTTTCTGAACTCTTGTTTTTCAAAGATGCTAACTTTTGAACGCATGGTATTAATATCAAAATATAAAAAAATCTACTATGAACATATATTTCATATTGTCAATTCAAAACAAGTTTCGTATGTGGCTCTGAAACCCGAAAGTTAAGGCCGACCGATTATAAAACTAAATAAGGTGTTCATCAAGTAACATAAATGACGCTTACAAGTATTTACGCAGCTAAGGGAAGAAAATATAATTGTTCTACGCAATACGTTGTGAATTTCACTGGCAAATAAGAATTTTGAGGAATACGGAACGGATATTTGAAAAAATAGTCAAGTTAATTATAGATGTTCCTGAGAAATTAAATAATGATTATTGTGGCAGTAGAAAGGCTAGGTCACGCCGCTAGGTGGATTAATTCGGGTTTTTTTCTTTTCTTTAATTTCAGAGTTCGTATTCCACTAAGAGGCTTCAAAAACTTCAGACTATTGACATGTTTCTCACTTTTCTTGAATTTCATTGCAAATCTAAAAATTGCAAATTGTCACATACACATACATACAAACATAAATACATACATACATACATACATACATACATACATACATAGATCGCACACATTGAGTACAATCAACATTTGATTGATATGTGTTGATTTCACACGTTTTAACGGTTTAATATACGGTGCTTAAGTGTTAAAGTTTGAATAACTTTTGAATGAACCGTCCGATTTTAAATAACTCGGTTTCGTTTAATAGATCTCAGCAGTAATTTTCAAATAATAATAAAATGTGTAATGTTTTTCATTGAATTAATTCTTACATGTTACAAAAATATGTTTTAAATACTATTTTTTCACATTTCTTTATGTAACTTTCAAACTACAAATCCAATCGTCATGAAATTTGGAAGTTAAGGGTTTGCAACGCCCCTCTTTCATATGCAATCAATTTTGTTCAAATCGGTTAAGGGATCTATGAGATAATGAAGTCCATTATTTTTCGTATTTTTATACATAACTTTTGAACTAAAAGTCCGATCATTATGAAATTCAATAGCGACCAATGGGACACCCAGACCTTTCATTTGACACTAAGAACATTAAAAACGGTCCAGCCATCTCCGAGAAAAGTGAGTGAGATTGAAAGCGTTACATACACACACACATACACACGCACACACACACACACACACACACACACACACACACACACACACACACACACACACACACACACACACACACACACACACACACACACACACACACACACACACACACACACACACACACACACACACACACACACACACACACACACACACACACACACACACACACACACACACACACACACACACACACACACACACACACACACACACACACACACACACACACACACACACACACACACACACACACACACACACACACACACACACACACACACCGCTCTGGAGTACCAGAGCGCCCTCCACAGTAATCAGCCCTTACCGCATCATGAGGGGCTCTGATGTGGCGGACTTTTCTTTCCCCTCAACTCGTGGGATTCTTATGGAAAACAAAATCAAAAATACAACAAGTGTAGATACGGTGGAAAACCCGTTCGCTAGAGGAGGCATCCTGCGTTCTCCGCCAAGGGTGGAAGGATACAACTAGGAGCGCTAGTGTGGGTGGCAAAGGCAGCGGTATGCCTACCACGCCGGATACAGCGATGAACGGCCCAGCGCTTATCAGGGCGATGGAGAAAAATAGAGACGCTGTACCTAAAGTGGTAGCAGCGTCACAGCAGCTCGATGTAATAATCGAGTTTACGTCAGGTCGCGGCAATTTCTCCAAGGACCTGAAGCAGAGCTTGCTCATGCTTTGGAGAACCTTGAATGCAGCGACCAAAACGCGCAACGACCTCGTGGCGCGTGCAGGAGATGCTAAGAAGGTGACCGTGAAGGCGTCGAAGGCAGTACAAACGGACGCTTGCCCGTTGACGGAGTGTCGTAACGCGGCCCAGGAGGCTACGGAAAGCGCTACCAGCAGCGGTAAGGCATCCGCCAAGCGCCCGAGACAGTCCCCGGGGGATAGCACCCCTGGCGGACCGAAAAAACGCCTGATCGGTAAAAGCCCTCAGGCTAGCGGGTTGGCAGAGCTAACCGATGAACCAGCGGGAAGCTCCAAGATAGGTGCGTGGACCGAGGTTAGGGCCAAGTTAGCTGCCCACTCTATAAGCATTGTTGAAGATTGGATGCGATCCAGGAAACTGGACCTAGCGCATCATAAAACGGAGGTTATCGTGGTGAACAACCGCAAGTCGGTGCAACACGCAAATAGCAGCGTCGGGGACTGCACTATTTCGTCAACGCAGTCCTTAAAACTGCTTGGAGTCATGGTCGACGACAAGCTCAAGTTCGGGAGCCACGTCGACTATGCCTGCAAGAAGGCTTCCACAGCTATTTCGGCATTGTCTCGTACGATGTCTAATGGCTCTGCGGTATATGGCAGCAAGCGAAGGCTTTTAGCCAACGTGGTCCAGTCCATACTCAGGTATGGCGGGCCGGTGTGGTCATCGGCGTTAGGTACCAAAAGCTATCTAGCCAAGCTGGAAAGCACCTATTGTCTCATGTGCTTAAGAGTGGCGAGTGCGTACCGCACAGTTTCACATGACGCAATCTGCGTCTTAGCGGGTATGATGCCTATTGGTATCATCATCAGCGAGGACGTAGAGTGCTTCAACCAACGTGGAATTAGAGGCATACGGAGTACCACAAGATCACATGCCTCGATGATCACATGGCAGCGGGCATGGTCTGATTCCACAAAAGGCCGGTGGACACATAGACTTATCCCGGAACTATCCGGATGGGTCAACAGGCGCCATGGCGAAGTCAACTTCCACCTGACACAGATTCTGTCAGGGCATGGTTGTTTTAGACAGTATCTGCACAAATTTGGGCATGCGGAGTCCCCCGAGTGTCACGAATGCGCGGACGTTCAGGAAACTGCAGAACATGCTTTCTTCATATGCCCTCGTTTCGCGGGCGTGAGAAGCAACATGATGGCAGTTAGCGGACAGGACACTACTCCGGATAACTTAGTCCAAAGGATGTGTTCTAGCTCGGACGTCTGGGGTCAATGCGGCTGCTACCCAGATCGTACTTGAGCTACAAAACCGCTGGAAAACATATCAACGGCGAATAAACAGCCTAACTACCATAGTCCAGCAGTTATCTAAGAGTGTGCGTTAAGCACAATAGCCCCTCCCTGAAGTATTACCGATAAGGTGGTTCCAGGGGGGATTGAGGCTGGAGACTCGAGTAGGGTTTTAGTGGGTCGGGATCCTCACGCCCCAGTAGGGGGGTCGGGATACCAAACCCCACTCCCTGAGTTGTCTTCTCAGGTGTCTGATAGCAGATTTCCCTACTCGTTAGAAAAAAAAACACACACACACAAAATGAAAATGCTCAGTTTTCGAAACTGAGTCGAATGGTATATGACATTCGGCCCGCAGGACCTTCTTTCCATTTCCGGTTTTCCGAGTGATTTCTATACCTTTATACTATATATTAATAAAAACATGAATTTGGCAAGCAGTTGTAGGGTAAAGAAAATTAAAACAGTCATTAATCCGCACTACCGACCAAACGGGTCGGCGTGTCAAATCCGAATTGCTTTATTTAAAAACCACAATGTTAATTCTTACTTGCTAAAAACTATTTACCCTAAGGAAACTCCTCCTCCTCCGTCCTATTCTGCCTAGCGGCAGACCTCACGCTGTCCGTTGAGCTTCCCTCTCGCGCATACATTTTACCCCTCGCGCGGGAACTTTGTTTTTTATCAACTCGAACAGTTCCGCGCTTCGTTGTTTACCTTAGTCGGCAAAACAGCAATACTTCGCGCAACCCCACATTTGTTTTGGGAACTGTTCGTTGCGGCAGGTTAAGAAACTTGCGCGTTCATTAACCTAGAATGGTGCAAAAACGCGTTGTTTTTCATCGAAGTATTTTGCCCTACCGGCGCCGTCGCTCGATCGAGTCACTGACCGGCGCGGGTAATCGGATAAAATGCGGAATTTATGTTCTTAGCCGACCGGGGTTGATTCATCCGGGTTCGGCCAGATGAAAATGCGTAAATGTAGTGTTACAGCGGGAAATGAGGGTCGCTTCACAGTTAATAATTAACTTTACTCAAACAAAAAATAAAATAAGCAACACAACTTTTTACTAAAGAGAATAAATGATTGAAAAATGTTTCTTCTCCTAAGCGCAAATGACACATTCCGCGCGCATCTATCCTATGAGAGCAAGTTTTGAAAATAGTAATATTAAAAATATTTGTATGTAGTATGTTCAAACATACAATAAAGCTTACAAAAATCCTGAATTACCATATTGTTTATTGACAATTCATGCTAAAATGCACCTTACAAGTGGGAGGTTAACAATATAGATTTTTTCATCATTTACGCAAGGTTGAATTTAATTCTCTGTCAATAGTTTTAAGCCAAAATAATTTAAAACTATATATCGTCAAAACATGTTTCATTACTAGGGTAACATTTTATTCATACAGAGTTTTTTGAAAAATTAAAGCATTTTCCAGATAAGCGGCCTTTAAAAACAGGTACTTTTATAGTGGTGTTCCGTAACGAAAATTTTGCATTTATTTCCATATACCAGAGAATATAAATCCGAATTTCTTTGAACTATGGATTTTCTTTAATCATAGGGTAATTGATCTTGAATGGACCTATTTAGCGCTTTTTAACACCACCACTCGCACTCCTGCTCAATTTACTCGTCATTTATAAATAATATGTGGTGATGTTACTATTTGTTGGAAAGTACCACCTTTTTTCTACATTATCAGTACTTTAAAAATGTATAATTGATGAAACTTTTATTAAATATATCGTTTTTTGCCAAAGCCTTTTTTTGATCTTGAATGGACCCAACATGATCTTGAATTGGACCTATTTTTGATTTTTGATTGGACCTAAATTAGGATTGTCATAGTTTCTTCCAAAAATAGTAACAAAAAATTTTTTTAATAGTACAACTATACTACTGTTATTTATTAATAGGACACAAGGTTGAACAGCTTTTACCTTTCATATACTCTGTTAGAAAGGTATGAAAGTCGGTTGAAAAACCCAACAATTGAACAATGTTTCAGTGACTTGATATGCGTTGTGTACGTATCTGTGTAAGACATTTGTTTATTGGAAACTAGCTGACCCGACAAACTTCGTATTGCCACAAATTAACCTGTGTTGTACATAAAACATGAATCTCGGATGATCTTTGTCACAATCTCGAGTTTTGCAAGCCCCCCAGTGGGCGGCGCTTCCGACGGCGGGTCGCCGGCAACACTCGCGACCGTCTCGTCCTGAATGATCTAGTGTTACTATAGATAGTTTTTGTGGTCTTGTATGGACTAATGTTTTATGGGAGAGTCTCGAATTTCTCGAGTTCGATTAGTTTTTGAGTTTCGCAAACATTTCTGTTTTATTTGTATGAGAGTCCATATCCCCCTACCACAGGGGTGAGAGGTCCTAACTATCGTAAAATAAATTCAAGACTCCAAAATCTCCCACATGCCAAATTTGGTTCCATTTGCTTGATTAGTTCTCAAGTTATAAGGAAATTTGAATTTCATTTATATGGGAGCTCCCCTCTTAAAAGGGGAAGGGGTCGTAATTCACTATAGAAAAAATTTCTGCCATCTTAAACTCCCACATGCCAAATTTGGTTCCATTTGATTGATTAGTTCTCGAGATAAGAGAAAATTTGCAATTCATTTGTATGGAAGCCCACCCTCTTAAAGGGGAGATGGGCCATAACTCGCTTTCTAAAGAAGAGAGGGGTCTCAATTCACCATAGAAAAAAATCTTGCGTCCAAAACCACTTACATGTCAAATTTGGTTCCATTTGCTTCATTAGTTCTAGAGTTATGAGGAAATTTGTATTTCGTTTGTATGAGAGCCCCCCCTCTTAAAAAGGTAAGGGGTCCTAATTCATCATAGAACAAATGGTTGCCTCCAAAAACACCCACATGCCAAATATGGTTCCATTTGCTTGATTAGTTCTCGAATTGTGAGGAAATTTGTATTTCGTTTGTGTAGAAGCACCCCCTCTTAAAGTTGGGAGGGGTCCTAATACATCATAGAAAATATTTTTGCCTCCAGAAACCTCCACATGCCAAATTTGGTTCTATTTGCTTGATTAGTTCTCGAGTTATGAGGAAATTTGAATTTCATTTGTATAGGAGCCCCCCTCCTAAAGTGGGTAGAGGTCCCAATTCATCATAGAAAAAATTTTTGTCTCCGAAAACACCCACATGCCAAATTTGGTTCCATTTGCTTGATTAGTTCTCGAGTTATGAGGAAATTTGTATTTCGTTTGTATAGGAGCCCCCCCTCTTAAAGTTGGGAGGGGTCCTAATTTACCATAGAAAGTATTCTTGCCCTCGAAAACTTTCACATGCCAAATTTGGTTTCATTTGCTTCATTAGCTCTCGAGTTATGAGAAAATTTGTATTTCATTTGTATAGGAGCCCCCCCTCCTAAAGTGAGGAGGGGTCCCAGTTCATCATAGAAAAAATTTTTGTCTCCCAAAACACCCACGTGTCAAATTTGGTTCCATTTGCTTGATTATTTCTCGAGTTATGAAGAAATTTGTATTTCGTTTGTATAGGAGCCCCCCCTCTTAAAGTGGGGAGGGGTTCTAATTCACCATAGAAAATATTCATGCCCTAGAAAACTTTCACATGCCAAGTTTGGTTCCATTTGCTTGATTAATTCTCGAGTTTTGAGGAAATTTGCATTTCATTTGTATAGGAGCCCCCCTTCCTAAAGTGGGGAGGGGTCCCAATTTATCAAAGAAAAAAATTTTGTCTCCGAAAACACCCACGTGCCAAATTTTGTTCCGTTTGCTTGATTAGTTCTCGAGTTATGAGGAAATTTGTATTTCGTTTGTATAGGAGCCCCCCCTCTTAAAGTGGGGAGGGGTCCTTATTCACCATAGAAAATATTCTTGCCCTCGAAAACTTTCACATGCCAAATTTTGTTCCATTTGCTTGATTAGTTCTTCAGTTATGAGGAAATTTGTGTTTCATGTGTATAGGATCCCCCCCTCCTAAAACGGGGAGGGGTCCCAATTCATCATAGAAAAACTTTTTGTCTCCAAAAACACCCACATGCCAAATTTGGTTCCATTTGCTTAATTACTTCTTGAGGTATGAGGAAAATTGTGTTTCTTTGGTACAGGAGCCCCCCCTCTTAAAGTGGGGAGGGGTCCTAATTTACTATAGAAAATATTCTTGCCCTTGAAAACCTTCACATGCCAAATTTGGTTCCATTTGCTTGATTAGTTCTCGAGTTATGAGGAAATTTGTATGGAAGCCCCCCCTTTTAAGGAGGAGAGGAGTTATAATTCCCCTTATAAAGAGAGGAGGGGTCTCAATTTACCATAGAATAAATTCTGGTCACCGAAAACACCCACATGCCAAATTTTGTTCTATTTGCTTGATTAGTTGTCGAGTTATGCAGAAATTTGTGTTTCATTTGTATGGGAGCCCCCCCTCTTAGTGGGGGGAGGGGTTTCTAACCATCACTAAAACCTTTCCTGGCCCCAAAAAACCTCTATATGCATATTTTCATGCCGATTGGTTCAGTAGTTTTCGATTCTATAAGGAACATACGGACAGACAGACAGACAGACAGACAGACAGACAGAAATCCTTCTTTATAGGTATAGATTTATTATTACCTGTTTTTCAGATATGGTTGAAACGATTTCCACGTCATAAAAAAATTATCTCGCCTATTAGTTTCAAAAATTTAAACCATTAATTAATAATTAATTAATTAATAATATGTAATATAACTTGTATTATACCTAGTTTATCAAGTACAGAGGGATTCGAGTTTTTGTTTAGTGACTACATATTTATTTATTTGCAGTCAATCGTGTGTAGACCGTGATACAAGCTTAACCTAATGTTATCAATCGATTACATATTCTATTTATGTTTGCTCGTTTCTGCTAGTTTTCTGTTGTTATTGACTTGAATTACTTATTGTCCTAAAATATTGCTTCAATATGGTTTTTTTAATTGTGAAGTCAATAAAATTACAATGTTGGTTGTATAGCACCATCATTTGATTTATGGGCCCGAATTTAGCATAATTAGTTCGATAATGATCCGTGGCAAATAGTGTACGAACACGTAAATTTCTAGTAGGTGCGTAAAAATTTAATTTGGATAAGAGTTCGGCAGAGTCAATACGTTGTGAGACTATGTCATTAACAAATGAGACCATTGCAAATTCACGACGCGCCTTTAATGTTTCGATATTTATAAGCTTGCAGCGGTTGTCATATGACGGAAGAGGAAGGCTCGTCCAATTTAAATTACGGAGTGCGTACAACAAGAATTGTTTTTGTATTGATTCTATTCTATTTATGTGTGCATTGGCAAACGGAGACCATACCACGCTACAGTACTCAAGAATTGAACGAACGTAGTAAATGTAAAGTGTTTTTAATGTGTATGGGTCTCGAAAATTAAAGCTAAAGCGTTTTATGAAAGAGAGCATGTTGCTTGCTTTACAAGTAATTGTATTATAGTGATCTATAAACGTTAATTTTGAGTCTAGAATAACTCCCAAATCTCTAATTCGTTCACAATTTTCTATCATTTGATCTCCAAGGGAGATGTTGGTTATAGGTGTATTTCGTTTCCTACTGAATTTAATTAATTTACATTTGTTCACGTTTAGTTGAAGTAAGCTCTTCTTACACTGTTAAGCCCAGCGACAATGAAACAATAATTTTATGAACCTCGAACAGCAATTGGTGTATTTCGCGAACGAAAGTTATAAAATTCCTATGGAACGTATATTTTGTTAGGCTAAGTTATTATAAGTAGTATGTAAGACTTACTTTAAGTGTTTCTCGCTGACTCAGGCTTTAACAATCTGGGGAGTCAGTATAATGTTTGTATGTTTCGAAATCTATAGAATTAAGTATGTTTTAATCACTGTAGACCACTGATTTTGTGTACAATATCTCACCTATCGACGGTGGTAGCACGACACGAAATCTTAATCAGCGCTGAGTATTTACTAGCCGTAGTCACACCTGTTCGCATATAGATTTATGATTATGCATTAGCTTTAAGTCATGTTTCGCTCACCTTCTTCTAAATTGCAGATTAACTACACTTATAGATGCCACAAAGCTGACCTACTACAATCTATACACTAGTTATTAAGAACAATAGGTTAGGAATAATAGTTATAATATTTCACTAATTTTCTCACCGTTTAGCGTTCAAGTTTAGCAATTAAGGCTACTCGTAAGTAAGATAATATAAGCAAATAGGTTAAGCATTACTTTTAACTATTTTCACAGTAACTTTAAGATAGATTAAGTAGATTAAGAATAATTTTAAGTAGATTTAAGAAATCGCCGCTAACAGCACACTGATCTAGCACAGGTTTGTTTTTATTCTCCTCTATTGTACGTCGAGATCGGACAGACGAGTCCGCATTGCCCTTCGATCGCGGGACGATCCCTTGCATGCTGACTGGTGTGGTTGATCTGTCAGTGGCGTAGATTGGAGATGGGTGCAGTCGCATATCATTTCGACAGGGCGCAACTAACAGTCCCCTCCGGAATGCGCGAATCCTCCGAAAGCGTATTCGTCCCAACGCCTATGTCGAGCACCGCCAATGAAACCGCTGGACGCTCGTATATTCCACCAGATGTCGACTGCACCGTGGCCCACCGTACCTGCCCATCTGGAGCTTGATGCGTAGCAATTACTCTTCCCTTCGGCCAATGATTTCGATGAAACTTCGGGTCCACTATAACAACGATATCACCGACAGCGATAGGTTTAGCGGGTGTGAACCACTTGGTTCGACGGGTGATCGTGGGCATGTAGTCGCGTACCCAACGTTTCCAGAATTGGTCAGCCATAATTTGAGATTGTATCCAACAGTTCTTCTGCGTTAACGGACTATCATCGAAGGGAACCCAAGACCTTAGGCCATTTGCTGACCCCAACAGGAAGTCGTTAGGTGTCAGTACGGGCGACTCATCGCCGTCTACGGGAATCTCGGTCAACGGTCGAGAGTTGACAATATTTTCGATCTCTGCCATCGCGTTCAGCAGCACTTCGTCGGTTGGTAGTCTGCACGATTGTAGCTTGGCTAGATTTTGTTTTACACTACGGATCAGTCGTTCCCAGGCTCCCCCCATGTGTGGTGAAGCTGGGGGTATGAAGGTCCATTGGGTACGAGTTGTGGTGAACTCTCTCGCTAATTTGTCTTGGTCGAGCAGTCCAATGGCTGCCTTAAGTTCCTTGCTGGTACCTTGGAAGTTAGTTCCATTGTCACTATATATAACAGCGGGGACTCCCCTCCTAACCATGACGTTCCGGATTGCCATTATGCAGGAGTTGGTGGACAGTGTGTGAGCGATTTGCAGATAGATGGCGCGTGTGGTCAAGCAAGTGGCAAGAACTCCCCACCGTTTTTCAGAGTGTCTGCCTACCGAGACTAGTATCGGACCAAAGTAATCCACCCCCATGTACGTAAAGGGACGGCTAAATGCAGCCAGGCGTGCCTGTGGAAGGTCGCCCATCGCCGGTGGTTGTGGTTTCGCCGCGTAGTTCTTGCAGTGTTGACAGCTCTTCCGAAGAGTGTGGTAGGTCGCTTTCAAGCGAGGAATACGGTAGCGCTGCAGAAGCTCGTTCATGATCGTGTTGTGGTTCTGGTGTTGAAATCGATCGTGCGCGTCAGTGATGATCAATCGTGTGACTTGATGGTGACGAGGAAGAATGATGGGTTCAGTGGCATCACGATCAGCAAATATGCACGCTTTGGTGCGACCTCGGATTCGAACGATTCCATTTTCGTCCAGAAAGGCACTGCGGAAGAGTGGATTATTCCGAATGCTCTTTCCTTTCGGACTCTTTACACCGTAGCCCGCCACTAGCGTAGCGACTTCATCAGGGTAACCTTCTGACTGCGCCAGGCGGAACAAGTAGTTTTCAGCTTTAGACAGTTCTTGCTGCTTCAGTGGCCCACAGACGCGATGTTCCTTTCTGTTGGAACGTTTAAGGTTGTCAACGTAGCGGAAAATGTAGGCTGTACGACGAAGGAGAGAGATCCACTTAGAAAAGGCCTGTGGATCTATAACTGACTTTGTTACCGATGCGTGGAACAGCAGGTGTGGGCGTAATTCCTCGTCGGTGGTTTTTCCGAAGCTTGGCGTAACAGGCCACTGCTGTTTTTCTTGCCGAAGGAATTCTGGTCCTCTAAACCAGCGACTATCAGCGGATAGATCTGGGTTTCGTGCCCACTTGGTTCCATCGTCAGCAGCGTTTTGCTTTGTTGGGACCCAGCGCCACTCGCTAATCTCCGTGGTTTCGAGGATCTCACTTACTCGAAAGGCAACAAATTGACTGTAACGTCGGTGGTCCGACTTTATCCAGCAGAGCACGTCCTTGGAATCCGTCCAAAAGACACGCCTCGAGACCTTAATGGTTAGAGACTTGAGGATGGTATCGGAAAGCCGTACACCGAGCAGAGCTGCTTGAAGCTCAGATCGTGGGATTGAGAGAAACTTTAGTGGTGCTACTCTAGTTTTAGCTCCTGCCAAGGCACATTCGATCACACATCCCTCCTGGAATCTAAGGTATACAACAGCTGCGAAACCGTTCTCACTGGCGTCAACAAACGTGTGCATCTCTACTTCTGCTAGAACAGAGGTTAACAATCGATAGCATCGAGGAACCTCGACGGAGGTTATCTGCGGAAAAACCGCCAGCCACGTCGACCATTTTTCGAATTGTGCGTTCTGGATCGGATCATCCCAGCCGGTCGATGTTCTCCAAATTTCTTGTAGAAGCACCTTCAGGAACATCAACAGATGCGATATAAACCCCAACGGGTCGTACACCATCATTAACACTCGGAGAACCTCTCTTTTTGTAGGCCGACGGGTTCCGGACAGAAGAGCTTCATCATATCGAGATGACATTTTGTACGTGTAACAGTCTGTCACGGTGCTCCACCACATCCCGAGCACTTTCTCCGTTTTGGCTTCCTCTCCAATATCCAGGTTTTTCGCCTCGGCTGCTTCACCGTTGAGAGTTGTTTGAACCTTTTTAGAGTTCGAAATCCAATTTCTTATTTCGAACCCGCCCTTTGCATGAATTTTCTTTACATCCTCCGCAAGCTTCAAGGCTTCCTCTTCCGTCTCCGTGCTAATCAGCATGTCGTCGACATAGTGTCGTTTGGTTATGGCGTCGACAGCAACCGGGTAATCCCTCTCAAATCGCTTCGCATTGGTGTTCTTCACATGCTGCGCAATACTCGGGGAGCAGCTGGCCCCGAACGTCATCACCTGAACGACGTACACGCCAGGTTCTGCTTCGCTTCCCTCCTGCCAGAAAAATCGTTGACAATGTTGGTCCTCGGGCAGCATTAGAATCTG
The DNA here is from genome assembly GCF_943734655.1 of Sabethes cyaneus. Classification (NCBI taxonomy): domain Eukaryota; kingdom Metazoa; phylum Arthropoda; class Insecta; order Diptera; family Culicidae; genus Sabethes; species Sabethes cyaneus. The sequence continues at coordinate 121,904,929 of NC_071354.1, forward strand.
GTGGAACATCTCTCTTATGTCTCCGCAAACCGCTACTTTATACTCTCGGAAACCGATAAGTACGGACAGGAGCGACGCGAGCTGGTCAGGGCCTTTTAGGAGGACAGAGTTGAGGGAAATATTGTGGGCTGTGGCTGCAGCATCCCACACTAGCCGAATCTTGGCCGGTTTGTTCGGATTTACTACCGCGAATATCGGAAGGTACCACACCTTTGAATGTGGCTCACGGAGCTCCTCTGAGGATAGCTTTCTGACGTAACCTTTGCTGATGTGTTCCTGCATTTTAGCCTTGAGTGCCTCTGCTAAACCCGGGTCTTTGTTCATTCTGTTTTGAAGGCATTTCCATCGACGGAGGGCCATTGTCTTACTGTCTGGAAGACGGACATTCTCGTACTTCCATAGAAGACCGCACATGTAGCGATTTTCTCTAAGGACTGTGAGTGACTTCAATAATGTCTGGGCTCGTTGTTCTTCTTGCGAAAGCAGAAGCTGGCTCGGTTTCACGATTCCGAGGCTATCTAGCGCAAAGTATGACTTCATCGCCTTGTGGAGACTCTCGTCGTGCTCGTGGTTGCATTCACACGTTTGTACACTATGATGATTCAAGTACCCCGCCGCTTCTTTCTTACCAGCACAATTACCGTACACCATCCAACCTAAGCGGGTTTTCACGGCGATCGGTTCGTTTTGCTTCCCCTCTCGACTCTTAATAACGTATCCAAGTTTTGCGTTGTCCAAGCCAATCAGGATCCGTGGACTGATGTCTTGGTATGCTTCAAGTGGTATTCCAGCCAGATGTGGATACTTCTTCTGCATCTCAGACAACACTAACGTTTGCGGGCGGATTTGAAGGTAGGACATTGTGTACACGCCACGTAGTTCATATTTCTTTGAGCCTTGTGTACCGGATATCTGCAGATTTACTTGCTGGGATCCATCTTCAACCTTGCGGGTTCCACCGGTCCACTTCAAGCACAAAGACTTTCTCGGGCCTTCAACGCCTAGCTCGTTTGCTAAGTCTTGATCCATTAACGTTAGCTCGGATCCATCATCGATGAACGCGTAAGTATGTACAGTATTTTTTGGTCCATAAAGGATGACTGGTACAATGCGGAATAAAACAGCGGACTGACCCTGGTGAACATTGCAGCTCGGATCTGATGCACTCATTTGAGAGGGCGTTGTCGTTGAAGGATACGATGGCGATGATCTCGGATTCTGATTCTTCTCCGGATTATGGAGTAGTGGATGATGTAAGAAAGTGCATTCATCCGTACCGCACTTCTTCTGTCGCTTGCAGGAACCGTTGTGCTTTCGAAGGCACTTTCGACAAAGCTTGCATTCCTTCACTGTCGCCCATTTTGAGTCGTAACTTAATCCTGCGAAAGTGCTGCATTTTGCTACCATCGGACAATCTCCCTTGCACACTATGCACTGTTCCTTGACCGAATGCTTTGAGAGAGACGGTCCATGCTTTCCGGGTGCCTCGATTGGTTTTGAAGTTTTCGATGTTGACTCAGAATGGAAGTTCAGAAACCCATCTTTCTTGAAACTCCGAGTTCGTTGATCCCTTCCGATATCCCCTACGACTGCGCTTGCATCTTCCGCTACTGTATACAACCAGCTGCTAAAAGTAGCGAGATTTTGGTTCGTTGCGTTTCGCGTATACCTTGCCCAGTCTAATCTTAGTGATGACGGCAACCGCTCCACTAGCTCGCATCGAAGAGACGAATTGTAGATAAAGTCGTCGATTCCACATGCTTTGATTGTAGCAACCATATTCTTCACTGCTAGTGAAAAGCTTACCACCGTCTCAAGCTTCTCCATGTTCGGTGGAGCCATATTTCTGATCTTCTTAACAATCGACTGTACGATGGCCTCCGGACGACCGTAGAGCATTTTCAGTGTACACAATACGTCTACTACGTTCGACGGATGGAGTAGCTCGCACCTTACCGCTTCCAGCGCTTTCCCCTTTAGGCATTTGCGCAGCCTTAGCATATTTTCCTCGTCCGTGAATCCGCACATCTGCGTAGATGAGTTAAACATGGAATAGAATAAAGGCCACTCTTCTAATGTTCCATTGAACTCGGGGAGATCCTTGGACACCGCCTGACGAGCTGCAATTTGACTCCGGTTTAGAATACAAACTGTTTCCTGGTGGGTTGTAGTTTGAAGGTCCGATTCCGGACGTCCCGATCGAAGCGGAGTCGAACGCTGACCTAGAATGAAATGGTTTCCTTCCTCCAACGTGCCTAGATTCTTCGAAGGGACGAAAGACGTCCTGGCGTGGCTATTCGATGAGGCTGTATTAATTGCAGGTGCATGCGAAACCCTCGCTCCGGATCTTGTTTCTCGAACATTTTGATAACATTGCTGATTGCAACCATTCGGTATCATCGCTGGTCTGACCGTTGCCACATCGTTGGCACGTGGAGTGTAACTCTCCGACTGTTGAATTTCCGTCTGCTGTATCTGCGGACCGGCTTCAGTAAATCGCGTTTGCGCAACACTCAGGGAATGGGAACCGTGCAGGGTACGATTGTACTGACTACCTTGATTAAACGGTTGAACGTTCGGTTGGCCGGCCCGTAGCACAGGCTGTGAAAACAAACCACTCCGTTGATGGTTAGCGAGTTGGTTATTACGAAGGATCGATGGATTTTGCTGTTGACGGATGACATCCGAAGCGTGGTGCTCCTCGGGTTTTCCCGTTGCATTTGGTATTTGCCCATTTGTCTCATCTTCTACTAATCCGGAATCTTCACCGTGACGTTCGGTATCTGTTAACCACTGCTCGACCTTGGATACGTTGTCTTCGACGTCGCCAGCTTCCGTAGAAGTCTCACTGCCATGAGCCTTCAATAACTGGTATTTCTTTTGGAGAAACCGCTTCTCCAACTCGAGCTCCTCCTCAAGCTTCTTTAGTTCGAGTGCCTTAATCCTTTTAGCTTCACTGTTCCTAGAGCTAGCCTTGCTCTTCGAGTGTACTGATAACGTCTTCTTTGGGGGTGGATTTGGTCTCTGCTGCTCGTTCGACGCATTGATAGTATCAGTGGGAGGGACGCTTGCCTCCTTACAGTTCGGACAGACCCAGCTGACATTTGCGATGTCTTCCGAAACGTGCACACAGACAAAGTGATACCATCGGTCGCAACCATCACACTGCACCATTTCTTCGTTATCACGCTCTTCACACAACTGACACTGGCAATCCCGATTTCTACGAACGTCGCGGACTGGATTGCGCCTGACTTCGATCGCGGTACCGGCGGCGTTTTTGCCATAATTGACAGTGCCTTTCGTAGTCGTCTTAGTTTGTAGAGGATTTTTATTACTATTGGCAACGTCAGCATTTACCTGCTTTACAGAGTTAGGAGGGGAAACAACGACGACGGACGGTGTACCACCTGCAGTGCTCGTCACGGCTCCGGTAACGGGATTATCTCCTATTTCCTCTACCATTCCTGGTGCGGGCACATCGAATGCATTGCCAGAACGAGTCGACTTCTTCGACATATTTAAAGAATTTTATAAATTGTTAAGCCCAGCGACAATGAAACAATAATTTTATGAACCTCGAACAGCAATTGGTGTATTTCGCGAACGAAAGTTATAAAATTCCTATGGAACGTATATTTTGTTAGGCTAAGTTATTATAAGTAGTATGTAAGACTTACTTTAAGTGTTTCTCGCTGACTCAGGCTTTAACAATCTGGGGAGTCAGTATAATGTTTGTATGTTTCGAAATCTATAGAATTAAGTATGTTTTAATCACTGTAGACCACTGATTTTGTGTACAATATCTCACCTATCGACGGTGGTAGCACGACACGAAATCTTAATCAGCGCTGAGTATTTACTAGCCGTAGTCACACCTGTTCGCATATAGATTTATGATTATGCATTAGCTTTAAGTCATGTTTCGCTCACCTTCTTCTAAATTGCAGATTAACTACACTTATAGATGCCACAAAGCTGACCTACTACAATCTATACACTAGTTATTAAGAACAATAGGTTAGGAATAATAGTTATAATATTTCACTAATTTTCTCACCGTTTAGCGTTCAAGTTTAGCAATTAAGGCTACTCGTAAGTAAGATAATATAAGCAAATAGGTTAAGCATTACTTTTAACTATTTTCACAGTAACTTTAAGATAGATTAAGTAGATTAAGAATAATTTTAAGTAGATTTAAGAAATCGCCGCTAACAGCACACTGATCTAGCACAGGTTTGTTTTTATTCTCCTCTATTGTACGTCGAGATCGGACAGACGAGTCCGCATTGCCCTTCGATCGCGGGACGATCCCTTGCATGCTGACTGGTGTGGTTGATCTGTCAGTGGCGTAGATTGGAGATGGGTGCAGTCGCATATCATTTCGACAGGGCGCAACTAACATACACCAATTATAAAAAATTTGAATTTCGTTACAAAATGTGTTGACATCTGTCTCATTTTTTATTTCTAAGTATAATTTCATATCGTCGGCGTAAATAAGGATTTTTATATTCTTGAGAACGAATGAGATATCATTAACGAATAAAATAAACAATAGCGGTCCTAAATGAGACCCCTGAGGGACTCCAGAAGTGACTTGAATGGGATTAGATGTTTTTCCTTTAAATTTAACAATTTGCTGGCGGTATGTGAGATATGATTTGATCCATATTAAAAGTTCTTGATGTATACCTATTTTTTGCAATTTGAAGAGAAGCATTGGTATATCAATGCGATCAAAGGCTTTACTAAAGTCGGTATATAAGGCTTCAACGTAGTTTCCATTATCCATTGCGTTAAGCGAAAAGTTAACAAACTCGAGTAAATTTGTTGTGGTTGAGCGTCCTTTGTAGAAACCATGTTGTGTATGAGTAATTCTATTTTTTATTTGCGAGAATACCTTCTTATTGACAATTGCTTCAAAAAGTTTTGGAATACAAGAGATAATTGCAATACCCCTATAATTACGGATATCAGATTTCTTACCAGCTTTGAACACAGGCACTAAGAAAGATCTTTTCCAGATGCTTGGGAAAATTCCAGATTGAAGGGACAAATTAAAAAGCCAGAATAGTGGAGTAGCTAGCTCTGTTGCTAGTTTCCTTATGAATGCTGGAGGTAAACCGTCTGGTCCGGGGCCTTTGGAGGAATCTAATGTTTCTAAGGCGTCTAATATTTCTAATACACTAATTTGTTTAACGTTTACGTCATTTGAGGATTCTGGAAAATGTGTAAAGTAGCCGTAATCGCGATCCTCTTCTGTGAATGTACTATAGATATCTCGGAAGAAAGTGGCAAAAAGGTCGCAAATTTCTTCTATGTTATCTGTGGTTTTTTCGTCCAAATGCATTCTAGATGGAAAGTTTTCTGATTTTAATTTTGATTTTACATAGTTGAAAAAGTTTTTTGGTTTTGATTTTATCTCACGCTCGGTTTTTTGCATATACTCTTCAAAGGCAACATTAATTGCTTGGTTTAGTTGATCACAGAGATCAAGATAATTTGCTAAGTTATTGTCATTGTTATGGTTTTTGTATGCTTTATGTGCCTTTTGCTTGCGATTTTTTATATTTTTTATTTGACTGTTGTACCATATAGGATGCTTTGAATGAGCCTGACGTCTTCGTTGTTTCATAGGCACCTCGTCTTTTAATATTTCAAATATGAGCTTATAGAAGGCTTCGACAGCCATTTCTACATTGTTTTCATTTCGAAATACATGTTGCCAATTAATATTGTGAAGCCTTTGTTTTATGTTCCCATAATTTGCGGACTGAAAGTCCGATACTTTTTCATATTCGCACTCGTAGGGTCGCAGATTTTCATGTATAAATAACGATTATTCGATGGCGGTATGAAATACCTCGTTTTTCCATAATGGAGTTTTCGATTCAGTTACGCAGAAGTCTTCGCCTATGTTAGTAAACAATAAGTCTAAGTAGCAATCTTGCCTATTCTTTACGTGATTAATCTGATAAAGACCCAAGTTGGCAGATTTGTCAAATATTAATTGCAAGGTTTCGTTTTCACCAACGACTGGGAGAAGAAAACTCTCGTTGTCAATGTCTGTAATGAAGTCAAGATTGCGTTGGTTGAAATCTCCGTATATGTGAAGCTTTATTTCAGGAGAGAGCTCAGATAAGACATTTTCCGCGACTTCAAAAAACTTTTCATAGTTTTCTTTACGTGCATTGTTTGGAGGAAAATAGACGGACGCAAAGATATGTGTCTCACCAGCTATTCGTGCTTTCGCCCATACATGTTCAAATTCGGTAAATGATGGAGTGATTATGATCTCTGAGTCTAGCTCTGATAGAATAGCAATTAATACACCGCCACCTGATTTCATTTCAGACAATTGATAATTACGATCATTTCTATAGACATTATATCTATTACCAAAAACTTCCTCGCTATGTACACTATCATCCCAACTAGTTTCGGTTACAAGAATTATAGAAAAGGAGCAACATAAAATATTCTTTTGAATTTCATTAATTTTGTGAGCACTTCGCATGCGGTTTAGATTTTGGCAGTATACCGAAACTTCAGTTACCGTAGAATAATTAAGCGAAGAAGTTGATGGGGTTTCAATGATAAAATTATTTGGTATATTTTCCAAGCAATGTTTGGAATGAGTATTAATAGTAGCGTGGTTATCAAACATATTTACCGAACTATGACTTATTTCATCAAAAACACGAGTGTTGCTGCAGGCAAGCCATACAATGTGTAGCAGAAGAATTAGATGCCATCGGTCGTTGCGGTTCATCATTTGTTGTGTAAGGGTTGAGCGTTTCTCCCCGCTGAAATTGTATAGCAGGTCTCAAAGGTGGTCCAGAAAAGTGATGTCTAGCAGCCGCAAGTAGTACTCTATCCGGGGGAAGATGATTTCGATGATTGCTGATGTTATTGTGTTGTGGATGATCGAAAGAAATATAGCTGTTATTCCTGTTGTTGTTGTAATTATTCCTGTTGATATTGTTGTTATTCCTGTAGTTGTTGTTGTAGTTGTTATTCCTATTGCTGTTATTGTTATTCCTGTTGCTGTTGTTGTTATTTCTGTTGTAATTGTTGTTGTTGTAATTTCTGTTGTAATTGTTGTTGTTATTTCTGTTGTAATTGTTGTTGCTGTTGTTGTTGTTGTTGTTGTTGTTGTTGTTGTTGTTGTTGTTGTTGTTGTTGTTAATATTTCTGCGGTTGTTGTTGTTGTTGTTGTTGTTAATATTTCTACGGTTGTTGATATTAGTCCGGTTACTATTACTGTTATAGTTATTTGATCCTCTGTTATGATTGTGACTCCTGTTGTTGTTGTTGTTGTTGTTGATGTAGTTGTTGTTCATAGTAGCACGTAGTTGACGTTGAGAGCGCTTCTTCCGATTTCGCCACGCCTTGAATTCTTTAAGTTCCTGCATTTCGCGTCGTTTTATTTTTTCATCGTATTTCCTCCAGTCAGCAGACCAACGCTTTGTAGAACCAATGAATCGCCATCCCGAATGATCATTGCCATTCTCATTATTCAATTCCTCAGCTATGCTAAGAGCGGGTGCATGTTGGGGGGATTCTAATTGAGTAACTTTTTCCGATAAATTGTGTATCGCACCCATAATCTCTGCTGCTGGCCAATTATATAACATGTCAGCAGAGACGGCACCATCATTTATTACATTAGACGTAGTTGAAATCGATTTAATTTCTTCGCTGATCAGTTTCAAGTCAGCTGAAATTGATGACGTCATTGTTTGTAACGTAGCAGCTATGTTATCGTTGAATGTGTGCATCGCTATTTCCATCATAGATGTCACGTGGTTTTTAATCGACGTAGCATTACCAGCTGTGTTTCTGCCGGCCGCCAGCTCTTTTTTTAACGTCAGCGATTTGTGTTTCAATGCGCTCGATCGTTTCATGTATGGCGCATACATTATTTTGCTGTGTTGTTCGATGAATCACTTCGGAGTGATTATTAATTACTTCAACTAACTGGGCTTGTTCCGCAGTTAGCGATTTCAGATCTATAGCGACATTTATTAGTGTTTGGCAAGAACTGCAGCACGGCAGTATATATGCCAGTGGGTCGATCTTTCTGTCTCGTTTGCGTAGGGATCCTCGCTGAACTGTAACTCCGGCACAGGCGGCATGAAATGATCGTGTGCATCCGACACATGTCAACATTACTGAATCTACGGCAGAATCCGCCAAACAAATCTCACAATTCATGTTCACAAAACTAAGCTGTAAATCTAGCACAAACAAAACGAACAAAATTAATACGTGTCGAGCGCGAAAAGTAACGTGAGCAAATTTCGAAAGGTAAGATTTTTACTGACGTAGGACTACGTCTTACTGCAAAGTAACTAAAGGTTTGCGACAGCCCCTGTCGAACATTTTGAATATAAAACCGAATATAGAACCGTTTCGATTTTGGCAACATAGGCGACACGGTGCTTGAAAAAATTAGACTTGGTAATTCTACTAGGTTTAAAGGTAGGGTTAGATACTAGGATTTTGAATATAAAACCGAATATAGAACCGTTTCGATTTTGGCAACATAGGCGACACGGTGCTTGAAAAAATTAGACTTGGTAATTCTACTAGGTTTAAAGGTAGGGTTAGATACTAGGTTTTAATTCAAAATGATAATCGATAAAGAACTGTACCAGATAGAAAATAGGAAGTTTCAAAAATGAATATTTTAGATCTCAGAGTCACTCAATTTCGGTGGACAAGGAGGTATTAATTTTGTCACAAGTCAAAGGGGAGAGGTGCTTAAAGAAAACTTTACATCCCACAAGAAAAAAATTAGAGGGGTTGTGTATAAGATACAACGTTAGTCCGGTTGCATGATTTTAAATATTTTACTAAATTGATTTTTAATCTATCTGTCAATCGACCAAAAAGTGATGTGAAGTCAACCTGCTTACTTATCGGCGGAATATAAGGGGCCTTTGCAAAATAGTTTTTAAGTTTTTGTCAACCCCCCCCCCCCCCTTGGAAATTGGCTTGAAAAATCGGGGGGCTAAAAAAAATTTGTAGGATATGAGTATAAAATCAATTGTCCGTGGGCTCTACAGCCTGAAAAACTCGAAAAATGAGTGTATTTAACACTTCTAGCACGAAACAGAAATGGAAATTCGAATTCGGAGTTTCCGAAAATCGTCAAAAACAAATTCTCTCGTTTTTGTCTTCTTTTCGTACATTTTTGCATGGAAAATAATAACGTATATATTAAAAGCAAGAACAGATTTGGTTTTCACGCTTAAACTTTAAATAAAAATGCTTCAAACCCATGTTTTTTGCTCGATTAAAAAATTCACTTTGTTCCCCCCCCCCCCCCTTTAGTGGCCCAACACCGGAAGGACAAAAACTTTATAAAATATTTGTAATGGCCTAATTTTACTTTATTCTGAGCCTCGAAATTATTTTAACTAAACTATTTAGAAAATTATCAAATACAACATTATTTTTTTAGGCATATCCTGTTCGAAAATGGTCCAGATATTGATCCAAATTTTATATTTTTTGCACCATATCATTATCCAGGCCTTTACCTAATTTCTAAATCCTCCATTGACGCACAGATGATTTTATTGCCAAACCGGGTAATTTTGTAGGACGGTTGGGCATCACAAAGTTTCACAAGGGTGAGGAAGTTGGCGTTCTTAACCATCAGAAGTGGCTGCTTCTTTTTACTCAGACGAGTCTGATTTTGTGACTACAAGATCCGGTTGAATTTTATTGGCCTTAGGGTTTTCGGTCAGCGCGCCAAAGGTGTTTTGAAGCTTTGCTATATGCTTGATTAACGTGTTTAAACTATTTCTCATCTGAGTTTTGTCAAAACTTAAACTTACAGCAAAACTTTTTGATGTATTTATATGGAAAATACAGGACGTTATTTGTCCATGAAAAAAAATTTTGATTCCAACCATTTTTACGATGTTGCCTGTAGATAGTTAAGCAGGGATAACCACTTTAAATAGAGTTTGGAATATTATCAAGAAAAGGATGGGTCATACACTAGGTAATTTTGTTGGCTCTCAAACAAAAAAAATTATCATGAGAATTGCTTGAGCCGTTCTTGAGTTATTTATGGTACCGACTTTCAAAACCTGGTTTCGAGAAAACCGGCGTTGAAGTTTTTACTCGTTGTTTAATCGCTCCAGACATGCGCGGTACAAATAGCTGTAACTTTGTCAATTTTAGGAATTCATGCAAACGACTTCAAACACATATGGTCAAAATGTTAATCTTTCGAAATAATCATTAAAAAAATATAGGTTTTAAAAAATTGAAAAGGTACTATGCTCCCTTAACAGAAGGCTGTTAGTATCCCTCTTATCTTTTGATCCATCTTATCTTTTAATCAATGATGATTAAAATTTTTGTACAATACTGAGATTAAATTAAGTTTATATTATTTTAAGTATAAAATGACATATGCTAGCTAACTAATTAGGAAGACTTTTTAGTTTCAAAACTAGAGGCTACAATGTACAAACACTATGAAGCAACTACGAAAAAGGATGAGTGATAGTTAGTTTTATCAATATAATTAAGTTTTTATTTAGGCTATAAATCAAGCCTACTTTCCATATCCCGTGCTTATAGATTAATTATAAACGGACATACTATAGTGACAACAAGCAGTTTTATACAACGGCGTGTTCGTTAGTGGTAGGCAATGATAACTACCGCCAGTGATGTCTCGGAGCGCAAAACTAGGTCCATTCTAAAATCAATACTAGGTCCATTCAAGATCAAAAAAGGGGGTTAACACTTTTAAGGAATTTGAAGATTTTACTGGTTTTACTGAACTTTTAAATACCTAAATTGAAATTACACATATTTTAGCATCATTTTAAGAGTATTGTTTTATTCCAAACCAGAAGGGTTCCGGGTAGTAACAGTTTGAAAATACTCTATGGTGACTGCCAAAACGCTGAAAAACAGCTACTTTTAAATGAGCGGCAATAAAGTGGTTCTGGCTATAATTTTAATTTAATTTTGGTATATTTACGTTCAGAAATGATTAAAGATAAACATAAAAGCTAAATACAGTACAAAGACTTGATAATTATATCCTAAAATTCTTATTTAAAAATAGGTCCATTCAAGATCAGAATTCGACTAGGTCCATTTCAAAATCATTTACCATATATGTACAATCACAATCGCGCTGTGCTTGACTTTTGTTAAGCATTTCTATGTAAAATAAAATAGGTGCTTCAAAATGGTGTCCCGTAACGTTTTGTTTAATGCAAAAATTAATTGAATGAAAAAGCACTTATCATATCATGATTCAACTAATCTTTATCGACGATAACAAATCTATTATTTTGATGACCGAATGCAAGTAAATATGTAATTACTATAAGTATGTATAAATGAGGGGGTGAGAAGGAAAGGGGTGTAAGTGACAAAATTGAAAAAATCGAGATAATGGTAGGAAACGATACTTTGTGTATGGTTTTATGCATGCCAGAAAATTCACGTCAAAATTTTACCGTTTAACCGTTATGTGTGCAACAGGGTACCCGGGTACCTTTTCAGTTTTAAAATAGTTATAACTCATTCAATTTAAAACAGACGTCATTGAAATTTTGCGACATCGTAAAACTCGTTGATCTTAAGTAATTGAGGTTTTTTGGTGCATATCCATAAAGGGGTTTACCAATGAAAGGCACTTGAATTTTTTTATTACGTAGGAGGGCGACAAGGGTACCCGGGTACCCATGATTTACTATGTTTATAACTTTGGCTATCTTGAACCGATTTGGATGAAACCAGTGGCATTTGATTCGTACATTTATCTAGTTTTGATTAGACAAAGCATTTGGCCATCAAATGACATGTAGTTCCCGGGAATCGGTAATTCCGGAGCAACGTCCGGTAAAACGTGGGAAGCCGCTTGTTTTGAAAGAATATCAGCTTTCAGCAAAGCTATTAGCTTTGAACTTGACATTGTGGACCCCTTTTTCATCTTATTATATAAATTGGTGACTTTAGATCGCATTGGCCATTCCATAAAAGGGTTCCTGTAGGGTTACAGATGGCCAGTTGGGTGCCTAATCCAATATTAGGATTGGTTTAGCGGATGTTTTAGATGTTTTGAACTGATATGGTCAGTTTAGTATTGATTAATAATTTCGGAACTGGTTCCAAATGTATAATGGATAGTTCTACGTTTTGAACTGTTCTGATAATGCTAAGCATTATCTTGAATCCTGCGGTATGATCTGTGACCCCGTAGAAACTGTTGTCGAAATAACCAATCAAAATATATCGAAATGTAAAAAATATCACCTCCCGAACTAATTCCAAGTACTTTGATACCCATATTGCTAGGTTTTTACTTCCAATCCTAGACTGGCCACCCATGACCCCACAGGAACCTACTCCGGAATGGCCAACCTGATTCATCTCATTATATGAAATAGTTCATTGTATGAATTTTTAGAGTTTTTATATCCGCATGACTGATTTTCCTGCAATACAAACAGTTCCCTACCTCACAGCGGACACTCTGTCGGAATTCCGGATTTTTGGGCCCCGTAAATCTTTTAATGGCCAAATGGCCACATAATTGAAAACTAGATAAAATAACGAATCAAATGACACCTATTTCATCAAAATCGGTTTAAAATTGTTGATGTTATAACAATATCAATTTTGGGTACCCGGGTACCCTTGTCGCCCTGCTAAAGGTGTTTTTTTTTGTCGCACACATAACGGTTAATGACTTTTTTAAAAACATGAAAAAAACGAGCAAAATAAAAGTTGGTTTTCGTTTGGAAGGAAAGGGGTGTAAGCGCACTATCTGAGCAATTCTAGCCCAACTAACAAAACGGTTTGTCTCGAATATTTTTTATTGAAATGAAAGTTTGCTGATATGTTAGATGCCACACAAGGATTCATTTTCCACAAAACTTAATTATTTTCGTCAAGATTAACTTTTCAAAAGGGCGTATTTATAAATGAGATTTTTTTAAATATCGTATCTCGGAAACCATCTTTTTTAAAAATGGCGTCTACGGAAAAGTTATAGGAAATTAAGTATATTTTCGGAAAAAATACACTGAAAGAAAAAACTTTTCATAATCAAGACAAAAATCATTAAACTTGAATTATCAAAACACGCTCCTACAGATTTATCTCATTTTTATTAGAGATAGCTTAAAACATGTTTTAAAATGTCTTTCGACTTTTTTTTAAATCTGATAAATTTTTAAAAGATATCCAAATTTTACTTTTTTTGTAAAACCAAAACAAAATCAAATGCTACGCATTATCATGTTATTTCATTTTAACTTTTTTTAGGTCCAACAGTTCTCAAATTATGCCATTACTTATATTTTATGAAGTTTTTGTCCTTCCGATGTGAGGCAACTGAAGGGGGGAGGGAAATGTGATTTTTTTAATCAAGCAAAAAAAGCGTTGTAGCGGGGTTACATACAGTTTAAATTCTAGAAAAAAAGTAATTTCTTCGATTACTAAGATTATGGCAACTAAAAGATGATGATACATAAACTAGTGCTTGAAAAAATTCAGAACTATTTTCTAAATCATCTTAAACATGAATGTCACTTAAACACCATTTCCGAAGACCGCAATGTTTTAGAGAGTCAGCAGCGCAAGTACAGCCCACACGAGTATATAAAATGTATGGTGGCACAACGTAGTGAAACAATTCTATACTATTTTACATACTATCGGGCAGGCTGCTATTACTCAAACAATTTTCCCGAAGAAAGTAATATTTTTGGTTACTCGTACCATGATATATAAAGTATACGAATATACGCTAGAGCCGACCGATGAGAAAATTCTGAACTATTGTTCATACCATCTTGAAGGTGACAGTCACTTGTATAAACTTCTCGAAGACCATTACTTTCTAGGTAATCAGTAGCGTAAGTTACAGCGTATACTGTAATATTACATATACGGTAGCGAGTGAGGCAGTGAGAGGCGAGTGAGGCAATTCTGCACTATTTTCTATACCATCTGCAACGCTGCTATTACTCATCAACTTTCCCTAAGAAAGTAATATCTGAGGTTACATGGATTATAAGCTATAGCAAATAAAACGAGCTCGCATATACACTAGCGCCGCACGTTGAGAATATTCTGAACTATTTTCAGTGCCATCTCCGAGATGACAGTCATTTGAACAACCTTCCCGAAGATTGCAACTTTCTAAATAGTCAGTAGCGTAAGATACAGACTATACAAGAATATTACATATGCACTAGCACCACGTAGCGAGAAAATCCTGAACTGCTACCGCCTGCCCGCTTACCTACCTTTCAATGAAGATGATTGTAATATGATTCCAAGATATGCACTTGCACCTTTTTCACTCTAAGTAGTAATTCCTTATAATCGCTTGGAATGATAGGGATACAAGTGCATAACTTGGAAGGAAAGGGGTGTAAGTGCAAATAACATTTTCAAAAATTTCTTAAAATTCCGAAAATCAAAGTTCTTCACCAAGATTTCAATATAATTCAATAAAGAAATGTTAACACAACCATAGTGCGTCATTAGTTTTGTATTATTTAACCTGACGAATTTTCTAGATGACGTTAACTTTAGAGCTGATTTTCTCGAAATTCACTTTTTGTCACTTACACCCCTTTCCTTCTGACCCACTCAAATATGATTGAAATATAATAACATATTGTAATATTAAGGAATGTGCGGTAAAGACGGGCACCTCAAGATTAAAATTCAATATCTACACAAGTATCTCTGTTTAATATAGCCATACTACTAGTAAATTTGGTTCAAAACTAATACTTTATCATCAAAAACATTACCTAGTAATCATATTTTCTAGACATTGTACAGAAAAACGGACATTATATGAAAGGTGGACACCGCAAAAAAGGTGTGATGAGTAATACTTAACCATCCAGTTAGCTTCGAGGTATGATACCAGTCTTCGTATGTTCGAATCTCGACTGGATGGTGCTACCAAAGTCAGTAGGATCGTTGTACAAGTCCTGTAGAATGATTTATCTATTTTGGCAGACGTTGCGCGTACGTTACTTTGGACATTTACGGCAAAATCAAATAGAAGTGATCAAAATAAAGTACGCGTAAAGCCTATCCAAAATAGACAAATCAACCTAATTGTTTTGTACTCTAATAACTAGCTGCAGAGTCTCACGGGTGGCTGCAGGCAAAGGGTGATCATGTGCATTCCATAACCTCTGTTTACTAACTTCTATCCCTACGTACACGTGTTGCCGACTGGGGTACGCGACCTCGATTGCTGTAGGCTAACAGTGAAGGGGACACAGTGGCTTTCGCCCGTCAGCGAGATAAGGACGTGAAGCTAACAACCTAACTGTACCCGAAAACAAAACAAAAGTGAAAAAGAAAGAAAGTCTCTCGATAAAGAAAAAGGGTTAAGTCTTAAAGACATTTATACCTAACGCCGGTTTCGACTTACTTCAATACTTTATCATTAAAATACTTTAATAGTCTAAAAATTTGGAATCCCGTTTCTGAAAGTTGTTTAGTCAGCTTTTTTAGCAATCATAATGGCTTCGCTGAGCACATTAGCAAGAAAGCCTAGCTCAGAAAATATTTTTTAGCTTACAAGATGCATAGTAAGTGTCGTACTTCGAACGGCATCATTTTCAGCTACTTTTGCTAGCGTTGCTTTTTTGAAAGTTTTCATGACCTTTTTCAACTGTTTTATTTTTTAATATTTTATATAACTGTTTTATAACTGTAGAATAATTTGCAAGTTATCAACAAAGTTATTTTAATGAATAGGCAAAATTAGTTTCAAATTTATGTGTTGTCTTTTATAGCAACTTATATTATAGTTATAGTTTGCAATATGAGTTGCTAATGTTGCATAAAAACTTTTAAATTTATGAGTTATGATACGTTAACTGATACGTCTGAAGTAAAACGAAATACCTAATTTTCGAATAATTGCTATTTAATACCTACCATTTTGGCGTGCAGCGCAAATAAAGCATACTTTCGCATTAAGACAAACCTTTTTTACCGTTTTAAATTTTTTTAAATTAAATTTTTGAATTTTGTTATTTGGGCCAAAATCATGTAAAATCTTACATAGGGGGAGAGGGCGATTAGTCAACAATGGGGAAAACTCGTTACATAATTAATGCACTGCCCCTACATTTTAATTACTAATGTGTCCAAACTCTAAGATTAGGCAAGCATTTCATTATAATACTTCAGTATAGTTCTCACATGGGTATTTCTCTCCAGGTTTAAGTTAAAGTTTAGTTTAGTGTACTAAAGTTTACCAGGAAGTAAACTTTACCTTACATATACTTTGTTACGTATGTCTTATTACCAGACTATAACACACCAAATCAGTACACTATTGTTACAAAATATAGTGAATGTAGACCAGATATAGAAAATATGACGGCCTGAATCGAAATCTAGAGAAAATAAATCATATAATGCAGTTTACTTCTGTCGTTACGGGACACCATTTGCAGAATACCGTTTGCCCTACAGCGCATGGGGTCCCGTAACGAAATGATTTTTATTATAACATAAAAACTAAATACAAAACCTGTATATACTTTTACATTTTCAGGCTGCCTTCAGCTAAAAATTTTCGGAACATGTCGACTTTGAAAAACTTGAAACAGAGCAGAGTTTTGCAAATGTTTGAATCATGTTCAGAATACGCATTTTCTGCGATGATGTCCCGTAACGAAAAGTATTCCGCCACTATTCAATGATGCTTATTATAATAAATATTTCGCCCTCGTATTGAGAAAGTACTACTAAATAGCGGCTCAAAACACCTATTTTAAAAGATATTCGTCAGACTGTTAGTAATATATGAACAAATTTGCTTCGACAAAACGGTTGCTCATGGTGTCTCGTAACGCTGGAATGTGTCAAATGATTTACGTTCATCATAAGATGCGAGACCTATTTACCGTGTCAGTAGGAAATGTTTTCTAGATGATTCAGGGCGAGACGGCCGCAGTCCACGAGTGTGCGTGCGCCGGAAACCCGCCGTCAGAACCGTCGGCCACTGCCGAGGGCGGCCTCCTCGCAGAAACCACTTCTATTTAGATGCAAGAATTTTCCTAGGTTTACTGATTAGTAGAGATTATCCCTACGCTAAGTCAAGTTAAGGACAGCATATACCCAAAGTTTGTGTAGGTTGAAGGCCGTGATAATTTTCGGCCGAATATGACGTTCGGTCGTTCGTGATTCGGCCATTAGATATATAATGCCATTTGTTATTTCGACAACGACAACGCCATTCGTAGGTAATCCATCATAATCACCATCTTACGTAAAAAATACAGATAGATAAAACTCACCGATTGAAACAAATTGTCTTGTTTTGTGTTCGGAAATTTTTTTCGTGAAATCTTGTCTTCAAATTATCGAAAATGGCTGCAAGAATATCTAGGAAGTACATCATATATAGTTAATTATGTTAAGTAAAGGTGTAGGTGAGATGAATCATCGTCAAATGTTTTTATTTTGGAAAAATGCGGAAGAAGAGAGCAATGCAAAATTGAACAAAATAGACGTATTAGTTAGTTATTTGGAAACTTTTCTCTTATTAATTGCGTCAAATAAGTTTAAGTCTGCATTCATTTTCGATTCGAAAATAGGCGAAAAAATTGCTAGTAACTTAACTTGTTAGAAAGAAATTGTCAACGTAAACAAACAGGCCTTTATTGCATCCGAAGTACATTTTAATTGTTCTGTAAACATGACTGAGACGGAGTTTTAAAACAACTATAACTTTTGAGGATACAAACAGGTACAGACAAATGACACTTGCTTTTACAGGTTTTTGTTGTACTTTTAACTGGTTTGATCTGCCACCATTTGCCACCTTGGGAAATATTTAAGCTCAAAGAAGTAATGTTTTTCACCAAAAAAGCTCAAAATCTCCGAAATTTCAGAAAATATCGTATAATAATGTTCTACAAAAACGTTAATTTTACCAAGATAAACAACATTCTAGAACACTATGAACATTTCGTATCTCACTTTTAAGGGAATTAATTACCCAAGGATTTCTCTCACAAGATGGGGCTTGTTATACTAATGTTCCTAAAGACACTAAATGCGAAAAACTACACGTTTCGGCGCAATATCATACGATCACGTATTCTACTGTTTGGACCACTGTGCAACGGTTCAAAAGTTACAGCGATTTGAGTGTGTTGCAATTTTTTACGTGGACACCCTTTAGTGACTTAAAAAGAGCCCTAAGTGATAATAGTGAATTAAAGAGGCGCTTGAACTTACTTGGCACTCCAGACACCAATCGTAAGGGTCTGAGAACACGGAATGCTCTAAGAGCTTTAACATCGAATCCTTCTTTCATTAGATTTGATAATGCTGTAGATATCATCCTAAAATAATTTTAAATTTTTTTATAAATAATTTTTTTGATTAGACAATATAAATACCCAATGACAACAATTGTGAAGTCCAAGATATTCCATCCATTCCTTAGGTACGACCCTGGATGCAATATAAATCCGTACGCTATTAATTTCATTATACATTCAGCAGTAAAAATTACTAGAAAAATATATTCAATCTTCTCCAAAGCAGCATTTGTGATATTCGAATCGCTATTCGGAAAAGGTGTATATACAGCTAAGGCAACGCAATTGGCGAAAATTGTTATTAAAATCAAATACTCAAATGGTCTGTAAAAACAAAAAAAAATAAATGTTATTATTTAAATTATTACGTTCAGTGTATGCTATAAAAATAAGGGTTCGTCCATCTTTTTGTCTTTTATAGTAGTAGTAGTAGGTAGTAGGAGAAAGCCACCATCATTTCAAGGACTTGCCAATGTATGTGGGTAGAATTAAAGTAGTTCCAAATTTGATTATCAAATGAATTTCACACTAATGCTGTTACAGAAGGGCCAAAAGGGATTGGGCGGAACCACAGGCAGAGGCATTTGTGCGCATTCCGGGGTTATAAGAGTCGCCTTCCATCATTAGGATCCTTCCATGTAATAATCAATTTCGCTGTACCAACTTTAACCCACGTGATGATTTTTTTGTTTTGAATTGAGAAGTGCCATATTTGCTTCAGACCTTAAGGATTCAGGTTGGCAATCCACTCCATCATCCAGCCTTCCACATTTATGATATCAATAATAATACTGTTAATAATATAATATTAAGATGAAATGTGGTATATATGGTAAAAATAGAACAATCTCACCAGCAGTCCTTCGTATTGAATAGAGTAGCGTCCTTTGAGGTTCCATCAGTGCTTCTAATAGTTAATTTAATTTTTCATTTTGGTATCCATGTGCAGTATTAAAACTCGTTTTGGCCAAAGTTTTTACTATATAGCAGGAGATGCTTCATAAGCTAAAACGAAAAAAATAATTAAAATAACTTATTAGGCTTACCTATTAGCTAGGCCGTGTGGTTCCGCCGTCTGCCCAAAACCGCAGTTTTGAGACCAGGCAGCCGGGAACCACCCAGTATCGCACCTTCTAGCTTGGCTACTCAATAGAGCATTACCAGGTATGGCCACGTGGAGGCGCTAGGTAGGGGCTTGGGGTGGCTAGAGCTATATTGGACGCTCCTCATTTGCCTTCCTCATTTCATACCGTCGTCCATCTTTTTGTCTTTTATAGAATCCAAAACATAAATAAAACACTAGCTCTAGTGGGAAACATCAGCATTCGACAAAATAGTGATTGGTGATCAGCTCATGTCTCTCAGAGGCCGTATGACCGGTTCCGGGTCCGGGGAGGGTTTCTTTTCTGATTCAAGCACGGAACGGATTTCGGAGGAACTTGTCCGGAACCTGGAATGGGCCAAATGGCCTCTGAAAGACATGAGATGATCGCCAATCGCTATTTTATCGAATGCTGATGTTTTTTGATATGCGACACGACATGCTTTACTGATGCTGAAATGTCCTGTTACGGGAACCGGTTCCGGATTCATAGAGTCCCCCCCGGATCCGGATGGCGCGCAGCATGGCTCATAACTGCGACAAAGTAACTGATATGTCCACAGTCGATGATATGTTTACAAAAATCAACAGATTTCAAACAAATTTTAGATATCAGGCAACTTTATCGTAAAAAGTCATATCTCGGTCCCCCAAGGAACTCCGGAATAACTCCGGGACCATATGGCATATGGCCATTATCTATAGATATTATGAAAATAGAAAATATTTTCGGCAAAATTCCCAAATTTGGTGAAAAAATATTGAAAAATTAAAAAGTTATGGCCATTTTAGTGAATTTTGCGGCGCTAAAAATGATGTAGACCTTAGAGGGGTTAAAATAACTCAGCTTATTTATACTCGACTTGTGACGCTGGTCGTATCGTCACAAATCGATATCCTGAATCAATATATGGTGCTATACCCTATGATTTCCTAGAGTTAGAATAAGACAGACTACCGAGACAGCGGGTGTCGAAAAACGGTGCTAAATGTGTGTATATAGGGTAATTGATCTTGAATGGACCTATTTAGCGCTTTTTAACACCACCACTCGCACTCCTGCTCAATTTACTCGTCATTTATAAATAATATGTGGTGATGTTACTATTTGTTGGAAAGTACCACCTTTTTTCTACATTATCAGTACTTTAAAAATGTATAATTGATGAAACTTTTATTAAATATATCGTTTTTTGCCAAAGCCTTTTTTTGATCTTGAATGGACCCAACATGATCTTGAATTGGACCTATTTTTGATTTTGAAATGGACCTAAATTTGGATTGTCATAGTTTCTTCCATGTAAATGAACAAAATAATAACAAAGAATTTTTTTTAATAGTACATCTACACTACTGTTATTTATTAATAGGACACAAGGTTGAACAGCTTTTACCTTTCTTATACTCTGTTAGAAAGGTATGAAAGTCGGTTGAAAAATTTGAAATCAGTCACAGTCGCCGAGGGCTTTGTTTTTATGTCAGCCCAACAATTGAACAATGTTTCAGTGACTTGATATGCGTTATGTATGTATCTGTGTGTGACATTTGTATATTGGGAATTTATTATTACCTGTTGTTCAGATATGGTTGAAACGATTTCTACGTCATAAAAAAATTATGTCGCCTATTAGTTTCAAAAATTTAAACCATTCATTAAAAATATGTAATATAACTTGTATTAAACGTAGTTCATCAAGTACAGTGGGGTTCGAGTTTTTATTTAGTGACTACATATTTCGAAAGGTCAGACTTTTACTGACGTAGGACTACGTCTTACTGCAAAGTATCTAAAGGTTTGCGTCAGCCCCTGTCGAACATTTTGAATATAAAACCGTTGCAATCGTGAAAAATTCGTTAATTAGTGGTAATTATACAATTTTTGACACATTTATAGGCAATTTTTTCAGTTAAAAAATGGTCTAGATTTTGCCACGGTTTCGATTTTGGCAACATAGGCGACACGCATTTGTTGTCAAATTCGAAATCATACTGTAAATGGTGCTTGAAAAAATTAGACTTGGTAATTCTACTAGGTTTAAAGGTAAGGTTAGATACTAGGTTTTAGTTTTAAATGATAGTCGATGAAGAACTGTACCAGATAGAAAATAGGTGAACCTTCCTATTTTCTATCTGGTACAGTTGAATATTTTAGATCTCAGGGTCACTCAGTTTCGGTGGACAAGGAGGTATTAATTTTGTCACAAGTCAGAGGGGAGAGGTGCTTAAAGAAAACTTTACATCCCACAAGAAAAAAATCAGAGGGGTTGTGTATAAGATACGACCATGGATGACGTACTACAACGTTAGTCCGGTTGCATGATTTTGAATATTTTACTAAACTGATTTTTAATCTATCTGTCAATCGACCAAAAGACCGATTTTGTTTTCATAAGGGAACCTCTTCCCCTTGCCCCTACGGCTTCTTGAATAAAGTCTTCAAAAAACCATGAATTGCGGTACCATGGATTGGCGCTGGGGGCTTATCCGAATTGAAAAATTCCAAAACGACATGGAAGAACATTTAATTATCTCGTGTTTGATCCATCCTTTTTTAGAATCCGAACACATAACAAAATGGCGGACATTGATACATAAAAGTATGGTTTTTAAGCGAAAAAATTGACTTTAAACATTTCTAAAAAATACAAAAATCACAATATCAAGAAAACGATGGGTCAAACACTAGATAATTTTGTTGGCTTTCAAACAAAAAAAGAATCATAAGAATTGCTTGAGCCGTTCTTGAGATATTTATGGTACCGACTTTCAAAACCTGGTTTCGAGAAAAACGACGTTGAAGTTTTTACTCGTTGTTTAATCGCTCCAGACATGCGCGGTACAAATAGCTGTAACTTTGTCAATATTTGGAATTCATGCAAACGACTTCAAACACATATGGTCAAAATGTTAATCTTTCGAAATAATCAATTAAAAAATTTAGGTTTTAAAAAATTGAAAAGGGGGCATAGTCCCTTAACAGAAGGCAGTTAGTATCCCTCTTATCTTTTGATCCATCTTATCTTTTAATCAATGATGGTTAAAATTTTTGTACAATACTGATTTTGTACAAATGAAGTTTATATTATTTTAAGCATAAAATGACATATGCTAGCTAACTAATTAGGAAGACTTTTTAGTTTCAAAACTAGAGGCTACAATGTACAAACACTATGAAGCAACTACGAAAAAGGATGAGTCATAGTTAGTTTTATCAACATAATTAAGTTTTTATTTAGGCTATAAATCAAGCCTACTTTCAATATCCCGTGCTTATAGATTAATTATAAACGGAGATACTATAGTGACAACAAGCAGTTTTATGGAATATAGAACGGCGTGTTCGTTGGTGGTAGGCAATGATAGCTACCGGCAGTGATGTCTCGGAGCGCAAAACTAGGTCCATTCTAAAATCAATACTAGGTCCATTCAAGATCAAAAAAGGGGGTTAACATTTTTAAGGAATTTGAAGATTTTACTGGTTTTACTGAACTTTTAAATACCTAAATTGAAATTACAAATATTTTTGCATCATTTTAAGAGTATTGTTTTATTCCAAACCAGAAGGGTTCCGGGTAGTAACAGTTTGAAAATACTCTATGGTGAAAAAACTGCCAAAACGCTGAAAAACAGCAACTTTTAAATACGCGGCAATAAAGTAGTTTTGGCTATAATTTTAATTTAATTTTAGTATATTTACGTTCAGAAATGATTAAAAATAAACATAAAAGCTAAATACAGTACAAAGACTTGATAATTATATCCTAAAATTCTTATTTAAAAATAGGTCCATTCAAGATCAGAATTCTACTAGGTCCATTTCAAAATCATTTACCCTACTATCTTTCTACTTCTAGTTCAATTATTTTTCATTCGCAAGATGTAATTTGAATCCTTTCCAATCGTCGTTCGATGCTAAGCCGTCCGCTGCTTGCATCGGCAAGAAATGTGCACTTCGGAGTGCACACTTCGGCCGGCGTTGGTCACTGGTGCAAGCTCGTGCCACAGCGAGTGGAAGGGTTTGTCTATTTATTATGACTTATGACTCATATGGTGTTTTTATTTAACTGGAGGGTGGCGTGCGTACAGTACAAACAAACATTTCTTAAGGGGGGACCCTACTCTAGAAGGTCGAAAAATAATCGATTTTCGTCATTTTTTATTCTGGTGCTTCGATTAAAGATAAGTGTTGGGGCATTTTGTTTATTGGTTAAGGTATATTTGAAGATATATTGTGAATGTTGGATACCAGAATAGTGATTATTATGCTGGTGTCAGCTGAGCGCGTGGATGCTCTCTAGAAAACAGTTCCTTGCTGGCAGTACGTGCCGGGTATCAACGTAGTATCGGAGAACGGATTCGAAGGATGATTTTGAAGCTTTAGGTCAATACCTAAATTGTTACGTAGCAGTTTTTGAAAATTCGAAAAATTACCAAAACGACGGAAATTTTTCCAAAAGAAAGGTGTTTTTTATCAAAAATCGCCAATTAAGAGCTCATAAAAAAATGAAAAATTGAGATATCGAAGTTTGTCGTATAAAAAACAGAAGATCAAGTTTCGATAACGGAATGTAGTACCTAGGCTTTACTTTGCTCTGCTTTACTTAAAGTAAGGTCCCCCCTACGCCAAAAAAAGTAACAAAGCCTCCACGTGCCAACAAATTTCCTACGAACGCGATTAAACCTAGTCCAATTTGAAGTCTGTGTTAGGGAAGTGTGTCAGAAAAAATGACTAAAGTCCATTGTCCCAACATAGCATAGCATAGCA
This sequence comes from Sabethes cyaneus, assembly GCF_943734655.1. Taxonomy (NCBI): domain Eukaryota; kingdom Metazoa; phylum Arthropoda; class Insecta; order Diptera; family Culicidae; genus Sabethes; species Sabethes cyaneus. The sequence goes on from NC_071354.1 coordinate 121,929,167, forward strand.
TAAACAGGTGCGCATAGCATAAACAGGTGCATAGCATAAACAGGTACACGTAGTTGGAGCCAACAACAATGCCATGTTCAAAAGAACAAGGAACTTATATTTATTATCAGCAACATGAAACTTGGGGTTTAATATCATGCACTTAAATAAAACTCAAATGCCTCTAAAGCATGATCACTGGCCACGTCCTTGCAGCTGTTAGGGATGGGAAAGGAATATTAGTCCCACATTTACTTAAGAGAACCGCAGAGAACTCTACGTGCCCTCATAAATGTCCCGGGAGTAGGGAAATACTAGTAAGTAAGGGAAAGCCTAGGATACATCTGGTAGATGTTGCGGGTTCAAAATGATTTTTATTAGTTTGTTTATTATTTTCTGAAGTACTAACAGTATAAAATTTTAAAAAAGATTGTTTAATATTTTTTTATTTTAGAGATTTGAAGATTTTTATTAAAGACTAACTGACCCGACAAACTTCGTATTGCCACAAATTAAGCTGTGTTGTACATAAATCGTGAATCTCGGATGACCAATCTTGAGCTTTGCAAGTTTCTAGGGAGTTCATGGGTGTTTTAATATACAAATCTTCCCCACAATAGAGTAGAAAACAACTTCTCCCATTGCTTAGCCTGATAAAATAAAGCGGATAGCATTTAAATATTCGCCATCATTACAAACCATTTCGCCGAATACCATTTTGCGGAACACCAATTCTCGGTTGACCATAACGCGGAATATAGAGTTTCGCAGAATACCATTTCGCGAAAAACCTTACGCGGGATGTACCATTTCACGGAAAATCTTTTCGTAGAAAGTACCATTTTGCAGGGGTGACCCAACTGAAGGAAAGTAATAGAGGCCAGTAGATCTAGGAAAATAAATAAACCTAGATAGAGGTGATCTCATCGGGGGGCTGCTCCCCGCAGTGGCCGGCGCTTCCGACGGCAGGTCACCGGCAACACTCGCGGCCTGTGGCCGTCTCGCGCTGAATTATTTAATGTTTTTTTTTCATGTGTGGACTCATTACTGCGACCAGTATAGTTGATCTATGGTAATATCGCCCGGGTGTTTGCTGTATGACCTGCACTGCATTTCTTTTTGCTATAATCGCTATTGAGTGAGTGATATGCTTATTAAATTTTATGCGTGCTTGTGTGTATTGGGGTTTGCCCTTCCTTCAAAGCTTGACCTACTTTACCCACTTATTCCTCGCTGCCAGCACTATCCCATACTATAGCCGTCCCTGGCGAGGACTTCTTCGTTCCTCTGACCAGTACACTTAACTATAGGAGGGACTTTTGCACTGTCAAGAGGCTTCAGTGGGTAAATATATAGAATTCAGCATGAAGGAAGGGTAAATGAGGGGCCTGAGAATAAACCCATGCTAAAGTCACTTGACATCGAATGGCTTGATTCTACTAAGATTCGAACCCACGACCACTCGCTTGTCAAAGCAGACTCGGTAACCTTAGTGCTACGGAGCCCCCCATTATCTAATGTTACTATTGATAGTTTTTATGGTCTTGTTATTGATTAATGTTTTATGAAAGAGTCTAAAATTTCTCGATTAGTTTATGAGTTACGCAAAAATTGCTGTTTTATTTGTATCAGAGCCCTACCACAGAAGTGAGGGGTCTGAAACCATCATTACAAAATTCCTGCCTACAAAACCCCCCACGTGCCAAATTTGGTTCCATCTGCTTGCTTAGTCCTCGAGTTATGAGGAAATTTGTATTTCATTTGTATGGGAGCCACCCCTCCTAAAAAGGAAGAGGAAACCTAATTCATTACAGAAAAAATTCATTCCTCCAAAAACATCCACATGCCAAATATGGTCCCATTTGATTAATTAGTTCTCGAGTTATAAAGAAATTTGTATTTCATTTGTACAGGAGCCCCCCCTCCTAAAGCGGGGAGAGGTTTCAATTCACCATAGAAAACATTCTAGTCTCCAAAAATACCCACATGTAAAATTTTGTTCCGTTTGCTTGATTAGTTCTCGAGTTATGAGGAAATTTGTGTTTCATTTGAATAGAAGCCCCCTTTCTAAAGGGAGAGGGGTCTCAATTCACTATAGAAAAAATTCTTGTCTCCAAAAACATCCACATGTCACATTTGGTTCCATTTGCTTGATTGGTTCTCGAGTTATGAGGAAATTTGTATTTCATTTGTATGGAAGCCCCCCTCTTAAAAGGGAGAGGGATCATAATTCCCCTCCTAAAGAGTGAAGGGTCTCAATTCACCATAGAAAAAAAATTGCCTGCAAAAACACCCACATGCTAAATTTAGTTCCATTTCCTTGATTAGTTCTGGAGTTATGAGGAAAGTATTTCATTTGTATGGGAGCCTCTCCTCCTAAAGTGTGGAGGGGTCTCACTTCACCATAGAAAAAATTCTTGTATCCAAAAACGCCCACATGTAAAATATGGTTCCATTTGTTTGATTAGTTCTCGAGATATGCAGAAATGTGTGTTTCATTTGCATGAGAGCCCCCCTCTTAGTGGGGGAGGTGTTTCTAACCATCATAAAAACCTTACCTGGTCTCATAAAGCCCTATATGCAAATTTTCACGCCGTTCGGTTCAGTAGTTTTCGATTCTATAACGAACATTCGGGCAGACGGACAGAAATCCATTTTTATAGGTATAGATTTGTATGGGACCCCACCCTCTTAGTAGGGGGAGGGATCTCGAACCATTATAAGAACCAGACAGACAGACAGACAGACAGACAGACAGACAGACAGACAGACAGACAGACAGACAGACAGACAGACAGACAGACAGACAGACAGACAGACAGACAGACAGACAGACAGACAGACAGACAGACAGACAGACAGACAGACAGACAGACAGACAGACAGACAGACAGACAGACAGACAGACAGACAGACAGACAGACAGACAGACAGACAGACAGACAGACAGACAGACAGACAGACAGACAGACAGACAGACAGACAGACAGACAGACAGACAGACAGACAGACAGACAGACAGACAGACAGACAGACAGACAGACAGACAGACAGACAGACAGACAGACAGACAGACAGACAGACAGACAGACAGACAGACAGACAGACAGACAGACAGACAGACAGACAGACAGACAGACAGACAGACAGACAGACAGACAGACAGACAGACAGACAGACAGACAGACAGACAGACAGACAGACAGACAGACAGACAGACAGACAGACAGACAGACAGACAGACAGACAGACAGACAGACAGACAGACAGACAGACAGACAGACAGACAGACAGACAGACAGACAGACAGACAGACAGACAGACAGACAGACAGACAGACAGACAGACAGACAGACAGACAGACAGACAGACAGACAGACAGACAGACAGACAGACAGACAGACAGACAGACAGACAGACAGACAGACAGACAGACAGACAGACAGACAGACAGACAGACAGACAGACAGACAGACAGACAGACAGACAGACAGACAGACAGACAGACAGACAGACAGACAGACAGACAGACAGACAGACAGACAGACAGACAGACAGACAGACAGACAGACAGACAGACAGACAGACAGACAGACAGACAGACAGACAGACAGACAGACAGACAGACAGACAGACAGACAGACAGACAGACAGACAGACAGACAGACAGACAGACAGACAGACAGACAGACAGACAGACAGACAGACAGACAGACAGACAGACAGACAGACAGACAGACAGACAGACAGACAGACAGACAGACAGACAGACAGACAGACAGACAGACAGACAGACAGACAGACAGACAGACAGACAGACAGACAGACAGACAGACAGACAGACAGACAGACAGACAGACAGACAGACAGACAGACAGACAGACAGACAGACAGACAGACAGACAGACAGACAGACAGACAGACAGACAGACAGACAGACAGACAGACAGACAGACAGACAGACAGACAGACAGACAGACAGACAGACAGACAGACAGACAGACAGACAGACAGACAGACAGACAGACAGACAGACAGACAGACAGACAGACAGACAGACAGACAGACAGACAGACAGACAGACAGACAGACAGACAGACAGACAGACAGACAGACAGACAGACAGACAGACAGACAGACAGACAGACAGACAGACAGACAGACAGACAGACAGACAGACAGACAGACAGACAGACAGACAGACAGACAGACAGACAGACAGACAGACAGACAGACAGACAGACAGACAGACAGACAGACAGACAGACAGACAGACAGACAGACAGACAGACAGACAGACAGACAGACAGACAGACAGACAGACAGACAGACAGACAGACAGACAGACAGACAGACAGACAGACAGACAGACAGACAGACAGACAGACAGACAGACAGACAGACAGACAGACAGACAGACAGACAGACAGACAGACAGACAGACAGACAGACAGACAGACAGACAGACAGACAGACAGACAGACAGACAGACAGACAGACAGACAGACAGACAGACAGACAGACAGACAGACAGACAGACAGACAGACAGACAGACAGACAGACAGACAGACAGACAGACAGACAGACAGACAGACAGACAGACAGACAGACAGACAGACAGACAGACAGACAGACAGACAGACAGACAGACAGACAGACAGACAGACAGACAGACAGACAGACAGACAGACAGACAGACAGACAGACAGACAGACAGACAGACAGACAGACAGACAGACAGACAGACAGACAGACAGACAGACAGACAGACAGACAGACAGACAGACAGACAGACAGACAGACAGACAGACAGACAGACAGACAGACAGACAGACAGACAGACAGACAGACAGACAGACAGACAGACAGACAGACAGACAGACAGACAGACAGACAGACAGACAGACAGACAGACAGACAGACAGACAGACAGACAGACAGACAGACAGACAGACAGACAGACAGACAGACAGACAGACAGACAGACAGACAGACAGACAGACAGACAGACAGACAGACAGACAGACAGACAGACAGACAGACAGACAGACAGACAGACAGACAGACAGACAGACAGACAGACAGACAGACAGACAGACAGACAGACAGACAGACAGACAGACAGACAGACAGACAGACAGACAGACAGACAGACAGACAGACAGACAGACAGACAGACAGACAGACAGACAGACAGACAGACAGACAGACAGACAGACAGACAGACAGACAGACAGACAGACAGACAGACAGACAGACAGACAGACAGACAGACAGACAGACAGACAGACAGACAGACAGACAGACAGACAGACAGACAGACAGACAGACAGACAGACAGACAGACAGACAGACAGACAGACAGACAGACAGACAGACAGACAGACAGACAGACAGACAGACAGACAGACAGACAGACAGACAGACAGACAGACAGACAGACAGACAGACAGACAGACAGACAGACAGACAGACAGACAGACAGACAGACAGACAGACAGACAGACAGACAGACAGACAGACAGACAGACAGACAGACAGACAGACAGACAGACAGACAGACAGACAGACAGACAGACAGACAGACAGACAGACAGACAGACAGACAGACAGACAGACAGACAGACAGACAGACAGACAGACAGACAGACAGACAGACAGACAGACAGACAGACAGACAGACAGACAGACAGACAGACAGACAGACAGACAGACAGACAGACAGACAGACAGACAGACAGACAGACAGACAGACAGACAGACAGACAGACAGACAGACAGACAGACAGACAGACAGACAGACAGACAGACAGACAGACAGACAGACAGACAGACAGACAGACAGACAGACAGACAGACAGACAGACAGACAGACAGACAGACAGACAGACAGACAGACAGACAGACAGACAGACAGACAGACAGACAGACAGACAGACAGACAGACAGACAGACAGACAGACAGACAGACAGACAGACAGACAGACAGACAGACAGACAGACAGACAGACAGACAGACAGACAGACAGACAGACAGACAGACAGACAGACAGACAGACAGACAGACAGACAGACAGACAGACAGACAGACAGACAGACAGACAGACAGACAGACAGACAGACAGACAGACAGACAGACAGACAGACAGACAGACAGACAGACAGACAGACAGACAGACAGACAGACAGACAGACAGACAGACAGACAGACAGACAGACAGACAGACAGACAGACAGACAGACAGACAGACAGACAGACAGACAGACAGACAGACAGACAGACAGACAGACAGACAGACAGACAGACAGACAGACAGACAGACAGACAGACAGACAGACAGACAGACAGACAGACAGACAGACAGACAGACAGACAGACAGACAGACAGACAGACAGACAGACAGACAGACAGACAGACAGACAGACAGACAGACAGACAGACAGACAGTTTTGTTAAATTATACTAATTTTTCAAGTGCGTCAAATAAGGAACATTTCGCGTCAAGTAAGCCACGTTGCAAAATTCATGCGACAATTTAGGAACCCCGAGCGTCTCACAAAAACTTGACAAAATATAAAGAATTCAATGCATACCTATTTACTGTTTGTTTATTTTTTTACATATTCTTAGCTAGTCTAACTGTGCATAACCTTCACTTTATTGGTCAAACCGTCATTTTGTAATTAATGTTTAAAATTGAAAATTTCTTAACCGCGTCAAATTTGGTGCTTCCACTTTTTATCTACTGATTATCTATGATACTTACTTCCATTCCACTATATCAATACAAAGTTTCCGCAATGGGTTTTTCAAGGTTAAGCAGAATAAAGCTCTTGCAGGTCGATCAGGCTGTGGCTTAACTCCAGCACGTCTGGTAGGTTTTTTGGGTGCACTTGGAATTATTGTGGTGCCAAATCCGGTCGTCATGGATCCTGCTGGAGGATCCAAACAAACACCTGATGCATCCTGTTCATTTATTGGCGCTGCTGCTTGACTCATGGCAGTTGTTGATTTAAGAGTGGCTTGCCATACGTCTGAAAACGGATGATGGCTTCGATTAAATAGATTGGAATTGCGTTCTTTAGGCTTTTCTTTCACTGATGGAATTTCTGTACGTTTAGTCTTGCCTAAAAGTCCAATTATAATTTTGGTCGTTTTATTGCCACTCTTCCTATTATTTTGATTATTGCCATTCAATTCTGAAGCGTTCGATAAATTTATTATAGCGTTGGTAGATGAAATCAATGTGTTTGTAGCATTAAAAACTGACACTCGCGGGGATTGACCTATTTGAAAGAAAAAAAGAAACATCAATTTAAGGTTATCGGAAATATTACGCTGCATCTGTTTAATGTACCCCGGGGAAAACGGGACCTAAAATTACTTAGTTCGGGTTTATTCGACTAATTAATCTACGTCTATGATTATTTTAAAATTCTTACGGCACAGAAACACTTCAGTGGCATTCCCTCGGAGGTTTAATTACAAAAAGGCCAATCAATTTACATTTTTAAACAAATCAAGAACACCGCTGTAACATTGTTACCGGGTTGGATTTGACTGAATTTTAAATTATAGCAAGTAGAGACCGGGGCGCTAGCATCGTTTAAGAACCTTTAACATTGCTAGTTTCGTTGACCACACACACACACACACACACACACACACACACACACACACACACACACACACACACACACACACACACACACACACACACACACACACACACACACACACACACACACACACACACACACACACACACACACACACACACACACACACACACACACACACACACACACACACACACACACACACACACACACACACACACACACACACACACACACATGCACAGACACACACACATGCACAGACACACACACATGCACAGACACACACACACACACACACACATGCACAGACACACACACATGCACAGACACACACACATGCACAGACACACACACATGCACAGACACACACACATGCACAGACACACACACATGCACAGACACACACACATGCACAGACACACACACATGCACAGACACACACACATGCACAGACACACACACATGCACAGACACACACACATGCACAGACACACACACATACATACATACACACACACATACATACATACACACACACGCACACGCACACACACATGCACACATACACACATACATACACACATACATACACACATTCATACACACATACACACACACACGCACACACACGCACACACACACACACACTAGAGATATATATACCACTTTTGTTGATTTTTTCGGTGAAAATAAAAACTATGATGCTTTCAGCGGACGTTTCGACTTACTATCCTTCAGTCATTGACTACGCCTAAAACATAATTACATTTATTTAACTATTTTACACAAATTAATTTCAAACAGTTTTCTATCGTCAACACAAACTTACATTAAACATCTATTCTCACTGCGTCGTCCTCTATAACTATTACTAACTAAGCTATCGTTTTTTCTTGTCTTCTAATTGTCGCAGTTTAGTCATTAGACCGTTGTATGTGTCATTAAAATTCCCGCACTCTCGCTGTAAGTTTACTGTCCGCTCTTGTCCTTTTACTTTAATGTGAAACATTTCGGCTGTAAGACGGGTTTCCTTGTTTTCGATTTTTTCCAAAACGCGCGTCTTTTCAAAGTCAAAAACATGACCTTCTTGTATAGTATGTAGCGTTAAACCTGTCCTAGCTTTTGATTATCTAGTATCATTTTTATGTTCCACTATTCGGGTTTCTAGCCTTTTACCTGTCTGTCCTATATATTCCATGTTATCTCCTGCTCCACATGGTATGGAGTACACAACATTCTTTTGTTTTGTAGCCGGGATCGGGTCTTTCAGTTTACTGAAAATATAATTTTTTACTTTGTCCCTAGGTTTTGTAGCAACTATAAAGTCATTTTTCCTAAGTGTTTTTGCTATTTTTTCGCTTAAGCCTGGTACATAGGGAGTCGACATGTATTTTGCATCCTCACTATTTTGAATTTCATTTTCCACACTAGAGATGGTCGAGTAGCGGAAAATTGGCCCGAAACCCGCACCCGTAGCCGCAGGGTTCGGGTATTGAAAAAAAATTTTGCGGGTTCGGGTCGGGAACGGGTTTTTTTTCCCGTATGGACTCATCACTGCGACCAGTAACGTTTGATCTATTGTGATATCGCCCGGGTGTTTGCTGTATAACCCGCACTGCATTTATTTAGGCTATAATCGCTATTGAGTGAACGATATGCTTATTGAATATTTTTTATGCGTGCTTGTGTATAATTGAGTACCGTCATCCGGGGATACTTGCAACACCGGGGTTACTTGCAACACTTTGGCGCATCGCGCTTTTGACAGCTCTAACGCGTTTGTTTGTTAACATAACCATTTGTACCCAATGCCATTTTAAAGAAGGGATGTTTACCTATTGTTTAGTTAAGTTTAATCCATTACATCATTATTTTGCTTATTTTTATACGATTGAAAAGTAATTTCACTTTCAGAGTAGGAAAAATGGATGTGCAAAGTTGCGTTAGTCCATTGACATGGAATTATTTTTTATTGTTTGGTTCCTGTACACAATAAGTGCATCATATAAGCTAACAAATAGCAACTTTGAGCTTTGTTTATATTTTGAACTTGGAGAAGAAACGATGAATTCGTGTTGTTATTTCCAATATGGCGCGGCTTGCAGTATTTGTAAAAATGAAAATTATCGTAATAGACAGTATGTACAAAGTAAGTTTGCATCTGTACGATGTTATTTTGTCTACCACCATCTCCAGAAAAATTAAAATTGTGAAAAATTCCACGTGCCTTGAAACGGCAATTTGGAGTTCGCCGACATGCTGCCTTTTCACCGAATATCTTTAAAAAAACGATAGACGAAATTGGGAAACAAAAAACGCCTCCAGTATCTCTTGTTTTATTACAAATACATTCAAAATATCTCAAAATAGTCATTCGCGGTTTGAAATCAGATATAAAATCATAAGAAATGCAAAATCAGAAAAGTGTTGCAAGTAACCCCGTTTACTGGATAACTTGCAACACCCCTATTTTCGGTTCATTCTGCAGATTCATTTAGTTTATATTTTTTCTCATAATCATAAATCAAAAGTATTCACCACTATACAAATTTTGGCTACTTACACTTGGACCTAAACGCTATACTTCGAAAGTTATACTAAGTCAAAGTTCAAAAGTGTTGCAAGTATCCCCGGATGACGGTACCCTTCCTTCAATGCTTTTTCTCTATTTTTACCCACCTCGTTCCACATGACAGCGTTGTCCCCAATTATAGCCATCTCTGGCACAGCTAACCAGTGCATTTAACTATAAGGGCCTCAATTTTTGCACTGTCAATAGGCCATATCGAGATAACATAGAATTCAGCACGAAGGAAGGGTGGTGAGGGGTCTGAGAATAAACCCATCCTAAAGTTACTTTGCCATCGAATGGCCTGATTCTACTAAGATTCGAACCCATGACCATTCGCTTGTCAAAGCAGACTTGGTAACCTTGCGGCTACAGAGCCCCCCTCGGGAACGGGTTCTTAATGTTTGTTTTTGACGCCGGGTACGAGTCGGGTCGGGTATCTCTACTGACTACATTTAACACTAACCGTACCCGACTGGTTCCGGTCGGGTTCGGGTACAAAAAAAAATAAACTTCCGGGTTCGGGTCGGGTATGGGTTTTTAATTTTTTTTTCTTAAACGGGTACGGCTACATTTTTGTTGTTTTTCTATTGTAGTTGTACACTTCGGAAAAGGCGATTGTAGCAATATTGATTTTACAAGATCGCAAAATTTTGCAAAAATGCAATTAAAAATAGGGTATTTGCACCTATATGAGCCGTTGTTCACGGAATGCATTCTTTTCATGTCTCTATATAGAATTTCAATACGTATGTCTTAGATTTTCTGCGGTGGCCCAAGCTGTACAACATGGCCCGACGTTGACAACATTTTTTGTCTTCACGTAAATGCCTATAACATTTTTATTTTTCTAGCAATCAGTTCAAAACTTTCCGGAAATATATCTTATTCTTAGACCTTTGCAACGATGTATTTAGATTTCGAAAATTTCTCTTGAAATGAAAGTTATGGGCAAATTCCAAAACGAGGCCCAACCACGACGACACTCCCCTAATGTTAATTTGTTTGATAATTATTAACGATACACACATAAATGATATAAAATTGTTTCATGGATTAAACTTCTAGCAAATTTGTTTTATTGTAAAATTGAGGTGTCCAGATTTTGTCGCGAACAAGCCTTACCAACATCTATTGACAACCTCAACGCCGAAATACGTTTTGTTCGTGAGTGGGTATGTTTATGTTTATGTTTATTGAATATAATCATCCGATCTAATTGATCTTAATGATCTTGGGGTGGGGAAAAGCCGTCTTGATATTCTCAAGAGGCATAAAAACCCCACCATCTTTTAGGCACATACATACATATATCAAACTATAAAAAATTACAAATAATATAGTAGTCATAAACAATTAAATAAAAACGTCCCACACATAATACACCACTAGTCAAAAACTCTTGTCGTCTTCAGCTTGTTTTTGAAGGAAGCAGTAGTTTCGTGAAAGTCGAATAGTTCGATGACCTCATCAAATGTTCGTTGGAGCCTGGTTATTGGTTCGTTATTGCCGTATTGACTACTGTGGAATGGTAAATGGATTAGGCTACGTTGACGTAACGGCCGTTCAGGCGTGTTGAACTGGAAACGTGACAGCAGGGCGGGGCAGTCAACTTCGCCTTTCAGAATTTTGGCGGAAAATGTGGCCTGGGCAATTTTCCGACGTGTAAGCAGTGTGTTTAAATTGATCAGTTGACACCGATCAGCATACGAGGGCAGGTTATTGGCATCTCTCCAAGGTAATCGTTGTAGAGCAAACCGAACGAATCGCTTTTGTATTTGTTCTATACGATCGTTCCAGTACTCCTGATATGGGCCCCAAACAATACAAGCAGTTTCTAGGAGAGGTCTTACCAAACGCAGTACAACGATCGAAAGCACAATGGATCACTGAACTCGTTACAAACTTTTTTGATAAACCCAAGCTGGCAGTTTGCTTTCTGTATGATGATCGATCGATGCGTATCAAAAGTCAATTTATTATCCAATGTAACGCCTAGGTCTTTTACTTCATGAACTCTTGCCAAACAACTACCTTCGATGTAATAGTCGTGAAGTATTGGATTTTTACAACGCGTGAATGATACAACACAGCATTTCTCGACACTTATGATAATACGGTTCCACTTGCACCACTCAACAAAACGATGAAGAATTTTCTGAAGCTCACGGCAATCTTCAGTGTTTCTAATAACCAAGAAAATTTTCAGGTCGTCAGCATACAGCAAGCGGCATCCATCGGGAAGCAGAAAACAAACATCATTCACGTATAATAAAAATATCAAAGGACCAAGGTTACTGCCTTGCGGAACTCCAGATAAGTTCGTGAAGGCCTGGGATTCAACACTACCGAGCTTAACTCGAAGCGTTCGATCAAACAGGTAAGATCGCAGCCATTGTGTGAGGCATGTGTCGGCTCCGAGCTTAGAGATTTTGGCCAAAAACAAATCGCGGTCGATTCTATCGAATGCTGCTTTTAAATCCGTGTAGATAGTGTCAATTTGTTGGTGGTTCTCCATGGCGTTAAGGCATTTTGAGGTAAACTGTAGTAGATTGGTGTTAACCGAACGGCTAGCGTAGAAACCGTGCTGATCGACCGAGATATATCGCTTACACTTAAAGAACAGGTAGTCATAGGCAATCAGCTCTAACAATTTGGAAGCACCACATAGTGACGTAATTCCTCGATAATTTGCCATGTTTCGCTTTTCGCCTTTTTTGAAAACAGGGAACATGAAAGACTGTTTCCAAAGAGTTGGAAAAACTCCACTGGACACCGACTTGTTAAAAATCACGGAGAGCGGTTTTGACAACTCGGAACAAAACTTTTTCAAAATTACAGATGGTATGCAATCTGGGCCTGCTGCAAACGACGATTTGAGCTTCTTCATGGATGCCACGACAATGTCCTCTGTTATAGTAAAAATTCCTAAATCCACGTAGCCTTCCGGTACAAGCGTCGTTGCTATTGCAGTTTCCAGCTGAGAGGGAGGTACAGCTGAATCAAACACACTTTCGAAATGAGTGGCGAAGAGATTGACTATGTCCACCGGAGTGGACGCAACAGTATCACGCAAATACATGGATAAAGGATAACCGTAGCTTTTACGTTTTGAGTTCACGAAATTCCAGAACGATTTTGGGCTTTTCCGTAGGTTTTCTTCCACCCGTGCCACGTATCTATGATAGCAAACTTTGTTATATTGTTGATATCTCCTACTAGCATCAATAAAGCTACATTGGTTACTATGATTTCGAGTGCGTCGATATTTGCGTAAGGCTGAGTTTTTCCTCCGTTTAAGTAATTTCAGTCTTGAATTTCCCCATAGAGGTTTGGCAGGAGCACTACGTTTAGGGACGTTTTCCATAAGCCAATTTCTGATCACCGAAGTAAATTGTTCGACGGAACTGTTAACGTCAGCTGCATTCGTGACGACTGACCAATCAGTGGTACGCAAAAATGCGCGAAGATCGTCAAAATTGATTTTTCTGAAATCAATGCTCTCTTGATCATTTAATGACGTACATTGTGAAGTGTGTGCAAAAGATAATTCGATCTCAAGTGGTGGATGTAGGTTGTCTACTAGCGATAGAACACAATCGGCGTTTTTCACTAGTACGGCGTTAGTACTAGATAAAATATCAGTAGCATCAACAAAGATTAAGTCTAACGTTTTCCTTGGTGATTGCGTAAGTTATTAATTTGCACCAAATTTTCACACGCAATACTGTCGGTTACCATTGTGCTAATTGGTGTAAGTTGAGAAGCAACAACATCGATGTAAAGTTGACCGTGGGCACTATTTTCCCAGACAAGATTGGAGTAGTTATAGTCACCGCATATTATTATTCTGTTTACGTCAACAGCCTTGGACCTGACATTTCGTATGGAGGCAATGTGCTGGTTAACAATGGACTGATTGAACTTGAGGTCAGGTGGTAAGTAAAATCCGCACAAGTAAATGTTACTGTTACCTGCACCGATGCATACCCAAACTTGCTCAACGCAAGTGTATTCTCCTGAAAACAGCATGTTGGAACGGAATTTTCGCTTAACTGCTATAAGGACACCGCCACCATGCCGTTTCGAACTGTTCGATGGATTTCGGTCGCACCGGTAGACATCGTACCCTGGACCAAAAAGCTGTTGAGAGTTGACCGAGTCATCTAACCAGGTCTCTACAAGGATGATGAAATCATAGTGGGAAGTCGAAGACGCCAGCAAGAAATCATTGAGCTTTGTTTTCAATCCGCGTACATTTTGGTAGTAGATGTAACTCCGGTTCGTGGCATTGGTACTGGAAATTGTGCGAGCATCAGAAGACAGTTGGCTATGAGAATCATCATACTTGCCGCAGAAGTCGCGGTGGAAGACCTCGAATCCAGAATCGCAAGCAGGACTGGGACGGCTTTGATGGAGGTCGATTACAGTATTTTGGACTGCTACGAGCGGATCGAGGTCTTCCATAATGCTTTCTTGTTGGCGTCCCAGGCACTGAAGAGAAGTCGACTGATTTTGGCATAATTTAGATAGAGATGTGCGGCAGCTGGAACGTAGGGATTGATCAACGGGAGGCGCATGTTCTATATTGTTAGGGTACTTGCCTGAACAAGCAAGCTGGGAGATCTCTCGTCCGCTTTCAATCACATTGTCGGGATGGCTAACAGCGGTGGAGACGTCAAAGGGTGTGACAAAGCGGCGGAGATCCCCCGTATTGCTTTTTTGAGGTGCATCCCGGTTTCACGAAGGAATAGGCCTCCTACGACCATAGTCAATGAACTCCCGGAATTGTAAATTTGTCGGCCAGGAAGAAGGTTGGAGAGCCAGTTCTTTGAGCGATGCGTCCAAACCGATTTTGAAGGATACATTAGAATATTTGGAGATATCTGCATCTTTAGGAACCAGTTTAACAGCTTCGACGTCGTCACCAATTTCCAAGCAATGGCGTACAAGCTGCTTGACATCCTCGGTTGTAGTTTTCGGGTTCAATCCGGCAATGTATAACCAAAACTTGGGCGGGCGAACATCACATATGATGTTAGAGACAAAAGCCTCGCAAAAATTCAAATCTTTTGTTCCACGTACAACAGGATCCCTTTGAGCAGCAATAGAGATCGGTTGACCGTTTGAGCCTCTGCGTCGCTTACCAGCCAATGATGGCCAACGATTGGATGAAATTGGAGTTCTGAATGAGTTGCCAGTGGGAATAGCATTAGTGGGCCCAGCGTGCGGCAGATTATCAATTTTGTCCATTATAGTAGTGTGGTTATCAGCAATGCTGTTTTGTAATGACTGAACCATTCGGACCGTGTCAGATGGATCAGTTTTATCAATTTTCTGAAGCGCATCGATATTGCCCATGATAACGGATAGATTATCGGTCACATTTTACCACAATAGATCAAAATAATGGTCGCAGTGGTCAAATCTTCCGACAAAAAAAAAATCGGTCACATTTTGCTGTAGAGACTGCACAAGTTCGCCCAATCTCAATATTTCAGAACGTAGATTCGCCAATTCGATTTGTTGCTGTTGACTTTTTTCCAATATGATGCATCGAAGAGTGCGGTTAGCGAAAATGTCCCTGCAGTGTATACATAGCCATAGAGCTTTTCCATTGGAGAAATGTTGCTGCAAATCGCTACGTTTAACATCGGAACATTCGGGCCTCACGTGGTAGAAAGTTTCGCAGAAAGAACATTGAACAGGTTCAATATCGCGAATTTCCTTCGCACAAGTTCCGCAGAATCGTTCCATTTTCCCGTACTAATGCTGATACGCCGGTTTAGCTCAACGACGCACAGATGAAGACCGAGTCGGGAAGAAGAACTTTTTTAAAACGAGATGGCGCAGTCACGAGAGAAGTGTTGGTGGCTGTCTAGGATGCACCAGATACACCACTGCACTATGAATTATCAATCAACACAAAGGAAGGTTCCGATCTATTCTCAATGCGCGGTTTATTTCACTCAAGTTATTAGCTAGACACAGCGAAAATATAGACAATTGCGCAATCACACGATAATATCAAACGTATAAAACGCTTTATGCACACGTAAAAACGATATAGGATACGAATAACTTTGTTTTTAGCAAAAACTTCAAGAGCGATAAGCATAACAACTTTATCACAAAACAGTGTTGCCAGAAAAAAGGAATTTACAACAGATAATTGATTTTGTTGATTTTTTACCTTTGTTATAGTATATAACAAAGGTTTAAAAATTGGTCGAAAAACACGAAACTGATCCGAGGCCCGGAGGGCCGAATCACATATACCAATCGATAGAGCTCGACGAACTGAGCAATGTCTGTGTGTGTGTATGTGTGTGTGTATGTGTGTGTGTGTGTGTGTGTATGTGTGTGTGTGCAGCTCATTTTCTATCGCCTGTTTCTCGGATATGGCTGAACCGATTAATGCGCCATTAGTCTCATTTGAAAGGTATTATTGCCTAGTATATCACTATTGAATTGCTTCATGGTCCGATGTTTCGTTTAAAAGTTATAAGCAAAAATGTGAAAACCACGTGACACGATTTTCTCCGGAACCACGCAACCGATTTCAATGATCTTAGTACCAAATGAAAGCTCTTGCTAAATTATAAAAATGTTCAGGAAGTTTTATCGAAAACAAACAAGTAGTTTAAAAGTTATGCTTAAAAACGTGTTTTGACAAGGTAATAATTATCGCCTGTTTCTCAGAGATGGCCGAGCCGATTTATGCGCTATTAGTCTCATTTGAAAGGTAATATAGCCGGATAGATCACTATTGAATGGTTTTTTGATTGGACTTTTAGTTTGAAAGTTATCAGCAATTGAAGTTACACGTTAAAATTTACAATACTTTATTGCGATTTTAACCAAGATAATGTATCTAGTTTCAATTGTTGTAGTATTAAACGAGAGGTCTTAACACTGCAAATGTATTTACCAAATTTCATAAGGATTGGTTCTACTGGTCACAAGATATTTAAAAATGATTGATGAAATTTATTCAAGAAAACCTTAATGACCAAACCTTTAATGGGACCAAACCTCAAAAACAGAATAATATAGTAAAAATGTGTAATTTTTCAACGGGTGTTTCTTTGAAGCAGTTAATTAATAAAATATAGCACATTTTCTTACACTTTCAGGGTGACCGTAAATCCGCTTAAAAGGGTGACACAAATTTTTATTTTTGAAACGCGTCCAAAAAAATAGCGTCTTCACAAAAATTGTAGAACACACTAAAATAAGCAACTTTGTTGCAAATAGTAACTATCTATCTCTTACTGGTTGCGAAATTTATTGATTTGTTTAAAGAAACCAGTTTAAATTCAAGCAAAGCAAAGTCATGGGTGTAAACATCCTTCAGAACTTGACTCTTCTTTATCGACAGACTTCGCAGCTGGTTATTAGAGTACAGGAAAATTACGAGCTAGGACAAAGATCCTATTAACTCGGTAACGGCACCGATCAGTCGAGATTCGAACATACGACGATTGGCTTGTTAGGCTAGCATTGTACCCCGAGACTAACAGCCACTTTAAAATTAGTTCTGCTCAAAAATTCTGTACACGCTGTTTTCATTGCTTTCATATGTTCTATAAATCGCTAGGATCCATATGCATGATAACTAGCACAGCATTAACAAACAGTTGAATTAAGTTCCGAAGACGTATTCTGTATGATCATTTCCAGCTCAAAACGCTAAAAAAAGTCATTTTTACTCGACTATTTTCGATTGGAATTGGAATTTGAATGTGAAAATAGTTTCTTTCTAAACCTAATATTTGACGAGCAACATTTCAAAAGGTCCAATGTGCAAATGAGAGATTCTCTTTGCATCTCGTCTCTTAGGTTTATTACGGCGGCATAAATGCACCTGAATGCGTCTATTTTGCATGAAACGGTTACTGGTGTTATTAGAAAGCTTATCCTTTAGAATAATTGGGTTGAAATGTATTTACGCCACCATAATAAGCATAAGAGAGGAAACGCAAAGAGAATCTCTCATTTGCACATTGGACCTTTTGTCATATTGATCGAGATTTCCATGTTTATCTGTAGGTAAAAAATAAAAAGGTTTGACAAAACGGATCTTTTTTTAAAAAGGGGGTACTACCACTAATCGTATCAATCGACACCAAATTTAAGATTTTTGCTTTCTGACCTAAAATGAACAATCTGACAAAATTTGGTTCAAATCCGATAACACGGTTATCGGATACTTTGCATGTGTTGACTCTAATAGATAATTTTTAGATTTCACATCTGAATAACTTGAGAACGGCTGGGCCTAAGAAACAGTTTATATAAGAATTTAGTTCAAAGTGATACGTATATAATTTGACTCTGTCAGTTTTATGAAAATTACAAATTCAAATACAAAGCAAAAATAATATTTGAGCTGGAAATGCCCATAACAAATGACATATAAGATGGTATAACAAAGGTTCCTTTCACCACAAGGTGGATTAAATCGGGTTTTTATGAATTTGTTTGAACTTTTTTTTCCTTGTTGGGGACCTTGGACCACTGCGACCAGTTTTTTGATCTATTGTGGTACACTAAAAAAAATCGGCACGTCAAGTTTACGTGAAAACATAGGTAATTCTCATCCAGTCCTCTTGTATGTCCGAGTGTATGTCCTCTTTTGCTGTATGCCTGTACTTATGAACAGCTACTATGTCATTTAGTAATTGTTATTTTAATTGAAGGCATCATCCCAAGTCCCAACACGGTAATATGTTGAGAATAAATTGTACAACTTTCTGAGGACAACTAGCCCATATTTACGAAGGCTCCAACAGTCCTTTATCAAGAAATTTGCGCCTTTTATTGAATAATGCCGTGCATTCGCACAGTATATGAGCACTTTCACACTCTAGATTGCAGAAACGACATCTATCATCATTAGGCTTTCCTATTACCTTCAGATGATATTTGCTTGGACAATGACCAGTAACCACTAGATACAATCGCGGACAAGACACTTCGAACTCTTACAAAATGTTAAAATAAAACAAATTACTTTTAACTTACACGTCAACCGGTTTCAGGCATCAGGCTCTCGTCCTGAAGATAGGCATATGATGCCTGAAACCGGTCGACGTGTAAGTTAAAAGTAATTTGTTTTATTTTAACATTTTGTAAGAGTTCGAAGTGTCTTGTCCGCGATTGTATCTAGTGATTGTGGTGCTCTTTGATTTGATTTGATTTGTATTTCGAATATAGGCTTTAAGCCCTTTACCCATTCTTAAATTTATACTACAACATAGGCTTACAAATAAATAAATTTCAACACGCACAGAATTACAATTGTCTTAAAAATTAAAAGTATTCGATTTATCGTAATTGTCCTCTAAAGTATAAACTGAGTCTATGTCTTATCACATCCGAGCTCATGCCAATGGTTATAACATGTTGCAATGCATTGAAGGCGTTCATGAATCGGGAAGTCGGTTCGTGCTGTGAGTAATTTCTAGACCTAAAAGGTGGGTCAAAAATCCTACGTCGTCGGAGCGTGACTGCACTATCATTAAATATCAATCGGCTGGTCAGAGCTTGGCTGTTTGTTCGTTCTGAGAGAATGTTTGTGAAGAATATGATATCGGCAATCTTGTGCCTCGAATGGACCGTATCAATATCCACCAAAGAACAGAGATCGTGGTAAGGCGGTAGTTGTTCTCCGTTCCATCCGAGATTCCTGAGAGCGAATCTTACAAATCTTTTTTGAATCCCTTCGATACGGTGTATGTGCGTTATATACAGCGGGCGCCAAATAACGCTAGCGAAATCGAGCTTGCTTCTGACGAGGCCTTTGTAGATCGCTAGTACTGCATGAGGGTTATCGAGATCACGGCCAAATCTTCGGACAAGTGCGTAAAGCTTCAGACTCTCATTGATGACATTGTCAATGTGCCTATTGAAGGAGAGTGAGCGATCAAAAGTTACCCCCAGGTCGCGGACAAATTCAGCTCGCGGAACAACATTGCCTCGGTATGCGTAGTCAAAAATTACAGGATTAGCTTTTCTGGTGAAAGTCATAACAGAGCACTTACTCGTGTTTACTTTCAATCCACGGTTTTCGCAGTACGTTCCTACATGACCTAAGTCGAGCTGTAATTTCACGCAATCATCAATAGATTTGATCGGAAACAAGATTTTCACATCATCTGCATAAATCAGCATAGTTGCATGGAAGAGAACATCTGGCAATTTGTTCATCAGAAGCACGAATAGCAATGGTCCTAAGTGACTGCCTTGTGGTACTCCTGAGTACACAGTAAACGAACGAGATTTGTAGCCACGAATTTTTACAAATTGTACTCTATACTTGAGATAAGATTTTAACCAATTGTACAACGAGCCACGAATGCCGAAATCTTTAACAGCCTCCAAGATACTATTAATGTCGACTGCATCAAATGCTTTGCTCATATCTGTATATATGCAATCCACCTGAAATCCCTTAGAAATGTGATCTGTAACTGTAGAGCTGAATTCACAGAGGTTTGTAACAACTGATTTTTTCTTCAGGAATCCATGTTGCACAGGAGAAATACGGTTAACTACATTGTTGTAAAGGCGACTGTAAACTAACGTCTCGAAAAGCTTCGGAATAGCTGATTGGATAGCAACTCCACGATAATTTTCCACATCGTCTCTGGCCCCTTTCTTATGTATTGGAGTGATGTGCGAGATTTTCCAGATTCCCGGAAAATGGCCAGTAGCTAATGACACATTGAACAAGCGCACAAGAGGCACCACAAATTCTAGACGGAACTCTTTCAGGATTCTATTTGCCAGCATATCCGGTCCTGCAGACTTATTGACATCGAGCTCACAAATCCCGTTTTCTACACACGTATTGGATAATTGGTATGGTACATCGTCAGTATTAACGGGCAATCCGGGGACGCTGCCAGTTGCTGCAGTAAAAACACTTTCGAAAAACTTCGCGAATAGTTCAGTCGATGATTGAACATCAGCAGATGTGACACCCTTGTAACTAACACAATCCGGAACGCCAGCACTCTTTCTTCTACTATTCACAAATTTCCAAAACGATTTGGGGTCTCTTTTCAAACGAAACTGAATGTCTGCGATATAAACCTGATACGATTCCCGATGAGCAGCCTTAAACATTCTCAGTATTTGTTTGTAGTTTGTCACGTTTTCGTTTGAAGGAAACCGACGCATTCGTTTCAGAGCTGCTCTTTTCTCCTTCATTAAATTTATAAGCGCTGGTGTGAACCATTCTGGATAACTGTGTGAATATTTTTGCTGTTTCGTCATCACCGGAGAATGACGAGAAAATATGTTAAAAACTGTATAATAAAACAGCAGTGCATTATAATCAATTGAATTCTCGATAACCACCGTATTTCCACAACCAATATTTAAAATGTTCATTGATCGGAGAAACTCGCGCATTCTTTCCGCTTGTCTTTGATATTCCTCGCAGCCGTGAAAAATTTCTTCTGATATAAACAGATCATGCCAACTGATATTTGCAAGTTCCAAACGGGCGTTTTCAAAATCCATTGCATTTAAATTCAATTGATTTTCGAGCATCCCTTGTTTGCACTCTATCGGTTCGATTGCGTAGACGGTCAATAACATCGCATTGTGATGAACTTCATTCTTTATCAATGGATCCGTTAATGTTACTTGACAGATGTTCGGTGCCGTAGTGAACACCAAGTCGAGAAAACAGCTGTTATTGTTTGGAATATTACACACTTGCAGCAGACCGGCAGAAAGAAAACCGTCAACAATAGCAATCTCTCGCTGGGAGCTGACTTGGTCGGGTAAGTAGAATAAATTGTTCATATCGAAATTCGACTGATTCCATTTCAAATTCGGCAGGTTCAAATCCCCGGCAACTATAATTTCATCATCAGGACCAGCTGATTCGACAATGGATTCGACGAATGAGCAGAACGAGCGATAGCGTTCAACACTGGAGGTAGGTGGAATATAGCCACAGCACAAAAAAAGTGTACCATTGGCTATTGATAATTTCACACAAATTGCTTCGTTACTTTCAGCCTTTGCGTGTTCGGTGCTTCTGAAGCGATTGTGTATGGCAATTAATACACCACCGCCGGATTGTTTGTCGCTATTGGTAGTGTTTCTGTCGAAGCGGTAGATGTTGAAGCAGGGCGAGAAGAATGATGAATCTATCACTGTGTCGTCCAGGTGAGTTTCCGAAAATGCATATATATCTATGTCCAATTCTAGCGAAGATAAAAATACATTTTTTTGCCTTTCACTACCTCTTATGCTGTTCATGTTCTGATAATAAATGTCTAATATTCCTTTCCTTTCCACAGCGTTTTTCGTGGACAAGCGTACATTGGCAGAAATTTCGCTATTATGGGGCGTCGTTTCAGGTACATTATCATGTTTTACATCGTTTGTTACAGTTTCATTACAATCAATTTCGATTCCAGATGCGTTCGTTGGTTCAAAATGACTGTCTTGGTGGAAAGCTGGCTGGCGGAGTGAGAAAGTTGTCTGCGTTGGAATCATTATCCCTAGCGCTAAGTCGAAATGATTGTATTCCAATATCGTTCACAAATTCACGGAAATAAATCCCTTTTTGCCAGCTCGAGGGCTGCATCGCTTTTTCTTTAAACTGCAAATCGATACCGACTTTGAACGATACAATCTTACGTTGCACAAAAAAGTAGTAACCACTCCGCTAAAAGTACTCAAATCTTTTTTTGAAAGATTCAAAAGCTTTTGCGTGATTGAGGAATTTGGCTTAATAAACAGTTTTGCATGACGGGCTGATAGAGTATTATTCCATTTCAATATGACCTGATTTTCTTCCCATTTTTTCAGTTCCATCTTGCACGTATTATTGGATACCCCACAGAAAGGTTCGTGACCTATAAATTCCATAGCAGATCCAGATCTGGCTAACTCGTCTGCTCTTTCATTACCTTCTATTGTTTGAACTTTGGTTTTTATGAACTTGTTTGAACTTTATTGACTGTTTTAATATTCTTTCAATGTCTAGATTTTTAAATAAAACTTGAATTTTCCGAGATGAACCAGCCCATGGCTGAAAATCTCGATAATAAAGAGAAAAAAAATTGAATTTTGAAGCTTCAAAAACCCTTCCTGAGATTTTACGGGGGGGAGGGGAGATTGGCCAAAATCTTACAAAATCTTATATAGTGGGGAGGTGGGGTTCAAAAATGAGGAAATAGCCCTTACGTAATTAGTGCACGGCCGCTATGACCATCTACATTCTTGTTGACATGCTTAGAAAATTTTACTATACAATTTTCTAACGATTCGATTTCTAATCAAAATCACTTAAGAGTGAGGTCTCCTAAAAAAGTGGTCAGCAATTCATAGAGGAAAATTTGAGGAATTGTTACTTTCATCCCAAATAGATTGAAACAGTATATGAGTATACGATGGTCCTCGTGGTAATTTTTAAGCGAGAAGGTACATTTATTTCTACTAATAGTTAACTGTCCGAATATTTTTAATTGCATTTGTAGGCATATTACGAACACGTCCGCCATTATGACTCGTAAAAAGCTGGATATGGACTCTATATTCAAAACGGAAAGCTTTCATGCGTCATATCTAGCATTTATCAAAGTAGTAACATTGCGTTCAATTCTCAAAAGATTTCAGAGTTTTTTCTATGTGCATTTGGAAACAATTAAACAAATCAAGAACACCGCTGTAACATTGTTACCGGGTTGGATTTGACAGAATTTTAAATTATAGCAAGTAGAAACCGGGGCGCTAGCATCGTTTAAGCACCTTGAACATTGCTAGTTTCGTTGACCACACACACACACACACACACACACACACACACACACACACACACACACACACACACACACACACACACACACACACACACACACACACACACACACACACACACACACACACACACACACACACACACACACACACACACACACACACACACACACACACACACACACACACACACACACACACACACACACACACACACACACACACACACACACACACACACACACACACACACACACACACACACACACACACACACACACACACACACACACACACACACACACACACACACACACACACACACACACACACACACACACACACACACACACACACACACACACACACACACACACACACACACACACACACACACACACACACACACACACGACACTAATTGCAAGAACGCGCGTTGGAGCAAATGAAAGTACAACCGCACCGACAACAAGAAAGCTAAAAGCATATTGTAAGCTTCCCATCTTATCGAACGCGATGAATTAAACCATCGCGAACCAAAATCGTCGCGAGCGCAAATTTGGGTTATTTTGTCGAGTAAATCAACAGCTTATGTCCTAGTCAAACGAAATATATACGTTTAGCTCACTCACAGCCACGCAGTTTTTTCCTACGAAGATTTCAAGCTGCCAAAAAATTGTGCAGTGCGTTTTGTTAGCAATGAAACTGACAATATCACCGCTACGCATCGCACGAATTAGCTCAAATTTGTCAAAATTGCTGTCAATGCTAATACCATCGGAAAAAATATTTTTTTAAATAAGAAAACAATTTTTAAAAACAGTTAAATGTTGAGGCCTGTAGTTTTCAATAGTCGAGTACAAAAGTAAAGTAACTAGGAGCTATAACTAGATTGCATTTTCTCACCTGAAGTTCTTGACATTCCACTGGAACCCATAGTTGTAAATCTGTTTATTTATTTCTTTTGACAGTACAACAATGGTAGATGTAATGATTTTATGTTTACATACACTAGTGCTGTTTTGTTTAATTGAACACGTTATCATTACGTATGCAATGCTATTATTTTATCCGAATATCCAATTGAAACAGCGCACTGTAACCACATGTTACTTGTCGAAGGATAAATCATTAAAAAATTCAATTAAACATGCTTTAAATAATCTACACACATTCAACATAAATTTTACTTATTTTTCCGGTTAAAACAGTGCTCCAATTTAAAAATTTTGGCACAGTTTGCACCTTAGTAATACATCCATTAGAAACTGGGATTTGTGTTCATACTTTTGCATTACTGTCATAGAAAGTCACAATTGACAATGCATGCGCAGTAACAGTTAGATTCTTTATATCCTTCCATGAGACGAGACGAGACAAATGACGACTAACATTTCAATAGGGCCCAGGCTAATATATGCTTCATGATTTTACGAAATTTATGATTTCATGAAAAATCATGATAAAAATCACAAAATGTGAATTATCTCAAACATGTCACCTCAGATTTGCCTCATATTTTTTCTACAGAATTATGCTCTAAACTCTGGTGAAGAGCTTTCGATGAACACTCTTTCGAATCTAAAAAAAAATTTGAGTGTTAACAAATTTTTCGAAAACACCCATATTTTAAATTTTTTTCTAAAACTAAGAGAAAATCAAGTTTCCCGCATAATTTTGAACAAAATGTTTATACATCGGGGAATCTGCTGCAATTTAAGACTAGTAGCAGGATGAGAAAACTCGACAATTTTTAACTGAATGTGATAGCACCTCAAATCTTACTTTGAACATCAAACCTAAGCCTTCGCTTATATTTAAGTTGATTTAGAAGATATTCATTTGGAAAAAGTGACGCGGTAGTTTTGACTAGATTACGATTAGGTCACACTAGAAATACTCAGAGGTGAAAGATACGCGGAAACAGCCATCTTGGGAGCCAAGGCCAGGGAGCGAGAGTTGTCAAAAGGGAGCCAATCGAACACGCGTACTTTTTGCTTAAATGTTTGATTAACAAGTATTGAAATAGTTATGAAATCTACTTAAGCAATTGTCACGCACCTTGAATATTATACTCAGACACAGTGTGTACAAAGCTTTGCAATGTATTTTACACTGATTAAGTTGAAAAATATATCGCTCTATTGTGCAAAATTGATGTAAACAAAACAAAAGCGGATCATGTTGAAAACAATCAAGTCACACTGCTACAGCATTTTGCTCCGCAGCAAGTGCTGGCAGTTTTTGTACACTAATGCCAAATCGTTGGCTTTAGTTTCCGCGTATCTCTTTCTGTGAGTATTTCTAGGTCACACTAACTATACTCTGAAACAAAAACCATGGTATCTCGCACAATTTTGCAGAAAACGCATGCTTTTTGTAAGTAAGGACTGTATCGAAAAGTCATTAGCAACATCTATTCGTGAATAAAAATAAAATACGATTATTGTTTCAATTTTAGTTTTCGGTTTATTGAAGATTAGTATAACTTGAAACAATAACATGGCTTACATTAGTCAAAATATTAGGTTCTTAAGAATGAGCGCACTTTTGATGAAACTCCTCCCAGCAAATTCTGCACACTAGCTTTTGTGCATTTCCTGGATGCTGCTGTTCAATTTTTTTTGCATTCCTCCATGCTTTGGGAAACTGTTCCTTCCCTCCTGAAGATCCTCTTCACAATCGACCAGTAACGTTCAATTGGCCAAAGCCCTGGACAATTTGGTGGATTGATGTTTTTCTCGACGAATTGAATATTATTGTCTAAAAGGCACTGTAGTACAGGCTTAGCGCAATGTACATATGCCAAATTCGGCCAAAAGAGAGGGGGAGACTGATACTGTTATTAGAGGGGCCACAATATTTTTTACAATTATTCATCTTTGTAAATTTGAGCATTTATTGCACACTTTGTGAAGGAAATACGCATCGCAGACCACAAGTACAAAAAGAATGCCGTACAAAAACCTTCTGTCCAAACTTTTCCAGCGTAATCGTACTGTCGGTATCGTCCACCACCTCGTCCGCCGCTTTCGTGTAAAATTTTGGCCCTAGAAGCGCTTTTGAATCCTGTTTGATGTAAGTTTTGTCGTCCATATAGATGCACTTGTTATTTAGGCTCTAGATTGTTACTCTCCGGATTTATTAGATACCTTATGATTCTTGCATGTCTTTACGGAGTTCCTGACCTTGATTCACTGAATTATCGCAATGCTTCTTTTAAGTATTTTAGCCAAATAAGACGTTGTTACCAACCGGTGTCGTTTAATATGAGTTATTACTTCAGAATCTACCGGGGGCTAACTGGAACTTCTTCCGGACCAAGGCTGATTCTTCAAGGATAACTCTTCTTTATTTATCGATGATATTTTTACGCTTCCGTGGTGCACTTTAAGCCGTTTTGTGATTTGGTTGATAAAACCCGATTTAATCCACCTAGTGGTGAAAGGAACCTTTGTTATACGGTCTTACTTGCTATTTGAGATAGAAATCGACACGTTTTCGCAACATAATTAATCTAATGGTCAACGTTGCGTAATGCGTTGGTTTACATAAAATTTTTGAAAATTGAATAAGTTTACAAATTTTTAACAAAATAGGAACACTTTTAAATTTTGATAGATCCTTTTTTCATGAAATCGCTGAGTAAGGATAAGTAAGTTGTTATTAATTTGAGTAAGTGCAAATAAAAGTAAGTTGTAAGAGGAAATCTTATTCTTTAACATATACATTGCCAAGTAAAGCTCTAGTTTATAGGTTTTTGAACTATGCATAGTTTCCTGTAATGCCATTCTATTTGATTCACATCAATAAAGTTTTCTTGAATAAATTTCATCAATTCCCTTTAACCTTCGGTTACTCACGCTGTTGTATTTTGTACAACACGTGTAGGTTTTTCAACGCCATATTGTTATAAAGTTACAAATCGTTGTTTAACTAACGTATATTCTTCAATAAACTTATTCTGAGCAAAATGTCATAATTATTCAATGCATTAATAATTTAAGTTGTTGGGAAAATAGATCAGCATAAACCGCTATCACAGAAACGAAGCAATCAGCATGTGAGGTGTACCGCAATTGACCCCAAGTGGAATTTTCTCTCGTTTCTCCATATGGAAAAATGGTGTCTGTATGCAGCAAAACTACCCAATGTAAAATGTTTAAAATGTATCCGACTGCTGGTAGTCGAGTAATTCGTAGTCAAAATTAGGGTATTTTTTATAATCAAAGTTCTACAGATCCTAAACAAGCAAATATAGAGGTATACAATATTCAGCAAAGTTGTGTATTTTTATCATTTGTACAACTTTGTAATACATGAAAAAGTCATACTACAATTACAAAAAGAGCAAAAATATAAAAACTTATTTTACATATTCATATACAATAAATAAGATTTTTCTATCTTAGCTGCAGAGATGGAAGGTTATTGTCTTTAGCAAAATTTGTTGTAATAATATGCTCTATAACTTTGCAGAACACATCCATGTGTTATACACTGAAGAAAAATATTTTTTTTATTCACTTTCAGGGGGATTAATCAAAATTTAGATTCCACCAGACGATAGAGCTTTTAATTTCAAGAAACTATTCTAAAGATTCGATAAACCTAAAACCAAGTTTTCCCAGTCAAGTTTGAGGCTATTGTGCGCGCGAGTAACTGTGTTACAAAAGTTGGCGCGAGTGTTCAAGGGTTAATATCTTTTGACCGCTACAACCAATTCTTATGAAATTTTGCATATATATTCGTAGTGTCAAAACCTCTCGTTTGATATTAAAATAATTGAAATTAGGTAAATTATCTTGGTTAAAATCATTATAAATTTTTGTTAATTTTGGTGTGGTGTATACGGTTGCTCATAACTTTCAAATTAAACGTCCAATCAAAAAATCATTCAATAGTGATCTATTAGGATATATTATCTTTCAAATGAGACTAATAGCGCATAAATCGGGTTGGCCATCTCTAAGAAACAGGCGATAATTATTACCTTGTCAAAACAGGTTTTTTAAGCATAACTTTTAAACTACTTGTTTGTTTTCAATTAAAAATTCCTGAATAACTTAGCTTTAATAAGAGCTTTCATTTGATACTAAGATTGCTGAAATCGGTCATGTAGTTCTAGAGAAACCCGTGTCACGTATTTTTCACATTTTTGCTTATAACTTTTAAACGAAACGTCGTGTCACGATGCAACTCAATAGTGATCTACTAGACAATAATACCTTTCAAACAAAAGTAATAGCGAACGATTCGGTTCAGCCATCTCTGAGAAACAGGCGATAGAAAAAATCATTACATACACACACACACACACACACACACACACACACACACACACACACACACACACACACACACACACACACACACACACACACACACACACACACACACACACACACACACACACACACACACACACACACACACACACACACACACACACACACACACACACACACACACACACACACACACACACACACACACACACACACACACACACACACACACACACACACACACACACACACACACACACACACACACACACACACACACACACACACACACACACACACACACACACACACACACACACACACACACACACACACACACACACACACACACACACACACACACACACACACACACACACACACACACACACACACACACACACACACACACACACACACACACACACACACACACACACACACACACACACACACACACACACACACACACACACACACACACACACACAGACATTGCTCAAATCGACGAACCCTATCGATTGGTATATGTGACTTGGCCCTCCGGGCCTCGGATCAATTTCGTATTTTTCGACCAATTTTTAAACCTTTGTTATAGTATAACAAAGGTAAAAACCTGATTTAATCCACCTAGTGGTGAAAAGAACCTTTGTTATACCATCTTATATGTCATTTGACATAGGCATTTTCTGTTAAAATATTATTTTTGATTTCTATTTGAATTTGTAATTTTCATAAAACTGACAGTCAAATTATATACGCATCACTTTGAACTAAATTCTTATATAAACTGTTTCTTAGGCCCAGCCGTTCTCAAGTTATTCAGATGTGAAACCTCAAAATTATCTATTGGAGTCAACACATGCAAAGTATCCGATAACCGTGTAATCGACTTTCACGGATTTGAACCAAATTTTGTCAGATTGTTCATTTTAGGTCAGAAAGCAAAAATCTTAAATTTGGTGCCGATTGATACCTCCATTAGTGGTACGATTAGTGGTAGTACTTCCTTTTAAAAAAAAGACCCGTTTTGTCAAACTTTTTTATTTTTTACTTGCAGATAAACCTGGAAATCTCGACCAACATGTCAAAAGGTCCAATGTGCAAATGAGAGATTCCAATTCCAATCGAAAATAGTCGAGTAAAAACTGGCTTTTTTTAGCGTTTTGAGCTGGAAATGATAATAAATGATCTCTTATGCTTATTACGGCGGCATAAATACATTTCAACCCAATTATTCTAAAGGATCATCTTTCCAATAACACCAGTAACCGTTTCATGCAAAATGCTTATTACGGCGGCATAAATACATTTCAACCCAATTATTCTAAAGGATCATCTTTCCAATAACACCAGTAACCGTTTCATGCAAAATAGATGCATTCAAGTGCATTTATGCCGCCGTAATAACCGTAAGAGACGAATCGCAAAGAGAATCTCTCATTTGCACATTGAACCTTTTGGAATGCTGCTCGTCAAATACTAGGTTTAGAAAGAAACTGTTTTCACATTCAAATTCCAATTCCAATCGAAAATAGTCGAGTAAAAACTGGCTTTTTTAGCGTTTTGAGCTGGAAATGATAATAAAGAAATCGACGTCTTCGGAATTTAATTCAACTGTTTGTTGACGCTGTGCTAGTTATCATCCATATGCATTATAGCGATAAACAATTTTCAGAGTGTATTTTAACCTACTAAATTACTTTATAGAATATAGGAAAGCAATAAAAACATCGTGTACAGAATTTTTGAGCAGAACTGATTTTAAAGTGGCTGTTAGCTTCGGGGTACAATGCTAGCCTAACAAGCCAGTCATTGTATGTTCGAATCTCGACTTATCGGTGTCGCTACAGAGTTAATAGGATCTTTGCCCTAGCCCCGTAATTTTCCTGTACTCTAATAATCGGCTGCGAAGTCTGTCGATAAAGAAGGGTGGTTTTTCGAGATTGATTTGAAATGATGATTTGAAAGATGGTGGACCTATGAGAAAATTTTTTGATGACATAAGAATCCCTCAGTTTAGTCGTAATGCTTCGTGCATGTTGTGAATCTGAATGCTTTCCGGTTAAAGTTCTGAAGGACGTTTACACCCATGGCTTTGCTTTGCTTGATTTTAAAGTGGTTTCTTCAAACAAATCATTAAATTTCGCAACTAGTAAGAGATAGATAGTTACTATATGCAGCAAAGTTGCTTATTTTAGTGTTCTAGAATTTTTGTGAAGACGCTATTTTTTTGGACACATGTAAAAAACAAAAATTTGTGTCACCCTATTAGGTGGATTCACGGTCACCCTAAAAGTGTAAGAAAATGTGCTATATTGTATTAATTAACTGCTGCAAAGAAACATCCGTTGAAAAACTACACATTTTTACCTTTGTTATACTATAACAAAGGTTTAGGAATTGGTCGAAAAACACGAAATTGATCCGAGGCCCGGAGGACCGAGCCACATATACCAATCGACAGGGTTCGACGAACTGAGCAATGTCTGTGTGTGTGTGTGTGTGTGTGTGTGTATGTGTGTATGTATGTGCAGGGCGCAACTTTTCTATCGCCTGTTTCTCGAAGATGGCTGAACCGATTTGTTCGCTATTACTTTTGTTTGAAAGGTATTATTGCCTTGTATATCACTATTGAATTGCTTTGAGGTCCGACATTTCGTTTAAAAGTTATAAGTAAAAAAGTGAAAATTACGTGACACGATTTTCTCCGGAACCGAATGACCGATTTCAACGATTTTGGTATCGAATGAAAGCTCTTGTTAACGCTAAATTTTTCGGGTAAATTTTATTGAAAACAAACAAGTAGTTTACAAGTTATACTTAAAAACCTGTTTTGACAAGGTAATAATTATCGCCTGTTTCTTAGAGATGACTAAACCGATTTAGGCGCTATTAGTCTCATTTGAAAGGTAACATAACCTAATAGATCACTATTGATTTGTTTTTTGATTGGACGTTTAATTTGAAAGTTATGAGCAATTGAATACAACACATTTAAATTTACAATAATTTATAACGATCTCATCTAAGATGATTTATCTAATTTGAATTATTTTGGCATCAAATTAGAGATTTTAATGCTGCAAATATATCTGCAAAATTTCAGAAGAATCGGTTTTGCCGATCAAAAGATATTAACTCTCCAACACTCGCGCTAACTTTTGTAATACGGTTACTCGCGCGCACAATGGCCCAAAGCCAAAAAGACATGCGCACTAGAATTTTGACTGGGAAAACTTTGTTTTAGGTTTAAGGAACCTTCGGAAGAGTTTCTTGAAATTGAAAGCTCTATCGTCTGGTGGAATTTAAATTTTGATTAATCCCCCTAAAAGTGAAATAAAAAAATTATTTTTCTTCAGTTTCAATATAACACATTGATGTGTTCTGCAAAGTTTTAGAGCATCTCATTACAAGAAATTTCGTTGAACACAGTAACCTTCTATCTATTCAGCGAAGATAGCAAAATCTTATTTATTGTATATGAATTTGTAAAATCAGTTTTTCTATATTAGCTCTTTTTGTAATTATTGTATGACTTGTTCATGTACTACAAAATTGTACAAATAGTAAAAATACACAACTTTGCTGAAAATAGCATACCTCTATGTTTGCTTGTTTAGGAACTGTAGAACTTTGATTATCAAAAATACCCAAATTTTGACCCCGAATTACTAGACTACCAGCAGACGGATACATTTTAAACATTTTACATTTGCTGATAGTTTTGCTGCATACAGACACCATTTTTCCATATGAAGAAATGAGAGAAAATTCCATTTGGGGTCAATTGCGGTACACCTCACATGCTGACTGCTTCGTTTCTGTGATGTCAGTTTATGTTGATCTATTTTCCTATTTTTTCTATTGAATAATTATGACATTTTGCTCATAACAAGGTAATTGAAGAATATACGTTAGGTAAACAGCGATTTGTAACTTTATAACAATATGGCATCCAAAAACCTACACGTGTTGTACAAAATGCGTGAGTAATTGAAGGTTAATAAAAACTGATGAAATTTATTGATGTCAATCAAAAAGAATGGCATTACTGGAATTTATGCATAGTTCAAAAACCTATAAACTAGACCTTTACTACGCAATTTATATGTTAAAGAATAATATTTCCTCTTACAACTTGCTTTTATTTGCACTTACTCAAATTAGTAACAACCAACTTACCCTTACTCAGTAATTTCATGAAAAAAGGATCTATCAAAATTTATAAGTGCTGCTATTTTGTTCAAATCCAATCCAAACTTATCCAATTTCCAAAAATTTTATGAAAACCAACGCACTACGCAACGTTAACCAATAGATGAATTATGTACCGAAGACTTGTCGATTTCTATTCCAATAGCAAGTAAGACCGTATAACAAAGGTTCCTTTCGCCACTAGGTGGATTAAATTGGGTTTTACTATATTATTCTGTTTTAAAGGTTTAGTCCAATTAAAGGTTTGGTCATTAAGGTTTTCTTGAATAAATTTCATCAATCATTTTTAAATATCTTTTGACCAGTAGAACCAATCCTTATGAAATTTGGTAAATACATTTGCAGTGTTAAGACCTTTCGTTTAATACTAAAACAACTGAAACTAGATAAATTATCTTGGTTAAAATCGCTATAAAGTATTGTAAATTTTAACGTGTAACTTCAATCATAACTTTCAAACTAAAATTCCAATCAAAAAACCATTCAATAGTGATCTATCCGGCTATATTACCTTTCAAATGAGACTAATAGCGCATAAATCGGCTTGGCCATCTCTGAGAAACAGGCGATAATTATTACCTTGTCAAAACACATTTTTAAGCATAACTCTTAAACTACTTATTTGTTTTCGATAAAACTTCTCGAAAATTTTTATAATTTAGGAATAGCTTTCATTTGGTACTAAGATCATTGAAATCGGTTGTGTGGTTCCTGAGAAAACCGTGTCACGTAGTTTTCACATTTTTGCTTATAACTTTTAAACGAAACATCGGACCACGAAGCAATTCAATAGTGATATACTAGGTAATAATACCTTTCAAATGAGACTAATAACGCATAAATCGGTTCAGCTATATCCGAGAAACAGGCGATAGAAAATGAGCTGCACACACACACATACACACACACAGACATTGGTCAGTTCGTCGAGCTCTATCGATTGGTATATGTGATTCGGCCCTCCGGGCCTCGGATCAATTTCGTGTTTTTCGACCAATTTCTAAACCTTTGTTATATACTACTAGCTGACCCGACAAACTTCGTATTGCCACAAATTAACCTGTGTTGTACATAAATCATAAATCTCGGATGATCTTTGTCACAATCTCGAGTTTTGCAAGCCCCCCAGTGGGCGGCGCTTCCGACGGCGGGTCACCGGCAACACTCGCGACCGTCTCGTCCTGAATGATCTAGTGTTACTGTATATAGTTTTTGTGGTCTTGTATTGACTGATGTTTTATGGAAGAGTCTCGAATTTCTCGAGTTCGATTAGTTTTTGAGTTTCGCAAAAAATTCTGTTTTATTTGTATGAGAGTCCATATCCCCCTACCACAGGGGTGAGAGGTCTCTAACTATCGTAAAATAAATTCAAGACTCCAAAATCTCCCACATGCCAAATTTGGTTCCATTTGATTGATTAGTTCTCGAGATAAGAGGAAATTTGCATTTCATTTGTATGGAAGCCCACCCTCTTAAAGGGGAGATGGGCCATAACTCGCTTACTAAAGCAGAGAGGGGTCTCAATTCACCATAGAAAAAAATCTTGCGTCCAAAACCACTTACATGTCAAATTTGGTTCCATTTGCTTGATTAGTTCTCGAGTTATGAGGAAATTTGTTTTTCATTTGTATAGGAGCCCCCCCCCTCTTAAAGTGGGGAAATCCATAGAAAATATACCATAGAAAATATTCTTGCCTACAAAAACACCCACATGATAAATTTGGTTCCATTTGCTTGATTAGTTCTGGAGTTATGAGGAAATTTGTATTTCGTTTGTATGAGAGCCCCCCCTCTTAAAAAGGTAAGGGGTCCTAATTCATCATAGAAAAAATGGTTGCCTCCAAAAACACCCACATGCCAAATATGGTTCCATTTGCTTGATTAGTTCTCGAATTATGAGGAAATTTGTATTTCATTTGTGTAGAAGCACCCCCTCTTAAAGTTGGGAGGGGTCCTAATTCACCATAGAAAATATTTTTGCCTCCAAAACCTCCACATGCCAAATTTGGTTCTATTTGCTTGATTAGTTCTAGAGTTATGAGGAAATTTGTATTTCGTTTGTATGAGAGCCCCCCCCTCTTAAAAAGGTAAGGGGTCCTAATTCATCATAGAAAAAGTGGTTGCCTCCAAAAACACCCACATGCCAATATGGTTCCATTTGCTTGATTAGTTCTCGAATTATGAGCAAATTTGTATTTCATTTGTGTAGAAGCACCCCCTCTTAAAGTTGGGAGGGGTCCTAATTCACCATAGAAAATATTTTTGCCTCCAAAAACCTCAACATGCCAAATTTGGTTCTATTTGCTTGATTAGTTCTCGAGTTATGAGGAAATTTGAATTTCATTTGTATAGGAGCCCCCCCTCCCAAAGTGGGTAGGGGTCCCAATTCATCATAGAAAAAAATTTTGTCTCCAAAAACACCCACGTGCCAAATTTGGTTCCATTTGCTTGATTATTTCTCGAGTTATGAGGAAATTTGTATATCGTTTGTATAGGAGCACCCCCTTTTAAAGCTGGGAGGGGTCCTAATTCACCATATAAAATATTCTTGCCCTCGAAAACTTTCACATGCCAAATTTGGTTCCATTTGCTTGATTAGTTCTCGAGTTATGAGGAAATTTGAATTTCATTTGTATAGGAGCCCCCCCTCCTAAAGTGAGGAGGGGCCCCAGTTCATCATAGAAAAAAAATCAGAGGGGTTGTGTACAAGACACGACCGCATATATAGGTGACGCAGGACTACGTAAGTCTCTTTGTAGTGATAGTAGCAACATATATACATGCTACATGCGTTGTATGTAACATTTAGCAAAGTCGTAACATTGCATACGTTCAATTCTCAAAAGATTTGCATTTGAAAACAACTTAACAAAATCAAGAACACAAACTATTGCTTTCCTGCCACCTTACTGAAATTGTTTTTATTACCCATGGTTCCCCACGTTGAAGGGATTTTACCAATTCAATCCTATTTTATCAACAGCACATCTTTTCACTACACTTCTAATGAAACGGCAAGCATGCGTATTCATACAGAGTCGTATTATAACCGAACACTACAGCTGTAGCACATTTTTCCAACACAGATATCAAATTCGCCTAGGTTTAATCGTCTCGCAGTAAAGAATTTGCGATCTGTTGGGACAACGAACTTGTGTCATTTTTTCTGGCACACTTCCCTAACACAGACATCAAATTGGACTAGGTTTAATCGCGTTCGTAAGAAATCTGTTGGCACGAGGGGGCTTTGTCACTCTTTCTGGCGTACTTCCCAAGCAAGGACATCAAAATGGTCTAGGTTTAACCGCGGTGTTAAGAAATCTTATTGAAATGAGGAAACTTTGTCACTTGTTTTGGCTTACTTCCCAAGCACAGATATCAAATTGGTATAGGTTTAGATCATCGCAAAAAATCTTCCAACCAATCACGAAGGGAGAATTCCGGTAAAACATAGGTTCGTTATTTTCAATTTTTCAATAGTTCAACATCAAGAATTCATACTTTTCTTCATTTAGGTAAATTCTTAGAAGATTTTCCGATCGATTGGTGTAAGAATATTGAAAATCGATCGGAAACCCGCTGAGCTATTAGTGCTCAAAACCTTTCATTTTTCGTGACGCTCGCATTTTTCAATTTTTTGGTGACACCCTATCTCAAAACTTGCCGTAAGACGTAGTCCTACGTCAAAATTTTGTCTGCAAAAACACCCACGTGTCAAATTTGGTTCCATTTGCTTGATTAGTTCTCGAGTTATGAGGAAATTTGTATTTCGTTTGTATAGGAGCCCCCTCTTTTAAAGTGGGGAGGGGTTCTAATTCACCATAGAATATATTTATGCCCTAGAAAACTTTCACATGCCAAATTTGGTTCCATTTGCTTGATTAATTCTCGAGTTATGAGGAAATTTGAATTTCATTTGTATAGGAGCCCCCCTTCCTAAAGTGGGGTGGGGTCCCAATTCATCATAGAAAAAAATTTTGTCTCCAAAAACACCCACGTGCCAAATTTTGTTCCATTTGCTTAATTAGTTCTCGAGTTATGAGGAAATTTGTATTTCGTTTGTATAGGAGCCACCCCCCCCCCCCTCTTAAAGTTGGGAGGGGTCCTAATTCACTATAGAAAATATTCTTGGCCTCGAAAACTTTCACATGCCAAATTTTGCTCCATTTGCTTGATTAGTTCTTTAGTTATGAGGAAATTTGTATTTCATGTGTATAGGATCCCCCCCCCTCCTAAAACGGGTAGGGGTCCAAATTCATCATAGAAAATATTTTTGTCTCCAAAAACACCCACATGCCAAATTTGGTTCCATTTGCTTAATTACTTCTCGAGTTATGAGGAAAATTGTGTTTCTTTGGTACAGGAGCCCCCCTCTTAAAGTGGGGAGGGGTCCTAATTTACTATAGAAAATATTCTTGCCCTCGAAAACCTTCACATGCCAAATTTGGTTCCATTTGCGTGATTAGTTCTCGAGTTATGAGGAAATTTGTATGGAAGCCCCCGCTTTTAAAGAGGAGAGGAGTTATAATTCCCCTTATAAAGAGGGGAGGGGTCTCAATTTACCATAGAATAAATTATTGTCACCGAAAACACCCACATGCCAAATTTTGTTCTATTTGCTTGATTAGTTGTCGAGTTATGCAGAAATTTGTGTTTCATTTGTATGGGAGCCCCCCCTCTTAATGGGGGGAGGGGTTTCTAACCATCACTAAAACCTTTCCTGGCCCCAAAAAACCTCTACATGCATATTTTCATGCCGATTGGTTCAGTAGTTTTCGATTCTATAAGGAACATACGGACAGACAGACAGACAGACAGACAGACAGAAATCCTTATTTATAGGTATAGATAACAAAGGTAAAACATCGTTTTCAGTGCACCAAGTGTGCAGAATTTTTTTTCTGATTTCAAGATCAGTCCTAGGCATAGCGAAAAGTAAAAAAATAATCGAAACAAATCGATTGCACAACTCTTTTTAGGTCTTTAAACAAACTTTTGCTTGCACGCACATATAAATTACTTCGCCTATTTTTGAGTAAAATCATTTTAAAAGTTGCTAATTACTTTTCGATACAGTCCTTACCATGAAATAGCTATTCAAATTTACCATAATTCTTGTACAAGTAATATGTTCTCAGATAATTTTACCACCTTTCATGGTCATATTTAGTAATTTTGATTACGATTCTGTTATTTTTGTTATGTATCGAGGTAACGCCGAGAGTAACGCAAAGTAATTTTGACCAGAACACTGCTTAAGCTAAACAGAAATCTGTTCTGCAAAAAATCACTGGTGTGTCCTTTTAATTTTACCCTCTAATATGGTAACAATTACCATGATTCTTGTTTCAGTGTACGCACTCTCATTTAATGTCTAAAGATACAAAAGAAGACCCTCCAATTTGTGATTCCTGTAAAAAATAATATCTGCCAAGCATATATTCAACCATTGTTCCAAATATTCTGCCATTAGAAAAAAATTATCAATTCTAGGTAATTTATCAATTAAAGCTAATTTAGCAAATATTAAAAAAGTAATTCGCTATATGAAAGAGATTGATTAGTATGATCTATACCTATAAAAATGGATTTCTGTCTGTCTGTCTGTCCCTATGTTCCTTTTAGAATCGAAAACTACTGAACCGATCGGAGTGAAAATTTGCAGGTAGGGGTTTTTGGTGCCAAGGAAGGTTCTTATGATGGTTATAGATTCCTCCCCCCACTAAGAGGGGGGACTCCTATACAAATCTATACTTATAAAAATGGATTTCTGTCTCTCTGCCCGAATGTTCCTTATAGAATCGAAAACTACTGAACCGATCGGCGTGAAAATTTGCATATAGGAGTTTTTGGGACCAGGGAAGGTTCTTATGATGGTTAGGTTCTTATGATGGCATACAAATTAAATACAAATTTCTGCATAACTCGAGAACTAATCAAGCAAATGGAACAAAATTTTACATGTGGGTGTTTTTGGAGACAAGATTTTTTTCTATAGTGAATTGAGACCCCTCCCCACTTTAGGAGCGGGGGCTCCTATACAAATGAAATACAAATTTACTCATACCTCAAAACTAATTAAACAAATGGAACCATATTTGGAATGTGGGTGATTTTGGAGGCATGAATTTTTTCTATGATGAATTAGGACCCCTTACCTTTTTAGGAGGGGGTGCTCCCATACAAATGAAATCCAAATTTCCTCATAACTCGAGAAGTAATCAAGCAAATGGAACCAAATTTGGCATGTGAAAGTTTTCTAGGGCATAAATATATTCTATGGTGAATTAGAACCCCTCCCCACTTTAAAAGAGGGGGCTCCTATACAAACGAAATACACTTTATTAGCGAACCAGAAATTGGATTTCCCTGCGCTCTGACATATGGCGGACCGGATTTTTTTTACGCCGATGCTCAACAGACCGGAAGCAAAATTCCCTATGTTGGCAATTCTGGCTTTAGTTTTCAAAAGGTCGCATAATCAACCATTTTGCATGCATTATGCGACCTTCTGAAAATTAATGCCAGAATTTTCTTTCAAATTCATAGTTGAGCTATAATAAACATTTCCATTCCTCTACATTATTTCATAGCAATGGACCAGGAATGGATAATGTATATTTAATAATTATCAAAAAATGTATACCATTACCAATTTTCTGTCCTTGCCAACTTCTGAGTTCTTCAGATCCCATTTTCGTCGCCAATGTAGAGTTCTGTTGTCTACTCTTGAGTACTGCTTGAATTAAAGTGCCTGTTTATTATTTCCACATGGTAACAATACCATATTCGCCGCCTACTCACATGCTTTAAATACTACAGTAGGGGGATAAGGACTCTCTTACAAATAAAACATAAATTTTTGCGTAATTCGAAAACTAATCGAACTCGATGTGTATAGGATCCCCCCCCTCCTAAAACGGGTAGGGGTCCAAATTCATCATAGAAAATATTTTTGTCTCCAAAAACACCCACATGCCAAATTTGGTTCCATTTGCTTAATTACTTCTCGAGTTATGAGGAAAATTGTGTTTCTTTGGTACAGGAGCCCCCCTCTTAAAGTGGGGAGGGGTCCTAATTTACTATAGAAAATATTCTTGCCCTCGAAAACCTTCACATGCCAAATTTGGTTCCATTTGCGTGATTAGTTCTCGAGTTATGAGGAAATTTGTATGGAAGCCCCCGCTTTTAAAGAGGAGAGGAGTTATAATTCCCCTTATAAAGAGGGGAGGGGTCTCAATTTACCATAGAATAAATTATTGTCACCGAAAACACCCACATGCCAAATTTTGTTCTATTTGCTTGATTAGTTGTCGAGTTATGCAGAAATTTGTGTTTCATTTGTATGGGAGCCCCCCCTCTTAATGGGGGGAGGGGTTTCTAACCATCACTAAAACCTTTCCTGGCCCCAAAAAACCTCTACATGCATATTTTCATGCCGATTGGTTCAGTAGTTTTCGATTCTATAAGGAACATACGGACAGACAGACAGACAGACAGACAGACAGAAATCCTTATTTATAGGTATAGATAACAAAGGTAAAACATCGTTTTCAGTGCACCAAGTGTGCAGAATTTTTTTTCTGATTTCAAGATCAGTCCTAGGCATAGCGAAAAGTAAAAAAATAATCGAAACAAATCGATTGCACAACTCTTTTTAGGTCTTTAAACAAACTTTTGCTTGCACGCACATATAAATTACTTCGCCTATTTTTGAGTAAAATCATTTTAAAAGTTGCTAATTACTTTTCGATACAGTCCTTACCATGAAATAGCTATTCAAATTTACCATAATTCTTGTACAAGTAATATGTTCTCAGATAATTTTACCACCTTTCATGGTCATATTTAGTAATTTTGATTACGATTCTGTTATTTTTGTTATGTATCGAGGTAACGCCGAGAGTAACGCAAAGTAATTTTGACCAGAACACTGCTTAAGCTAAACAGAAATCTGTTCTGCAAAAAATCACTGGTGTGTCCTTTTAATTTTACCCTCTAATATGGTAACAATTACCATGATTCTTGTTTCAGTGTACGCACTCTCATTTAATGTCTAAAGATACAAAAGAAGACCCTCCAATTTGTGATTCCTGTAAAAAATAATATCTGCCAAGCATATATTCAACCATTGTTCCAAATATTCTGCCATTAGAAAAAAATTATCAATTCTAGGTAATTTATCAATTAAAGCTAATTTAGCAAATATTAAAAAAGTAATTCGCTATATGAAAGAGATTGATTAGTATGATCTATACCTATAAAAATGGATTTCTGTCTGTCTGTCTGTCCCTATGTTCCTTTTAGAATCGAAAACTACTGAACCGATCGGAGTGAAAATTTGCAGGTAGGGGTTTTTGGTGCCAAGGAAGGTTCTTATGATGGTTATAGATTCCTCCCCCCACTAAGAGGGGGGACTCCTATACAAATCTATACTTATAAAAATGGATTTCTGTCTCTCTGCCCGAATGTTCCTTATAGAATCGAAAACTACTGAACCGATCGGCGTGAAAATTTGCATATAGGAGTTTTTGGGACCAGGGAAGGTTCTTATGATGGTTAGGTTCTTATGATGGCATACAAATTAAATACAAATTTCTGCATAACTCGAGAACTAATCAAGCAAATGGAACAAAATTTTACATGTGGGTGTTTTTGGAGACAAGATTTTTTTCTATAGTGAATTGAGACCCCTCCCCACTTTAGGAGCGGGGGCTCCTATACAAATGAAATACAAATTTACTCATACCTCAAAACTAATTAAACAAATGGAACCATATTTGGAATGTGGGTGATTTTGGAGGCATGAATTTTTTCTATGATGAATTAGGACCCCTTACCTTTTTAGGAGGGGGTGCTCCCATACAAATGAAATCCAAATTTCCTCATAACTCGAGAAGTAATCAAGCAAATGGAACCAAATTTGGCATGTGAAAGTTTTCTAGGGCATAAATATATTCTATGGTGAATTAGAACCCCTCCCCACTTTAAAAGAGGGGGCTCCTATACAAACGAAATACACTTTATTAGCGAACCAGAAATTGGATTTCCCTGCGCTCTGACATATGGCGGACCGGATTTTTTTTACGCCGATGCTCAACAGACCGGAAGCAAAATTCCCTATGTTGGCAATTCTGGCTTTAGTTTTCAAAAGGTCGCATAATCAACCATTTTGCATGCATTATGCGACCTTCTGAAAATTAATGCCAGAATTTTCTTTCAAATTCATAGTTGAGCTATAATAAACATTTCCATTCCTCTACATTATTTCATAGCAATGGACCAGGAATGGATAATGTATATTTAATAATTATCAAAAAATGTATACCATTACCAATTTTCTGTCCTTGCCAACTTCTGAGTTCTTCAGATCCCATTTTCGTCGCCAATGTAGAGTTCTGTTGTCTACTCTTGAGTACTGCTTGAATTAAAGTGCCTGTTTATTATTTCCACATGGTAACAATACCATATTCGCCGCCTACTCACATGCTTTAAATACTACAGTAGGGGGATAAGGACTCTCTTACAAATAAAACATAAATTTTTGCGTAATTCGAAAACTAATCGAACTCGAGAAATTTTAGACTCTTTCATAAAACACTAATCAATAACAAGACCACCAAAAACTATCAATAGTAACATTAGATAATTCAGTGCGAGACGGCCACAGGCCGCGAGTGTTGCCGGCGACCTGCCGTCGGAAGCGCCACCTCTATCTAGGTTTATTTATTTTCCTAGATCTACTCACCTCTATTACTTTCCTTCAGTTGGGTCACCCCTGCGAAATGGTGCTTTCTACGAAAAGATTTTCCGTGAAATGGTACATCCCGCGTAAGGTTTTTTGCGAAATGGTAGTCTGCGAAACTCTATATTCCGTGTTATGGTCAACCGAGGTTTGTAATGATGGCGAATATTTAAATGCTATCCGCTTTATTTTATCAGGCTAAGCAATGGGGGGGGGGGTTGTTTTCTACTTTACTGTGAGGAAAATTTGTATATTAAAACACCCATGAACTCCCCAGAAACTTGCAAAACTAAAGATTGTGACGAAGGTCATCCGAGATTCACGATTTATGTACAACACAGTTTAATTTGTGGCAATATGAAGTTTGTCGGGTCAGCTAGTCTTATGTAAACATAACTAACTAATTAATGTACTTTAATTCAAGAACAACTATTAAAAATTGTTAACATGTGATGATGATGATGATGGTCGCACCTCATACCCGTACAACGCACAATGGGCAAAAACGAGCTCGTAATCTCAAGAATTTCAAGCCGCTGGTTTGGAATCTTACAAGATACCTATTCCTATGTAAAAAAATGCAGGAAATCGATTGATGATGGTGTCATCCTGTTTCATATTTCGGGAAGTGGTCCATTTTGCCCTATTATCCCCAAAAATCGTGGCAAAAGCTAACTAAACAGTATAAAAACTTGTTTGCCGCCCGTGAAATGAACTGAAATAGGTTCCAAACGTTGTCAAAACATCAGGAGAAATAAATCCTATCCATTCCATACTGTGCGAAATGCAATAGTCCATTTTGATCAATTCACCCTCATATACATAGACAGTGTTGGCATATGCTGAACCCAAGTTGAATCGAAGTCATTTTTCTTTGATTCACGTTCAACTCAAACTTGCCTCATCGCAGCGTTTAAAGTTTTTTGCGGACCGCATACTCTGATCAAATGGTTCACACTTTGGTACGAAACATTGGTAACATCATGCGATGTACTTCGACGATGCACGCGATGTACCTGCGATGAATTGAGGCGATGTGTTCAGCATGGATTGCTGATTTTGTGGGTGCACACAGCACAGCAAAAGTGAAAGAAACTGTGTCGATAATGTTCTTCTGACCGTTATGCTATTAGCAAATCTGATGTCAATGCGCTTTAATGAATATTTAAATTACGATTGGTGATTAAAATGTAATTTTAATTATTTAACACAATACGGCCATTAAATCATTCAAAAATATTTATTTTCGCGTAAAATTTTGTTTATTCACTTGTTTCTTTTTACTGTTTTGAATCTTTTAAAAATTTTCCCGCTTGACTTTTGTTTAAAATTATAGTATTCGGTTTATTTAGCCAAAACTAAAACGTTTTTTATACATAATAAACAGAATTTAATGTTTAAATGCTCGTTGAACTTATATATGATTTAATATAT
This sequence comes from Sabethes cyaneus, assembly GCF_943734655.1. Lineage (NCBI taxonomy): Eukaryota > Metazoa > Arthropoda > Insecta > Diptera > Culicidae > Sabethes > Sabethes cyaneus. Next base: position 121,973,813 of record NC_071354.1, read on the forward strand.
CAGAATATATTCTATAATATATTCTGGACTTGGCATAACCTTGAGGAACGCTTAACTGCAGGGTTGATCTGTATCTTTAATTCTTTACACAAATGAAAGATGCATACTAGTGATGCCAAAAGTATGAAGTATTTTCAAATCAATTCAATGTAGCATAACTTTCAAAGATTTGACTTATGAATCATGATTTAAATTTTTCTATTGATTCAGGACTTTTGATTAGCGTTATTACAAGGATTTGGATTCCCCATCAAATGATTCTATTACAGAATTATAGCTCCAGTTGATATTTCTATCAAAGTTTGTTATAAATATGTTAGGAAAACTTGCGGTACATAAAATGTTTTACAAAGGTTCTATCTCTTTCTGTTATTTATAACACGTTTTGTTACATTTTAGTTATAAAGCAGGGGCAGAATGCTGGTTTTTGATCTTGACATCTTGATATAAACTAGATCAAATAAAACCATAATTTGATATATTTGTGATATGCCTAGATCGGATTTTGTTACAATTTTTGTTATTTTAAACGAGCCTAAGTTTATAGCAAAATGCAAAGCAGATTTTGTTATAAAAAAAATGTTATTTAGAACTCATCCTGTTATAAATTTTTTATTTTCATTTGATTGGGTTGGCGTGTCCGAGTTGCAAGTTTTAACCACTTAGGGCAGCTGCCCAAGGAGTTGGTGTTTTCTCCCCTTATTCTTTCAGCTAATTTTATTTGCCGACGGTCTGATAGAGCAATTGTCGACAATCTGAGACAACCTAAACCAGAAAAGAATCTCAATTACAATAATAGCCCAGCAAACATTTTCGTACGTATATCAAAGTAACAAATATGATATATGTACCGATATATATCTAGAAAAATCGCATTCGATGCATGAAACTAGCATATGCGTACTGTTTTGGAGGCGATATACGTACTGCAAATTATATGAAAACAATTCACATTCATAAGTATTTGTATACAATGAAATCCGACTCAACATGATTAGTTCCATAATGCTATACAATTCTGTGACGAAAATCGTATGTGAATCAGTTACTATCATTTTGTACGAATAAATGTAAACTAGGGTGCGCTTTATTAAGCTTTATGTACGATTTCGAGTTTGTTTAGCGATATTTAAGATGATTTTCACACATTATTATACGATTTGTGGTTTGCTGGGAGGGTATTTTGCCTATCATTGAACGATTCCACCCGAGCAGGAGCGAAGAGCAAAATAATATCAAAATGTGTTATTGGAAATCTAATAACTCATATCACAATTTGGTCTTGTTTTGGCTGACATAGTTGGTAAAATACCAAAAAATAATATCAAAATTTTGCTCCTTTATGGCCAAAAGAATAACTACTTGTGTTATTTCAATAACAAATCAATAACATGACTGTATCCAGAGTTTAGAATAACATATTTTAGTATCATTAAGGTATTGAATAACAAATGTAGTAGCACATGACTTATTCAAAAATTGTTTTATAAAATATTTATAATTTAAAATCCTTTTAATCAATAAAAAGTTTTTGCCTTTCTACTATATAAATATATAGTATAAAGGTATAGAAATCACTTGGAAAACCGGAAATGGAAAGAAGGTCCTACGGGCCGAATGTTATATACCATTCGACTCAGTTTCGAAAACTGAGCATTTTCTGTGTGTGTGTGTGTGTGTGTGTGTGTGTGTGTGTGTGTGTGTGTGTGTGTGTGTGTGTGTGTGTGTGTGTGTGTGTGTGTGTGTGTGTGTGTGTGTATGTGTGTGTGTGTGTGTGTGTATGTGTGTGTGTGTGTGTATGTGACGCTTTTAACCTCACTCACTTTTCTCGGAGATGGCTGGACCGATTTTAATGTTCTTAGTGTCAAATGAAAGGTCTAGGTGTCCCATTGGTCGCTATTGAATTTCATACTGATCGGACTTTTAGTTCAAAAATTATGTATAAAAATACGAAAAATATGGGACTTCATTATCTCATAGGTCTCTTAACCGATTTGAACAAAATTGATTGCATATGAAAGAGGAGCCTTGCAAACCCTTAACTTCCAAATTTCATGACGATTGGACTTGTAGTTTGAAAGTTACACAAAGAAATGTGAAAAACTAGTATTTAAAACATATTTATGTAACATATAAGCATTAATTTAATGAAAAACCCGAATTAATCCACCTAGCGCCGTGACCTAGCCTTTCTACTGCCACAATAATCACTATTTAATTTCTCAGGAACATCTATAATTAACTTGACTATATTTTTAAATATGCGTTCCGTATTCCTCAAAATCCTTATTTGCCAGTAAAATTTACAACGTATTGCGTAGAATAATTATATTTCTTTCCTTGGGTGCGTAAATACTTGTAAGCGTCATTTATGTTACTTGATGAGCACCTTATTTAGTTATATAATATTTACGTGATTTATCGAAAAATAATGTAAACACAAAAGATAATTTTTACAGACTTGAATGAATATATATAGAAAATTAGAAATTAACCCTCTAACGGGTCTACAGACGGACTTAACTTCCGGGCTTCAGAGCCACATATGAAACTTGTTTTGAATTGATAAAAAAGAAGAACAACAAAAAGTTATTTATATCCTTTAATTCTACTACTATTGATAAATACGTATTTCGGTCTCGACGTATGACATTCATCAGTATCTAACTAACTTAGACTGTTTTGTTTTGAATTGACAATATAAAATATGTGTTCATAGCAGATGTTTTGACATTTTGATATTAATACCATGCGTTCAAAAGTTAGCATCTTTGAAAAACAAGAGTTCAGAAAAATTATTGTTATTCTTCGCTTTTGAAGAAAAAGGATATCTACAACAAAATGATTAATCTGAAAATTTTACTATTATTTTGCTTGGCTTCAATTTTGCAATATATTTGAATTAGAAAAAATAACTGAATAGAGCATTAGATATGAAAAAGAAAAATTTCTTAGCTGGTGCTCCTTCAGATAATTATTTTTGCATAAAAATCAAAACTTGAGCTTCTTTTGAATGTACTTTCATGAAAAGATAGTCATTAGCTTGATCGCATCGTTTTTACAATGTTAGAGGGTTAGGAAAACAAGATGAGGTCGAAAAATAGTGCAAAAGCTGCGCCATAAACATGCTTGAGAATGAAAAATATGATCGACATGATTTCCAGCGCTTGTCATTTTGGATTTATTTATTAAAACATGATACATGACATAAGACATCTGTCCTTTAAAATGTCACTAACGAAAACAAATCTTACAAAATTACTACCGTGCATCGTTTACTTCCCATTTTTCATATGACATTTCTAAGCTCTAATATCTAATGATTGAAAAGAGCATCTATTGATCCGCAAAATTTGTTTGAAATTTGTATAAATTTATTTGGAAAAATCAACTCACTAGTATTTTTAATCCTATACACCACTTTGCCTACATGCTTAAATTTACTGCTTTTTTCGATTTTTTGCCTTTCTTGTACAATTGTGAGTAACAGCAAGTGAAGAAAATGACAATTGAAATCTGAAATCAAAAAAAGAAAAAGCTTTTCGATTGAATCCCACTATTTAACATTTATTTGCAACGGATACGTAGTTCGCCTACGACGTGCAGGCTTCATCAGTGTCTTATGTAAAAGCGTATACGTATCTATCGCGAATAAATAATAAATAGTGAAATTTAGTCGGTAAAAGTTTTTTCTTTTCTTTAATTTCAGAGCTCGTATTCCACTAAGAGGCTTCAAAAACTTCAGACAATTGACATGTTTCTTGAATTTCAATGAAAATTTAAAAATTGCAAATTGTCATCACATACACACGTACATACATACATACATACATACATACATACATACATACATACATACATACATACATACATACATACATACATACATACATACATACATACATACATACATACATACATACATACATACATACATACATACATACATACATACATACATACATCACACACATTGAATACCATCAACATTTGATTGATATGTTTTGATTTCACACGTTTTAACGGTTTAATATACGGTGCTCAAGTGTTAAAGTTTGAATAACTTTTGAATGAACCGTCCGACTTTAAATAACTCGGTTTCGTTTGATAGATCTCAGCAGTAATTTCCAAATAATAATAAAATATGTGATGTTTTTCATTGAATTAATGCTTATATGTTACAAAAATATGTTTTAAATACTGTTTTTTCATATTTCTTTATGTAACTTTCAAACTACAAATCCAATCGTCATGAAATTTGGAAGTTAAGGGTTTGCAACGCCCCACTTTCATATGCAATCAATTTTGTTCAAATCGGTTAAGGAACCTGTGAGATAATGAAGTCCCATATTTTTCGTATTTTCATACATAACTTTTGAACTAAAAGTCCGATCAGTATGAAATTCAATAGCAACCTATGGGACACCTAGACCTTTCATTTGACACTAAGAACATTAAAATCGGTCCAGCCATCTCCGAGAAAAGTGAGTGAGATTGAAAGCGTTACATACCCACACACACACACATACACACGCACACACACACACACACACACACACACACACACACACACACACACACACACACACACACACACACACACACACACACACACACACACACACACACACACACACACACACACACACACACACACACACACACACACACACACACACACACACACACACACACACACACACACACACACACACACACACACACACACACACACACACACACACACACACACACACACACACACACACACACACACACACACACACACACACACACACACACACACACACACACACATACATACACACACACAGAAAATGCTCAGTTTTCAAAACTGAGTCGAATGGTATATGACATTCGGCTCGCAGGACCTTCTTTCCATTTTCAGTTTTCCAAGTGATTTCTATACCTTTATACTATATATTTATATAGTAGAAAGGCAAAAACATCACACATTTTATTATTATTTGAAAATTACTGCTAAGATCTATCAAACGAAACCGAGTTATTTAAAATCGGACGCTTCATTCAAAAGTTATTCAAACTTTAACACTTAAGCACCGTATATTAAACCGTTAAAACGTGTGAAATCAAAACATATCAATCAAATGTTGATTGTATTCAATGTATGAGATGTGTGTGATGTATGTGTGTATGTATGTATGTATGTATGTATGTATGTATGTATGTATGTATGTATGTATGTATGCATGTATGTATGTATGCATGTATGTATGTATGTATGTATGTATGTATGTATGTATGTATGTATGTATGTACGTGTGTATGTGATGACAATTTGCAATTTTCTAATTTGCATTGAAATTCAAGAAAAGTGAGAAACATTTCAATTGTCTGAAGTTTTTGAAGCCTCTTAGTGGAATACGAACTCTGAAATTAAAGAAAAGAAAAAACTTTTACCGATTAAATTCCACTATTTAATATTTATTCGCGACAGATACGTATACGCTTTGAAATAAGATACTGATGAAGTCTGCACGTCGTAGGCGAACTACGTATCTGTCACAAATAAATATTAAATAGTGGGATTCAATCGAAAAGTTTTTTCTTTTCTTTGATTTCAGATTTCAATTGTCATTTTCTTCACTTGTTGTTACTCACAATTGTACAAGAAAAGCAAAAGCGAAGAAAAGCAGTTTATTTAAGCATGTAGGTAAAGTGGTGTATAGGATTAAAAATACTAGTGAGTTGATTTTTCCAAATAAAATTGTACAAATTTCAAACAAATTCTGCGCATCAATAGATGCTCTTTTCAATCATTAGATATTAGAGCTTAGAAATGTCATATGAAAAATGGGAAGTAAACGTTGCACGGTAGAAATTTTGTAAGATTTGTTTCTGTTAGTGATATTTTAAAGGACAGATGTCTTATGTCATGTATCATGTTTTAATAAATAAATCAAAAAAGACAAGCACTGGGAATCATATCGATCGTATTTTCCATTCTCAAGCATGTTTATGGCGCAGCTTTGGCACTATTTTTCGACCTCATCTTGTTTTCCTAACCCTCTAACATTGTAAAAACGATGCGATCAAGCTAATGACTATCTTTTCATGAAAGTATATTCAAACGAAGCTTAAGCTTTGATTTTCATGCAAAAATAATTATCTGAAGGAGTGTCAGCTAAGAAATAGTTCCATTTCTCTTTTTCATATCTAATGCTCTATTCAGTTTTTTTTTTCTTATTCAGATATATTGCAAAATTGAAGCCAAGCAATCTAATAGTAAAATTTTGAGATCAACAATTTTGTTGTAGATATCCTTTTTCTTCAAAAGCGAAATATAATAATAATTTTTCTGAACTCTTGTTTTTCAAAGATGCTAACTTTTGAATGCATGGTATTAATATCAAAATATCAAAAAATCTGCTATGAACAAATACTTCATATTGTCAATTCAAAACAAGTTTCGTATGTGGCTCTGAAGCCCGAAAGTTAAGGCCGTCTGTAGACCCGTTAGAGGGTTAATTTCTAATTTTCTATACATATTCATTCAAGTCTGTAAAAATTATCTTTTGTGTTTACATTATTTTTCTATATAAATATTATAAAACTAAATAAGGTGTTCATCAAGTAACATAAATGACACTTATATGTATTTACGCACCCAAGGAAAGAAAATATAATTATTCTACACAATGCGTTGTGAATTTTACTGGCAAATAAGGATTTTGAGCAATACGGAACGGATATTTAAAAATATAGTCTAATATAACATCTATACATCTACAATTAAGTTCCTGAGAAATTAAATAATGATTATTGTGGCAGTAGAAAGGCTAGGTCACGCCGCTAGGTGGATTAATTCGGGTTTTTATGAAATATATCGAATGTCATTTTAAGATCACAATAAGGTATGATAACAAAATCAGTTATTAAACTCATCTTACAATGTTTCAAATATCTACTCAATAACAAAATGTGTTATCAATGAATCTCAATGTCTACCCGATCAGGAGGGCATAACAAGATACCATCAAATTTATAACACATTCTGATATTTATAACACATTGTGTTACAAATCGGAAATAAACTGATCAGGAACCCGATCAGGAGGGCATAACAAGATAACATCAAATTTATAACACATTCTGATATTTATAACACATTGTGTTACAAATCGGAAATAAACTGATCAGGAAGTGAAAACAAAAGTTTCAAGTTTGTAACAGATTCTGATAGTTATAACTCATTGAGTTATATAGGAGAATTAGGGCTTTGGGCACTACTAAAATGTTACATATCATCACTGGTGTGCCCGGGACTCACAATGGGGAACGTGCCATACCTTTTCTATAAAATTTAACGCAAATTTTATGTGTAATTTCAAATCTGATTTCAAGCCAAATTTTATATGCAATACCAGCCTAACTTCAAGTAAAATTTCAAGTCAAATTTCATGTTTATTTTGAACTCAATTTGAATTCTACATTTAATTCGAATTTAATGTCCAATTTCAAGTTTAAATTTTGGTCCAATATCAAATCCAACACCATGTCCATTTGACATGCAATTTCAAATGAAATTCAAAGTGAAATTCGTGTTTAATTTCAAGTGCAATTGCAAATTGCAATCTAAGTCCTATTTAGTTGTTCAGTTTCAGTGTTCAGTTTCAGTGCATCAGAACGAAATAACGATTACATGTAGCGAATATCTAACTTATATCTATCAATTTTGCATTAAGAAAATTTTGTCGTCAATTCTAGACTTTTGTTTGTTTGGATAACAATTTTTTAAAGCATCCGACAACAGCAAGTGTATAAAATGAAAACATAAACTATTGCAGTTAGAAATATACTCGATGCAAAATGCCGCTCCTGTTAAGCCATCTTTTATGTATTTTCTGCTCTTTATTAGGTTCTAACAACGAATTGAAACGAACAACGAGTTAGGATTAAAAAGAAAATCTCTCAAACTTTTATTTTGTTGGTAGATGCTTGGAACAAAACGTAATCGAACAAACACATTATGAAAAAAATAATTAACCATAAAATAAAATGTTTTAGTTTTTTTTTCGGTTTACGTCTTGTTTATAAAATTTAAAAGCAACAAGTGTTTTCTCCAATCCTTTACTAACAAAACCTCGTATAATTGAGAAATATTTTCTTCCACGCATCAATAATTAGGTTCATAATTGTTTTTAATCTTTACTGTGGTTGGTTCCTTCCAAAATAAGCAATAACATTTATAGAATCAAAAGCTGAAATATAAAACTCATTTAAAATTCTGTACAGACTAGTATTACTATGTACTATCAACTTTAATTAACAATTGCCTTTCTAAACCTACTTTTACTGATATTCAAGTCAAATACATGAGATACTTCGTTAAAAAGCCTACAACAAGCGTGCAGCGGGTTATTCTGACCATACAATGTTCGGTGCGTTGGAGTCCAAAGCAACGTATAATGGCGGTTTATGCTGATCTGTTTTCCCAACAATTTAAATTATTAATGTATTGAAAAATTATGACATTTTGCCCATAATAAGTTTATTGAAGAATATACGTTAGTTAAAAACCGATTTTTAACTTTATAACAATATGGCGTTGGAAAACCTACACGTGTTGTACAAAATACAACAGCGTAAGTAACCGAAGGTTAATAAAAATTGATGAAAATTATTCAAGAAAACTCTATTGATGTGAATCAAATAGAATGGCATTACAGGAAATTATGCATAGTTCAAAAACCTATAAACTTGGCCTTTACTAGGCAATATATGTGTTAAAGAATAAGATTTCCTCTTACAACTTACTTTTATTTGCACTTAATCAGATTAATAACAACTTACTTATTCTTACTCAGCAATTTCATGAAAAAAGGATCTAGCAAAATTCAAAAGTGTTCCTATTTTGTTCCAATTTTGTAAACTTATTCAATTTTCAAACATTTTATGTAAACCAACGCCCTGCGCAACGTTAACCAATAGATGAATTATGTTCCGAAAACGTGTCGATTTCTATCTCAAATAGCAAGTAAGACCGTATAACAAAGGTTCCTTTCACCACTAGGTGGATTAAATCGGGTTTTATAACAACTAATTGCGGTACAACGCATGGTTTATGTATGGCTTATTAATTAAGAAAAAAATGACATCTGCGAATATCCGAAACCCGAAGTAGCAAAACCCTTTAAGCCGGAGCCCACACAATTGTGTAGGTGAGACATGACTACTTTTAAAAGTTTTCTTATTGGGTCCGTATTTTCTTATTGGGTCCGTATTTTCTTATTGGATCCGTATTTAGAAATTGCTTAGATAAAAAATTATTGGTGATAAGTATTTCTAACTGATGTAATGTAACAACTCCCAAGTGAGCTGCTACCCCGACAAACTTCAGCAGCACGAGACCCGGACTTCGTCGCAAGGTCGGCGCGCTACTGGGCAAACTGGAGGGATTTCGCGATACAAAAATTACACCAAAACGACCAACTTCTTTATTCTTAGAGTGTTTATTGTGCGGTGTAGTGTTTCCGATGGGGTTGAATTACGGGTACATACCACTCTGCTTTTCTTCTGCGGGTTATCGACGGTGGCGGTGGGGTTTGACCGGCGAGCGCTCGCTGATCCTCGGTGCGGCTACGGGCGTCTCCAATGCCGGCTGGCAAAATGGCGTCGACGACGGAATGGCGGGTGACGAATGGGCGACCTGGAAAGGCGTTCCAGGTAGGTATTCTCACAGGCGCTTCCTTCTTTGGCGGAAATCGGTTGGCGACGGACGACTTTTGCCAGACCGAGAAGGGAGTCCCTCCTTTACGTTCAGGGCCGCTGCCCGAGGGTGGTGTCCTCCTTTGCGTTTATGATCGCGGACGATCAGAGGACCAATCGCTGGTCTTTTACGGGTTAGGCGTAAGCAACCGTCAAGTTGCCTAGGCCGAAATGAGTGTAGGGTGCCTTCGGTCGCTCGCAAGCTTCCGGAACGCGATCGCCGATCGCTCAACAAGTATTCAAAAATACCCAAAAAAAGGTCCTATATGAGGGTGGAAATTTTACCCTTTTAGCAGAGGTTCAGCTTGGAGATTATATTTCCCTAGTAGTTACCTGAATGCTCGGGTTAGGGATCTTTAACCCTCTCGAGATTGGCACTTTGGCACTTAAAACTTTTAATAAATTTTTGCACTTCTACTGCACTCGCTCGCCTGAATTCAAATGGCCGTTGGCGTATTGTTGAGAACTACCCATAGATTCATTTTAATTTATTTGGCGGTTTGTCGACTCTATTGTATTTTGTTCCGTAGCCTGTCATCCCATCGGTGTTGTTGCATGTGTTTGAAGCGTGTTTAATGTTTAGTACTAAGACTCAAAATAGGTGGGCGTTTATATTAGCATACAAAACAAATATAGAAACTTTTAATTTTACTGTAACGATCGGTTACACTATCCCCCCACTCCGAATAAATAATTGAACTATGGAGTTTAATTATTTAGAACAATTAATTTTGAAAGCTGTCAAGTGATTACATAAAGAAAACAAATTGAATATTGAAACGCAACACGAAGTAGTTAAAATCATTTAAAATCAGTTGGACATCACGACACTTTAAGTCTGTGTCAACTAAGAGTCAAATTTCGTTCAGAAATCTGCTTTAATCGTGCACCTATGATTTATTTTGGCTCAGTGTAAGTGTATGTTCGTTAACACCAGTGGTGAGTATATTTCTACTATTGTTTCGTCAAGTTCATCTTAAGTTCATCTTGCATCCGCAAAAAACGGAGATGACTCATTAGTATCTCTTGATGTGTGATAGCGTGAAGACGTGAAAATACAACATACGGAAACGCTGTGCAACAATTATAACAATGGTGGATAGTGCTAAGCACGTGGTACATGAACAAAATTAAAATTGATTAATTAAGAAAAGATTATTTAACGCAAGTGCAATAGGATGTGAAACCGAACGATAAGTGGACATGTTATGTGTCGATGCTAATGTTAAGCTAAAAGAAATCGTTTATTTCCAGGTTTATTCCGCTAGTTGGCCTTCCAGCAAGTTTCAAGTGTATATACGACAGACTTCCGATTTATCTGCAAGTTATGCTTTCCGTACGATAAAGCTAACTAATATTTTTGTATCACCTGACGAATAAGCCTGATAACGAGCGAATTTCATATGCTAATAGCAATATTTGGTTCTATGGAAAGAGAAAGGTAAGTTGTTCCGGGTTTGGGTTCTATCTACTTTTTTTATCTTATAATACTTCATGCTTTTATTTAATCCTAACTACTTTCAACTCTTTCTTAATTATTTCCTAATCCTAACACTTTATTATCCTTACTACTAAATCTCATGCAAATTCTTAATTATCTACTAAAATTGTGACGTCACCTTTCCTTTTCAGCAACGGAGCTTTCTACACCATGCTGTAAATGTTCATCGAGCTGATGACGTTCCTTCCAGCGCACAACTACCACTAATGGTTCATCGCTAGTAGGTTCATCAGTTCAATGAACGCTAAACATGTGCTAAGTGCAATTGCAAATTTTGCTTGCAGCTAGACCTGAGCTAAATCATGCAGCCGAGGTATTTTAAGAAAACTTCCATAAAATGCAAACTTTTTTCCACTAAATGTTTCATTTCTAATTCCCTAAACAGGATTAACAGGACGGAGATCTGCTGCTGAAAATACTCCGAGGAATTTACCACTTTTGTCAGCCAATTCATACGAGCTGGTACCTCGTCTCGCAACAACTACGCATGGAGAATATAGGGGTCCATACTTCGCATTGAAGTGATCTGCGGCTGAGGATAACTTGAAATTCCTTTTTAACACTTGCCGACCAACTTGGCAAGTTTCTGCAAACTTCTTATGCCGCAAGTTGTACGTTCTCAAATTCCTTTCGTGACTTTTCTTGAGATTCTGCTCAACAACTTTAAAAACTTTTTCATTGAGTTGCTTTCGATTTTCATCTCGCTGTTCGACGGACAACTCTTGCTCATCCCGCTCTAAATAATGCTCTCTGCCTTGTGTAGCCTTTTCATGGCCATACAAGATTCGGTAGGGAGTTAAACCGGTCGAAGAATGAACAGTGGTGTTAATCATCTCTTCGACTTCCGCAATTCTAGTGTCCCATAACCGTTGATCTTCTTGCATGTACGTACGCAAGCATGCATTTATGATTCGGTTGATTCTCTCCACTGGATTCGCTTGGCTGTGATGCCTAGCGTTTGGCCAGTGTTGAATCCCCCGACGCTTGAGCAACGCTTGGAACTCTTTCCCAACAAATGTGGTAGCATTATCGGTGATGATCACCTCTGGAGTTCCAAACCTTCTCAACCAACCATTCTCGACGATACTGCACACTTCCTTCGCTTCAATTTTTCTGACCGAAAACAGTAACGTCCATTTGGAGAACAAATCCATTAACACTAGTAAATGGCATTTGCCTGATTTGCTCCTCGGAAGACTTTGGATAAAATCCAACGCTAATATTTGGAAAGGCTTATTAGTGAGCTTTTGCCGACCCATTACTGGTGCGGTTGCTACCGTGGCCGGCTTGCTTTGTTTACACACCATGCAGGCTTTGATGTGGCTTTTGCAGTCCCTAGCCATTCGTGGCCAGTAGTACTTTTGCTTTAAACGATGAATGGTCTTCTCAAATCCAGGATGCATGACAGCATCGTGTTCCTCATTCAGCACAGTCTTTCTCAGCGTATCCGGTATGCAAAGTTTCCACTCGAACTGATAGTCCAACAAATCAGTTCGATTTGCAACAAACTTGTAAAGCTTTGAGTCTTCGATTTTAAAATCGACATACTTCTCTGGCTTCTCTTCCACCTCCTTATACAGGTTATTATACCAAGTATCTGTGGCTAGGATATCCAGTGTTTCTAAAGACCGTGACAGAGCATCGGGTACTACATTCAACGATCCTTTTCTATGTCGGACAACCATGTCGTACTGCTGCAGTTGCACACTCCATCTGCTCAGCTTCGACGACGATTTCCACTTTGTGTTCATTATGAACGACAAAGCTGAGGAATCGGTTACCAATGTAAACCGAGTTCCTTCGATATACGGCCTGAACTTTTCTATAGCCTCTAGTGCTGCGAGACCTTCCTTTTCTGCGGCTTTCCAGGAAGTCTGCGGTGTGGTGAGCTTGCGTGAAAAGTATGCGATTACCCGCTCAAGGCCTTGCTGTTCCTGAGTCAGGATTCCTGCTATCGCAGTGTCGCTAGCATCAGTCTGTACCGTGAACGGTAACGTAAAATCAGGGTTCGATAAGATGGGGGCTGAAATCAATCTTTGCTTAAGCTCTAGGAATGCCTTCTCGGCTCCCTCATCCCACTTTACTGTTTTCGGCTTGCCTTTCAGCAAGTTAGTTAACGGAGCGGTAATTTCGCTAAATCCATTTATGAATCGCCGGTAATAGTTTACCATGCCAAGAAACCGACGAAGTGATCTAATGGACGCTGGCCGTTCAAAGTTGTTAATTGCCTCTACCTTATCAGGGTTGGGTCTAACTCCTGCCTTGGACAAGATAAATCCAAGGTACGGTAGTTCTGGTACGCAAAACTTAGACTTGCTTAAATTAATCGAAAGATTCGCTTCTTTTAATCGACGCGCCACGTCTTTGAGACTTTGCAGATGCTCCTCAAAGGTATCACTGGCAATCACGATGTCATCTAAATAGACGAACACTCGTGGTTCCAGTTCGCTGTACCCTAGCACTTGGTCCATGAGCCTAGAAAGCGTCGCAGGACTATTGACCAAGCCGAACGGAAGCCTCGTGAATTGGAATAAGCCTCTTCCAAAAACACGAAAAGCGGTGTATTTACGAGAAGCTGGATCTAACGGTATTTGCCAAAACGCCTTCGAAAGGTCGATTGTGGACAGGTACCGAGAGGATCCCAACCTTTCCAGAATTCGGTCTTGATGCGGCAGTGGGTATGCATCTCTACGTGTTCTGTCGTTGAGCTTCCTAGCATCTAAGCATATTCTCAGCTTCATACTTTTTCCGCCATCTTCGTCTTCTGTACTTTTCAGAACCGGCACTATCAACAGTGCCCAGTCACTGGTGGACCTCTCAACTACTCCAGACTGAATCCATTTGTCCAGTTCCTCATTGACATGCCGCTGTACCTCTGGAGACCACGGGTACGGATTAAGTCGCACTGGATCGGCCGACTCATATTCCGGTGTGAACTCGATTTTGTGGTTTATCAATGGCGTGCTATCTAACTGCTGCCCGTCTACAAAAGTTTTAAATCCTTTTTTCACTGCATCTAGCTGTTTTTGTTGCGTGGGTGTAAGTGAAATTTCATCTTCTTGCTCCAAGGCTAACTCCTCAACTAGGGCTCCACTCGTGTCGCGTATTGTAGTTTCTATTCCAAAAAGCCGCCAAAAATTGATTCCTAATAGCAATCTGCGCCTGAGCGAAGGTGCTATAATCGTAGTAACAAGCTTGGTTTCGCCGTTAAAGGTCACTGGCAGATGAACATATCCTAGGACTGTTAAACTTTCTCCTCCGGCAGCTAGTAGCTTCGTTTTGGTTGGAAACTTTTTCAGCTTCAATTTTTTCAACAGCTGCTCGCTTCCTGTACCCAAAATCGAAACCTGTGCTCCACTGTCTAGCAATCCAACCAGCTTCATCCCCATCACCTCTATTCCTACAAACGGACGATTATCCCCTTCAATCTCGACAGTCAACTCATCAACATCGTTGCTCGTTTCAACAAATATGATTGGAGGCTTTTGCGAATACCTTCGACGACCTCCTACGTCGATTTGGGCGCGTTTTTTGCACAGTATGGGCAATTTTCACAAGTAAAATTGAAAAATCCACATACAGTACAAAAACGTTGTTTTTCCTTTAGGCAATTCTTATAGTGGTGGAATTTGCCTCGGCAGTTAAAACAAACGGATTTGTCAGGAATACGGTACTCCGCAACATGCTGAGCTACCATGCGCGTGCTATTCCCCTCCATGGGCGACGTTGTGGGTGGTGTTGGCTTCTGCCGTTGTTCAACATTCTTGTTGGTATCGCTCCTATTCTCACCTCTATTTCCTGTTGGCTTATGCTGCAAACTTTTTGATGTCCAATCCTTACTTTGATTCCGGTTCCATTCGTTTTTCCTCTCATTCTACCGATCATTTTTCCGCTCATCGCTCCAATGCTTGTTGCGGTTATTTTCCCAGCCTCTGTTCCAACTTCTATCGTCCTGGGCTGGTTTTTGATACTACTTTTGGACAACTTCGTGCACGTATGCTGGTCTTCTAGCAGGTTCATTTTCCCTATGCTTATACAAAAACCAATTAGCAGAATCTAGTTTTCTTCCCCAGACCTGTAAGGAACGTAAGGTTCTAATATTTTTAACCACCAAAGCGTTCTTATAATCGGACCGTAAATTACGAAACACGATTTCAAATTTTCGATGTTCGGTGGGCGGAACAGACATATAATCGAAAATTTCTTTTATTGCATTGTAGTAATCCGTGAACTTTCCCGATCTTCTTTGCCGTCTTCCGGCTGCTTGTTGTTCGTAATGGAAATCTAGATCAGGTGGCTGATATTCAAGTTTTCATTCAGTTACTAATTCCTTCCAGTTCCTGAAATCCCCATTTCGTTTTCCTTCAATGTACCAAGTGCGTACATCTCCAGAGAAAAGATGGATTGCCTCCTTGAAAAGCGTTCGCTTACTGATATTTTCAGCTTCAGCCATGAATTCTACTTCTGCGATAAACTTGTTTAGTCTTTTTCCTTCATCTCTCCCCTCATACCGTAGTTTCCAATCGGCAACAGGTCGTGACTGACGCGACAAACCTGATCTTTTATTTCGTCCTACCCATTCCTCTGAACTCGAACTACTGCTAGAACTGCTATCATCAGAAATTTCCTCATCTCTGTCCTCTTCGCTAACATGTTTTTCCTTAATTCCTCGCTTATGCTGAAAATGTTTTTCTCTACTAACAAGTTCTTCATTTGCTCTTTCTGGTTTATGAAAATTACGATTCGCTTTATTCTTCATTACTTTCTGATATTCACTTTCACTATTACTGTCCTCAGTCATTACATTCTTTTCCTTTCCTATACCTTTATCCGGACTAATATTCGATTTTTTTTCTACGTTAAGATTCAATTGGCTAAGCTTTTGCTCGATGTATTTATCTACTTTTTCCATTATTTGATTCATAAGTTTCTCGGAACCAGCGGATTTACTTTTCTTCTGCTTTCTCACACTTTTCGGTGTGTTGGATTTCCTATTCACTTTAAAACCGCTTTTCCTTCTATTTTTCTTAGTCGGTCGGTCTTCCACTACGGGCTCAGCCGTACCCCATCCTATTTCATCACTTTCTTCTGATTCTGACACACCAGATCCGGTTTCATTCTTATTTTCCTCGGCATCTGGGTTTACTGCTTGCATAGCAAAATAATCATTAAGCAATTGCATTGCCAATGCTTCCAAGTCATGCGTATTATAATTCATCGAATCTCTCAATCTCATCAACCGAAAAAGCAAATGAACTAACCTAGTCTTAAACGGCAGCAAATCTGCTTTCTTCTTCACCTTCCTATTTTCTAGCATATACCGAATCTTTTCCAGCTTTTCTTCGACCTGACGAAACTCTAGTACCTGCGTGTCACTTGGCAACGACAAGACATCGAAATTATTCTGTTCCCGTTGGAGTTTTAGCAAACCGCGTAATTTTCGTTTCTTGGAATCTCGCGAATCGCCACTCGACACTTTCTGTTGACGAATTATTAGCTCGTGTTCGATTTCATCGTCCAACAGATGATCCGGATTTAATAAACGATATTGCAAAATATAATCGGAACTCATCTCCAATTGCACTTGAGAATAATATACGACAATTTAAAATTCTAATAAATAACGAAGACGACTCCGACACGATTCTTAGTTTTAAGTTATCAATAATTATTTAGTATAATAAGCAAAATTATTTAGAATAATAGAAATATAAGTTAATAAATAGTGTCAATGTGTGTTAAGTGTACCGTGTTAAGTATAAGTGCATTCAGGACCTTTATGATGCAGAGATCAGACTAGTTTTAACTCTCAATCGTATACGCGATGTATTTCAAATAATTAAAACAAATTAACTACTTTTTGGTGCACGCTCTCTTTACTGTGCACTCGTATTCGAAACCCGTAAGCAATATCACTTACCAGCTTTTAAATCAATGTTCAGTTTGGAGAAGTGGTAGTGTAACTGACTACACAAACAATATAAAATTGTTTGTGTACTCTCCCCTCGTTTCAGTGAAAAACTAAATAGTTTTTTATGCTACTCGATCCTCCGTTTGCCTTTTCGCGATTTTTAGTTGGGCGCCAATTGTAACAACTCCCAAGTGAGCTGCTACCCCGACAAACTTCAGCAGCACGAGACCCGGACTTCGTCGCAAGGTCGGCGCGCTACTGGGCAAACTGGAGGGATTTCGCGATACAAAAATTACACCAAAACGACCAACTCCTTTATTCTTAGAGTGTTTATTGTGCGGTGTAGTGTTTCCGATGGGGTTGAATTACGGGTACATACCACTCTGCTTTTCTTCTGCGGGTTATCGACGGTGGCGGTGGGGTTTGACCGGCGAGCGCTCGCTGATCCTCGGTGCGGCTACGGGCGTCTCCAATGCCGGCTGGCAAAATGGCGTCGACGACGGAATGGCGGGTGACGAATGGGCGACCTGGAAAGGCGTTCCAGGTAGGTATTCTCACAGGCGCTTCCTTCTTTGGCGGAAATCGGTTGGCGACGGACGAGACCGACTTTTGCCAGACCGAGAAGGGAGTCCCTCCTTTACGTTTAGGGCCGCTGCCCGAGGGTGGTGTCCTCCTTTGCGTTTATGATCGCGGACGATCAGAGGACCAATCGCTGGTCTTTTACGGGTTAGGCGTAAGCAACCGTCAAGTTGCCTAGGCCGAAATGAGTGCAGGGTGCCTTCGGTCGCTCGCAAGCTTCCGGAACGCGATCGCCGATCGCTCAACAAGTATTCAAAAATACCCAAAAAAAGGTCCTATATGAGGGTGGAAATTTTACCCTTTTAGCAGTGGTTCAGCTTGGAGATTATATTTCCCTAGTAGTTACCTGAATGCTCGGGTTAGGGATCTTTAACCCTCTCGAGATTGGCACTTTGGCACTTAAAACTTTTAATAAATTTTTGCACTTCTACTGCACTCGCTCGCCTGAATTCAAATGGCCGTTGGCGTATTGTTGAGAACTACCCATAGATTCCTTTTAATTTATTTGGCGGTTTGTCGACTCTATTGTATTTTGTTCCGTAGCCTGTCATCCCATCGGTGTTGTTGCATGTGTTTGAAGCGTGTTTAATGTTTAGTACTAAGACTCAAAATAGGTGGGCGTTTATATTAGCATACAAAATAAATATAGAAACTTTTAATTTTACTGTAACGATCGGTTACAGTAGTTAAAAATTAACGAGAAATAACTTTTACAATTTACGAGAAATAGCTTTTACAATTTACTTATGTACATTGTTTCACTTACCTAACCTACACAATTGTGTAGTTTCGGCCTTATTGTATGCCTACTTTAACCGTTACGTTCCCGCCGGGACTTCAAAATTTTGTGTACTTGCCGTTACACTTTTGGTTCTATTTCTACTATTTTTTGATTGATTTTTATACAAATTGTCTTAAAAAAACTTAGATTGACCTTCAATGAAAAAATATATTAGCAAATTTTTGATCCATTTTCCCGGAGATATTCCAGATCGCAGTGGGATTATTTTTTCACGTCATAAGTAACAGATGAAATAAAATGAAATCTACTGCTGCCATTTCATTTTGGGTCAGTAAAAATGAATAAATTTTACTGTAGAGCACTCGTTCATACTCCACACTACGAAACTTCCGTATAAAGTACTACCGGAACCTAAAACTGGTCATTTATAAATGGAAAAATAATAAAGAAGTGTGGCTAATGACGTATTCAACTACGGGATTTTCTAAGACAAATTCTTGAATCAACATTTGGATGTTTTTTGAGCCAATCTGGACATTCCGGTGTATCTGTTGTATTAAGGTTAATAAAAACTTAACTTGCAAAATTTGCGTGTATTTCCATAGCTATGTAACGATCGTTCCGCTGCTTCAGAAGCTGAAGTTTATGAGCCTTGAAGCGATGATCCCGCTCTAAACTAAACGGGGTCAACCCCATTCAATTCTATTGACTTCTTTACACAAAATAATTTGATTTTTAAGTTTTGTTTTCTCAAAGCCTGGCTTGATTTAGTCCAAAAAGGGTAAAAGATGTTAAAAATAGGGGAAAATGAGCGAAATGGGGCACTCGCCGAGGACAAACGGGAAAGCGGTGGGCAATACTCGATTCTCCGGAAAATTTTACATTAGATTACCTACATTTTATCAGCTTGTATCAGCCATATCGCGTTTTTTCAGCTCGTTTTTGCCCATAGTGCAATGGTATAAGATTAGGCCGTGTGTATAGGTTGCCAAATTTTGCATATATTTATTGTAATGTGTAGAATACATTGGTTTTGTTATCTCGAGAGATAAAAAAAATTTATGTTGATCCAAAAGCCAAAGAGATTGTAACTAAAACCCTTCTAAGGATCAACCAGCATATGCTAATGCTAGCAACAAATGAACAAGCCAGCACTGGTTATTCCAAATTCGCCTGAAATTCGTTTCAGTTTCAATTTGTATTACCCAGGAATTTTGAATTATGTAGGACTATAGATTCCCGAATTATAGATATACCGAAACAATACTACTATGAAATATTACATTAAAATTTATTTATTAATGATTTTGAACACAATACGCAGTATACACCCAAATTAGGGTAATATATGTATGTGAATGTACGTTTTACCAACAATCAGTTACATTTGAGTGTTGAAAAATAGTTTTCAACGTCACTCATAATTAGCGAACTTTCAATTTCAACACGTTGAAGTTTTATGTTTGAAGTTTATTCCAAAAAAACTTCGAGAGTTAAAAAAAAATATGTTCTGTCGACCAACATACTTGAATAATATGCAATCATTAGATCATTAGAAAAGAAGATATGTACATGGTTGTTTCCCATTATTGAACAAAACTGAATCGTTTCCATCCGTTAAAAATTAAGCGAACTATAGCTACAGTAGTCATACCTAATCTGTAGAAACAAATATTCCTAGTAAATCATTTCTCAAGTGTACAGTAGGCAAGCAGGTTTTGCATTGCCTGCTGTTTCGATTTTCTCAGTGCGCATACAATCCGACTGTCAAACATCGCCTAATTCATCGCAAACATGTACTCAAGTACGAACCGAAGCACAGGATCCGCGCACAAAACTTACAAATGAGTTCGGGCACAGCCTGTTAGGTTTTGGCACAACCTCAGAATGATAGTTCAAGCAATATTGTAAACTTGCTTGGATGCGTGTGCAGAGTCACACTTCCAACATTGTGCATAGATAACCTAATTAAAGCGATTAAAAATAACTCAAAGGCAAGTACAGTCTTCAAAAAATTCACCCTCATATACATAGATAACCTAATTAAAGCGATTAAAAATAACTCAAAGGCAAATACAGTCTTCAGTCTTGTATTTTATCATACTGAATAACTTTGGAGAACAGTTGAAAGCAATAAATAAATTGGATGCAAAGTTATTGTGCAGAATTGATTTTTAAGTGTACTTTTTAAGCAAATCATTATATCTTGCAACTAGTAAAAGATATATAGTTACTATAGGGTGGCGGACCCATATTTCGCCACCTTTATTCTAAAAATTTACTTGAAACAAAATAGATCAGGGTTTTATGAGTTCAGATTTTTGATAACATGTGAACAATATAATACGGACATTTCTTTTACTGATTCAATAATTATATTTTATCTAAATTATGTATTTTTCTCGTTATATTAATTATTTAAATGTGTATTCTGAACCCAAGTTTCATTTGGCCACTGAGTCCAAATTTCGCCAGCCTATAGACTCAAATTTCGCCACTCTGGAAAATTCTGATTTATGTAGACTTTAAAGCTAAAATGAGAGAATTCAATTCTTAATAATTTTTTTGAAACAATGGTTCTACAATTGATGAAGGGACGGCAGGGGAAAGTAATGAATTTTTTTTGGGAAATGGAGGGGAAAGAGTGGAAAGGTAAGGGGGGAATACGTAGCTCCACTTAACAAGTCGTCGTTGTGACTCCTACCTTTTGTACAATGCTGGAAGGTGATCAGAGATTATAACCGGATTCGAACCCACAACACCCGCTAGGGCGTGTGGCTCGCTGGTACCCGTATATATATGAACTACAGAGGCGCTGGTTCATAGGTACACGGGTACCAGCGAGCCACACGCCCTGGCGGGTGTTATGGGTTCGAATCCAGTTATAATCTCTGATTATTGCTTGGTTCGACCCATGCACCTTCCAGCATTGGACAAAAGGTAGGAGTTACAACGACGACTTATCAAGCGGAGCTACGTATTCCCCACCCCCCTTACCTTTCCACTCTTTCCCCTCCATTTCGCAAAAAAATTTCATTACTTTCCCCTACCGTCCCTTCATCAATTGTAGAACCACCGTTTCAAAAAAAAATTTATATAAAATATGTTTGACCGCATTTCAAGGTCAAGACTAAAAACTCGAGGTTGATCTAATTGAATTCTTCATATTCCTAATAAATTCAGTTATTTAATAGACCTTGCTTCGTTTTCAAGTGATTGTTTATGAAACGTTTGTGAAAATCGATAAAAATAGTGACTCAATAACCGATGCTGCAAAAAAACACCAAAATTAAAGAAAGATTTTCACATTTTAACATTTGCTTTGTTAGTAGGAGGCTAGATTGAGTAAGATTCACTCATAAAGTAACTTAATTTTCTTTATCTTATTTCCCGGTAAATATATGCGAAGGGAAATTACGGTGAAATAGGCCATAGGAAACTCTGAGCAAAGCGACAACATTTTATTCCAGCCATTAAAAAAAGTTCAAAATATTTTCTTCTCTGATAACCATTTATAAATTAAAAATCATTAAGAATTAAAGCACCTTGAAGAGATTTCAGGATGTCGATTTCATGTAAAAACCTGGAAAATCAGGGAATATCAGGGAATTCATTTTTGGATCAGGGAAATCAGGGAATATCAGGGAATTTCGAAATTCAATCAGGGAAATTTTATTCACTCGGCAATATTATTGATCAACTTCGGAATCGAACTAATTTTCGTATAAAATATACGCAAATTGATTGGTTGAATTAAAACTAGTCACACGTGTGGTAGCGATTTGATTATTTTTCAGTTTGTCGTAGAATTTTTATTTGTTTTGCGCCATACAATTGTCAGACTTCGGCAAATCGGCAATGACAGGCACTTCACGGTACCGGCATCAAGAGCACAAAGCTGGATACCGACTGTTATTTACATGCGATCTACAGCATTTTCACCAACACCAAGCATTGATTGCAGAATTTTACGCTCAGAAGCCCCAAGCACTCTTTGATCATCTTCCTTCAGCGTCCATGATTCATATCCGTAAAGAGTTACCGGAAGCATTAACGTTCTATAGAATTTGCGTTTATGCGAGTTGGTAGCCTTCGGGAATTCAGCTGGTTACGTAATACGCAGAAAGCTCGATTCGCTGCTGCAATGCGTCGTTTTACTTCGCGGCCTACGTCGTTGCCATATGTCACTAGCGTACCAAAGTATGTGCATTTCTACTACTTCATATCGGCTCACATTCAGCTCTACCTCGGCACCAATACTATTTGGACACCCACGATCTCTACCAACAATTGTGTACTTCGGTTTGGCAGTGTTAATCTTGCCAGTCTCAATCTTGCCACTTCCAATTTAAAAGGCCTCTTCCACTGAAATATAGTTAACACGACTATACGATGATATCGATGACATCCGCAAAACCAAGAAGCATTTGAGATTTCGTGCTGATCCCTTTCCTTTTCGCGTATTGCATCTTCCAAGGCAATGTTGAATAGCAGGTTACTGAGTGCATCCGCTTCCTTCAGCCTATCCAACATCATGAAAACAGAATTGACCAGTGTAACGCCTCGATAGTTTTTACACTGGAAACGATGTCCTCTTTTAAAAATAGTGCACATTAGGCCAGCCAACCAATCTTCTGGCATTTGTTCTTCTGCCCAGATTCTGACAATGATCCGATATATTGCTTCGTACAACCGATTGCTCCTCGCGTTTGGAAGTTTAGCCGGGATACCGTCCTTCCTAGCAGCTTCTCATCTGTCATTTTCTGCCATTCGACATCAATCAAACTGTTATACTGTCTTCCACACGTCGTGCCTATTACTTCCCTCGTAGTTGTTGGCGCCATGGTGGATCCTCAACAGCCCACTTACATCTTATTCCCTTTCTTCCTGCTGTTCTACGATTCGTTTATCAAGCTTTCTGGTGTATTCCACTGCAACGTCATCTGCCGTCAACCGCTGAATATAGAAACGCAACGTCCTCTCAGTGCGAGCCTTCGCCGATTTCGATAAGCTTGTGCGGATCTTACGACGAGATAGTGTCAAAGTCGATAAGAAAAGACCGTACATCGATGACTTCCAAAAAGTGTCAAGTGTTAAACAGGACATGATCGATCTGGGTGCCAGAGTCTTGTATTTTCTAGTTGTACGCATCCCATAAATCCTTTCGAACCTGTCATAGAATTCGTCCCTAGTATGATCGGATTTATGATTTGTTGGTGAGTATACGTTGATTAAGCTGTAGTTGAAGAATTTGCCTTTAATTCCAAACACCCGTATACGGTCATCTACGGGCTTCCACCGGCTAATTCTGTACAGAACTCCATTTTTCTGGAAATGGAACTTCGAGTCGATATAGCTCTCGAGCCTTGATAGTTGCAATCCGAAATTATGACACCTAGCTTTAGTCTTAACTTCGCATACTGTCCACCATTGAGGATTGAAATATATGCCATGTGGACATTTTCTAACAATATATCTAGCTAAACTTTTGCCGTACCTCGAGACCAACAAAATGCACATTTTTGTAGCAAAAGTCTTTAGGCAATCATCATTTTAACTTTTTTCCAGCAGAGATAATAAGCTGAAACTTCCAGTAAAATTTTGTTTTAGTTCAACTCAAAACCGCAGACAGTGTTCACCTTCCAGGAGCAAAGTTACTAGTTGGAACTGACTGATAGTTGGCAAAACTTGTTATGTTTACACGGCTGTAATTTTGTTATATGTAACATCCAAGCTTTGTGCAAAAACGGGTCGATTAGATTTTTTCTCAATCTTTGTTTCTTTGGATTCAAGTTGATACCTCAAACTTAACTGTTCATAGGATCGATAGAAGAGTGCGATGCGCTTTCGAAATGCTGGTAGGTAATAGGTTAAGAATCTTTGATATGGGTTCATACTCATATGGGGCAACTCTGTCATGTTTACGGTTGTGCTTTAAGTGATTGAGTTTTTCTTTAAACTAGGGGACTGTCCCCGGTTATGAAACAGGTTTTGTTTTTTGGTCATAGCTTTTGAACGGATTATTTAATTCCAAATCTTTTTAAAGCATGTGAAAGATTGAAGACATACGTATGTTTTTGCAAAATACAGCATATAATTTTGGCTTGAGACAAAAATGCTATAGCAAAATTGGGAGACATATAATTTTTTGACCAAAAGCAAAGTGTCCCCGGTTGTGAAACACTTCGAAAAATGCATAAAAGAAAATAAAAATAAAGAAGAAATTAAAGAAATATGAAATGAAAATAAAATATTACATTCATTTATTAACGGAAAACACCTTAAATGCAAAGTAATTTATCAGTTTCTTAATTTAATCATCTAAATCTAAATATCTAAAGTATACTTCTTTTACACTTTTGTTTTATTTGTTTCAGGCTACTTACAACGGATTTACGGTTGGTTACGTTAATTATTCTTCACAGGGATACTTACCAGGCTACTAGTATTTCAACGGTTGCTGTATCTGCAGGTAAGTATAAACAGGTATTGTTTACATTTTGGTATACATTAATTTCACTCGATAACCTTTTCCTTACCACTCAAAACACTAACTTCTACCACTTATCAGGCGCTGTTTCGCGAACTTGGTGCTATTTCGTACGTTGAAAATGGTAAATAGTCGATATTATTCAGAATTAGCTTTGAAACACTTTCTATTTGTTTTTCACAACACTTTTGCGATGGTGTTTTACCTTTGTTATACTATAACAAAGGTTTAAAAATTGGTCGAAAAACACTACATTGATCCGAGGGCCGGTGGGCCAAGGCACATATAGGGTAAAGAACTAGTTTTAAGCAGTCTAAGCGGGTCACTGATTGTTTTACCTTATTACAAGCGATGGGTTGACTAAGTGGGGGATCTATGTTTAGTTCTTCAAGCTGTTACCATTGGAAGACACTATTGTTGAGCTAAACTTTTGATTTTTCGCTTAAAAAGTTGGAGCGGCGGAACTAATTTTGAACAGACCGAACCCATTTTCACCCGCAAAATGCATTTTTAAACAATCCTAAAATCTGAATTTTTTTACGTCCCCTTAAAAAATCCCTCGAACTTTTTCCCCTATTCAGTAAGTTCGCGTTCCTATCCGCGACCTACTAATCGGCATCTGGTGCGTAATCGGCATAGCGTATCGGCATAGATGCGTGAAATGCCATCTGCTAAATTGTTAATCGGGGCATACACTCACCGCACCGTTCGGCAAACAGTATTCGTCGCCTCTTTTATTCTCTGGTGTTCTTATGGGAAACTGCGAGTTTGACGTCTCACTCGCTGTTCATATGTATGGTGGGAGAACAAAAGAGGTTAACATATAGCAGTACAAACGATCCGACTCAGAACAGTGTTGTCAAAGCAAATAACATTGAAACACATCGTTGCTTTATTAAATCACTGAGAAAATCTTCGAGAATTATTGAAAAAGCTGTCTTTTATGTTGTTTTTAATAAAGAAAAATTAATTATGAACATACATTTCTCTTGAAAGTATTGAACCACGTTTTCACCATAGGAGGTTTCAGTTAATTTCAAACTTAAAACTCTTATTTCCAGAACCGAAACAGTGTCTTGGCAACACGATAGTTCATCAGTTGTGCTGCAGCTACTGCTACTGGTGAACAGGTTCCGTCAATTCAGAATTTGTTTTCAGTTTTGTTAGAAAATAATAAAACTTTCGGCTAGTGACCAAGCCTTAGATAATAGAAAAAACCCGATTTAATCCACCTAGTGGTGAAAGGAACCTTTGTTATACGGTCTTACTTGCTATTTGAGATAGAAATCGACACGTCTTTGGAAAATAATTCATTTATTGGTTGTAGTTGCGTAGTACGTTGGTTTACATAATATTTTTGAAAATTGAATAAGTTTACAAAATTTGAACAAAATAGGAACACTTTTAAATTTTGATGAAAAAAGGATCATGAAATTGCTGAGTAAGGATAAGTAAGTTGTTATTAATCTGAGTAAGTGCAAATAAAAGTAAGTTGTAAGAGGAAATCTTATCCTTTAGCATATACATTGTCTAGTAAAGGTCTAGTTTACAGGTTTTTGAACTATGCATAGTTTCCTGTAATGCCATTCTATTTGAATCACATCAATAGAGTTTTCTTCAATAATTTTCATCAATTTTTATTAACTCACGCTGTTGTATTTTATACAACACGTGTAGGTTTTTCAACGCCATATTGTTACAAATCGTTACAAATAAAGTTACAAATCGTTGTTTAACTAACGTATATGCTTCAACAAACTTATTGTGAGCAAAATATCATAATTATTCAGTGCATTAATAATTTAAATTGTTGGGAAAATTTATGCAGCAAAACTATCAGCAAATGTAAAATGTTTAAAATGTATCCGTCTGCTGATAGTCGAGTAATTCGGAGTCAAAATTAGGGTATTCTTTATAATCAAAGTTCTACAGTTCCTAAACAAGCAAACCTACAGGTATACTATTTTCAGAAAAGTTGTGTATTTTTACTATTTGTACAATTTTGTAGTACATGAAAAAGTCATGCAACAATTACAAAAAGAGCAATGATAGAAAAACTGATTTTACAAATTCATATACAATAAATAAGATTTTTCTATCTTCGCTGCAGAGATAGAAGGTTACTGTCTTTAGCAAAATTTCCTGTAATAATATGCTCTATAGCTTTGCAGAACACATCAATGTGTTATATTGACACTGAAGAAAAATATTTTTTTTATTTCACTTTTAGGGGGTTTAATAAAAATTTAAATTCCACCAGACGATAGAGCTTCCAATTTCAAGAAACTCTTCCAAAGGTTCGATCAATCTAAAACCAAGTTTTTCCAGTCAAAACTCTAGTGCACACGTTTTCTTTGGTTTGGGGCTATTGTGCGCGCGAGTAACTGTGTTACAAAAGTTGGCGCGAGTGTTCGACGGTTAATATATTTTAATCGGTAAAACCAATTCTTATGAAATTTTGCATATATATTCGTAGTCTCAAAACCTCTCGTTTGATATTAAAATAATTGAAATTAGGTAAATTATCTTGGTTAAAATCATTATAAATTATTGTAAATTTTGGTGTGGTGTATACGGTTGCTCATAACTTTCAAATTAAAAGGCCAATCAAAAAACCATTCAATAGTGATCTATTAGGATACATTATCTTTCAAATGAGACAAATCGGTTTGGCCATCTCTAAGAAACAGGCGATAATTATTACCTTATCAAAACAGGTTTTTTAAGCATAACTTTTAAACTACTTGCTTGTTTTCGATTAAAAATTCCTGAACAATTTAGCTTTAATAAGGGCTTTCATTTGATACTAAGATCGTTGAAATCGGTCACGTAGTTTTGAAGAAACCCGTGTCACGTATTTTTCACATTTTTGCTTATAACTCTTAAACGAAACGTCGTGTCACGAACCAACTCAATAGTGATCTACTAGACAATAACACCTTTCAAACAAAAGTAATAGCGAACCATTCGGTTCAGCCATCTCTGAGAAACAGGCGATAGAAAAAATCATTACATACATACACACACACACACACACACACACACACACACACACACACACACACACACACACACACACACACACACACACACACACACACACACACACACACACACACACACACACACACACACACACACACACACATTGCTCAAATCGTCGAACCCTATCGATTGGTATATGTGACTTGGCCCTCCGGGCCTCGGATCAATTTCGTGTTTTTCGACCAATTTTTAAACCTTTGTTATAGTATAACAAAGGTAAAAAGAGAGTGAATAATATGGTATGTGACAATTGAGTGCTTGACTTTTAGAGTGGTTGTAATCAGTGCTGAAAAATGTGATGGATTCGTTAGTAGCGAGGTGGCGATTGCCTCCAGCAGCTGAAAAATGTACGTTTTTGGACAACAATTTTTAATTCATCATATTTCTTGTCGGAAACCCAATAAATTGTGTTTGTGTGACTCAAATGTATGGTTAAGTGATTTGTGAAGATGATCCTATCAAAAGATTTTGAAAATATGAATAAAAAAGTGCATTTTCGGCTCATTTATGTTCAACTGATTAAAATAGGTGACACTGCTTAACTCGTTCCTTACTCTACCAACCGACCGGGTTCGAAGATTTGCGCAATGTCTCTGTGTGTGTGTGTGTGTGTGTGTGTGTGTGTGTGTGTGTGTGTGTGTGTGGGTGTGTGTGTGTGTGTGTGTGTGTGTGTGTGTGTGTGTGTGTGTGTGTGTGTGTGTGTGTGTGTGTGTGTGTGTGTGTGTGTGTGTGTGTGTGTGTGTGTGTGTGTGTGTGTGTGTGTGTGTGTGTGTGTGTGTGTGTGTGTGTGTGTGTGTGTGTGTGTGTGTGTGTGTGTGTGTGTGTGTGTGTGTGTGTGTGTGTGTGTGTGTGTGTGTGTGAAATGATTTTTTCTATCGCCTGTTTCTTAGAGATGGCTGATCCGAATCGTTCGCTATTACTTTTGTTTGAAAGGTATTATTGTCTAATAGATTACTATTGAGTTGTTTCGTGATACGACGTTTCGTTTAAAAGTTATAAGCAAAAATGTGAAAAATACGTGACACGGGTTTCTCCGGAACTACATGACCGATTTCAACGATCTTAATATCAAATAAAAGCCCTTATTAAAGCTAAATTGTTCAGGAATTTTTAATTGAAAGCAAACAAGTAATTATGCTTAAGTTATGCTTAAAAAACCTTTTTTGACAAGGTAATAATTATCGCCTGTTTCTTAGAGATGACCAAACCGATTTATGCGCTATTAGTCTCATTTGAAAGATAATATATCCTAATAGATCACTATTGAATGATTTTTTGATTGGACGTTTAATTTGAAAGTTATGAGCAACCGTATACACCACACCAAAATTAACAATAATTTATAATGATTTTAACCAAGATAATTTACCTAATTTCAATTATTTTAATATCAAACGAGAGGTTTTGACACTACGAATATATATTCCAAATTTCATAAGAATTGGTTTTACCGGTCAAAAGATATTAACCCTCGAACACTCGCGCCAACTTTAATAACACGGTTACTCGCGCGCAAAATAGCCCCAAACCAAAGAAAACGTGTGCACTAGAGTTTTGACTGGGAAAACTTGGTTTTAGGTTTATCGAACCTTTAGAAGAGTTTCTTGAAATTGAAAGCTCTATCGCCCGGTAGAATTTAAATGTTGATTAATCCCCCTAAAAGTGAAATAAAAAAATATTTTTCTTCAGTGTCAATATAACACATTGATGTGTTCTGCACAGTTATAGAGCATATTATTACAAGAAATTTTGCTAAAGACAGTAGCCTTCTATCTCTGCAGCGAAGATAGAAAAATCTTATTTATTGTATATGAATTTGTAAAATCAGTTTTTTTATTTTTGCTCTTGTTGTAATTGTTGCATGACTTTTTCATGTCCTACAAAATTGTACAAATAGTAAAAATACACAACTTTTCTGAAAATAGTATACCTGTATGTTTGCTTGTTTAGGAACTGTAGAACTTTGATTATAAAGAATACCCTAATTTTGACTCTGAATTACTCGACCAGCAGACGGATACATTTTAAACATTTTACATTGGCTGATTGTTTTGCTGCATACATTTTTCCAACAATTTAAATTATTAATGCATTGAATAATTATGACATTTTGCTCACAAAAAGTTAGTTGAAAAATATACGTTAGTTAAACAACGATTTGTAACTTTATAACAATATGGCGTTGAAAACCCTACACGTGTTGTACAAAATACAACAGCGTGAGTAACCGAAAGTTAATAAAAATGGATGAAAATTATTCAAGAAAACTTCATTGATGTGATTCAAATAGAATGGCATTACAGAAAACTATGCATAGTTCAAAAACCTGTAAACTAGACCTTTACTAGACAATGTATAAGTTAAAGAATAAGGTTTCCTCTTACTTTTATTTGCACTTACTCAGATTAATAACAACTTACTTATCCTTACTCAGGAATTTCATGAAAAAAGGATCTATCAAAATTTAAAAGTGTTCCTATTTTGTTCAAATTTTGTAAACTTATTCAATTTTCAAAAATTTTATGTAAACCAACGCACTACGCAACGATAACCAATAGATGAATTATGTTCCGAAGACGTGTCGATTTCTATCTCAAATAGCAAGTAAGACCGTATAACAAAGGTTCCTTTCACCACTAGGTGGATTAAATCGGGTTTTTTATTTATCTTCGGTTCTTCTTTTATACTCTAACCAACATAAACGTCATAAGCGATGTTGGCAGTGCTGCCATATATGCGGTATCGTAACAAAATAGCAAGTTGATGTGATTTCTTGTTTGGGTTGGTCTATGCGGGACATTTTTTACAATCGTTATTTCCGAGTATTTTTGATCGCAAACTTTGAAACCCTGTTTAGGCTAAATAGCTTGCTAATATTATCTGTGTTCCATTCTAAGTTATGAATAAATATGTTATGTTCATCATCACTTTAAATTTAGGTTACCAGTTTCTATAGATATAGTAAATTTTCACAAATAAACATTTTTGGTTTTTGGCACAATCTCACCCCGGATGGCGGTAGTAATGATTTTTGGTAGAACAGTTCCTACATTTTACCAATTCATCAGATAATTTCTTTTAAGTGTACCAAAAATATTCAAAAAAGCTTTGGATTCATCAAACTGGCAAAATATGGCTCCTGGCGAAATATGGATCCTCTACCCTATTCAGAAAAGTTGCTCATTTTATTGTTTTTACAATTTTTCTGAAGAATTTTTTTTTGTGCTGATTAAAGAAAAACAAAAGTTTGTATCACCCTGACAGATCCCAGTAAACCATTTGGTTTGTACCCAGTAAACCATTTGGTATCTCGATTGCAACTGAGATGTACGAAATCATATCTGAACGAAAAAGTTATATTTCACGCCATATAAGAACATATATGTACCAAAATGGAGGCGATATACGTGCGAAAATTTTGACAACTATTTGTAATTCTATTTCGCGTAGTTTTTATAACACGCAACTAACTACTCCTGAATATATGATTAAGATATAATCAAATATTGCAATTGTCTATACTGCTTTATAATTCACAGTCATGAATTGTATATGAGGACACGCACGACTGCAAAACAACTTAATGTTCACTTCGATTTGACATACTCTAATCATTATACAATTCCAATGTGAAATTGACATGAAAACGATTTAATGTGAACTTTCTATTGCGATTTTGTGTTATCTGGGATGAATATAAGATTACCCTTATGCGCTGTATTTTATTGATAAACTTCTCTAAAAACACCATCGTCAAAAAATTACGAATTTTTTACGCAATTGCAAATAAACGTGTTTTTGCAAACGGTTTGGCGTATCACATCGACAAGCTGCTCTCTAAATTTGGCATGGAGCAGACTAAAATTGCAAGGTCCCCGATGGAACCCGGGTACCTAAAAACGGAAGTTGCTAGTAAGCTTTATGATGATCCGACGATGTACCGGAGCCTACCCAGTAAACTATTTGGTTTGTATATCTCGATTGCAACTGGGATATACGAAATCATATCTGAACGAAAAAGTTATATTTCACGCCATATAAGAACATATATGTACCAAAGTGGAGGCGATGTACGTGCGAAAATTTTGACAATTATTTGTAATTCTATTTTGCGTGGTTTTTATAGACTGCAAAACTACTTATTGTTCACTTCGATTTGACATACTCTAATCATTATACAATTCCAATTTGAAATTGACATCAAAACGATTTAATGTAAACTTTCTATTACGATTTTGTGTTATCTGGATAGTTGGTGGACTCCTCTACATAGCTTGTGTTGCTAGGCCTGACATTGCAGTTAGTACGGCTATCCTTGGGCGCAAGTTCAGCGCGCCCAACGAATCAGGTTGGACTGCAGCAAAGTGAGTGTTCTGGTACTTAAAAGCCACAAGGGACTATTACTTGCGACTAGGCGGTGATCCAAGTCAAGCACTTCTTAGTTATTCCGACTCGGATTGGGCAGGAGATCCAGTGTAACGCTATCATCATTGGAAGCTGAGTATTTTGCGGTCAGTGAAGCTTGCCAAGAAGCTATCTGGCTGCGGAAACTTCTGAGTGATTTCGGCGAAAAACAAATGCAGCGCACTGTGATAAAAGAGGACAACCAGGGATGTTTAGCTTTCGTCAAAACGGAAAGATCTACTAGACGCTCTAAGCACATAGACACAAGAGAGCGATTCGTCCAGGAGCTTTGTATGAGGAAGCAGATTTCGCTGAAGTTTTGTCCTACACACGAGATGGTGGCGGACATACTTACGAAACCGTTGGAGGAGTGTAGAAGAGTCGACAATTACAGCTATCGAAGCGCATCTGCGCACCCCCCGCATTTATGCTATCAACAATATTTTATATGCCACTTACTGGTACAATCTTTATCATTACCAATCGAGCGCTTTGTGCAATCAGAATACTTTTTACCTGTTTAATGTAAATATAAATCGTTAGAGTTACGCGCAAGTTATTCCTTCCACCCGTATCCGAACGCTGGATTTACCTGTGATATATCTAGGCTGCCATCATAACTAGCCTCTTCGCTGCTTCAAAACTTTTTGAGATAATCGTGAGCAGCGCTCTTTTAGAGCGATTAAAAAATATATATTTGCTCTGACCAGTATGGATTTGTGCCAGACCGATCCGTGGTAACTAATCTGATACAATTTACTTATACGCGTATCCGGAGCCTGGAAATGAAAGCCCAGATGGATCCCAAACAGCACCATTTGTTGCATGAAGGGTTACGCAACTATAATTGAAACATTCAAGTATGGTAAAAGCACTGACGAACTGACGTGACACAAGCAACATATTTTTGACTCAAGAGTAACGGCCACTTCAAACAAAGCGATCGCTAATGTCAAAGGTTCAAACTGACAACTCGCCAAGTGACATTTGTATTCGCTTTCAGCTATGGTCAGGTTGTCAGAATCTTTCAAGTGATTTACACTGCTTGCTAGCAATTCGCAATCGAACGATGGGCAGAAAATGTATTTTCTTGTGTTAATAATGATTTTCACCGTCACGGAAAATCGTTTTACAAAGCTCCGGTTTGCGAGAAAAATGTAAGTCTATTTGCCGGAAAGCAGCAGCACTATTACGAGTACGATTATTTATTAGTGCTGGATCCACGCCTCTAAAACAAAAGAAAATTGGTTCAGACCACTTCGAATCGCTGCGTGATGCTCATTGAAAAGGTAAAAACTCATTATTTATGTTAAAAACTTTTGTCTGCAGTATATTTTAGTATTTTAGTATATTTTAGTCTTAAAATTGGAGCCATACAACTGTGCAATCATTTATATCGGATGATCAACAAAACTACTCTGAATATGAATATCTATCTTGACGATTCAATGGAACTTCAAGACGAAGCAGAACTTAGTGAATATGATAATAATACATTAGAAGGTTTATTAGGTGATCGAGAGAGTGGTTATTGTTCAAGAGCACGCTTTTTGATGACCCAGAATCATGTACGTTATCGAATGAAGTAAACGCTGAGATAAATCTATAATCTATTCTTATAAATATTCAAGCAATGGATTTAGAGGAAGTACGTATTTAGCATCATGCTTCGGAACAAATAAATAATGACGTGCCCGAAACATCCGGCGAAAATTTTCAATCTACGCTGAATGCTGTCTCCAAGAAATTATATCAGCGGGAAAGATACAAGCAGTAAATATAAGAACTATACTACAAGCTAAATCACTCATTCAAAGGTTTATCTAACGAATAAAAGCAATAAACTCCGAAATTTTCAAATCTAGAAGACGTTTGAAACGTAACTGTAAAGCTACACAGATGTGCCTACTGTAATTGCATAACATTAATCAAGTTAAATAAATACATAGCATTTATATATTCGCATCATACCTATATAGCATCATGTTTCATTCAATTTGTCAAAAAAGCCATTTGATGAAGGATATCACTACACTTGTTTTAGTCATTTACTTCTGCAAACGAGATTGGGGGTATTTCTCTTTAAATATTTCTGAAATTTTAATTGAAAATTATTTAATGTACCTATTTAATATATTAGCACCAACACGATTGCAGACCAGGCTTGGCATGCACTTTTCGCTTTGATTTTGCTCTTTTGATTACTGCTCATCAGCCAAGCAGAATTTGAAAAAATGGAGTATGGTTCATTTGTAGAGCTAGTAATTATCTATAATATTGCTGAAGAAAGTGAAGTTTTAGTAATGCCGTTGGTAGCAAAAAGGCGCTACCAAGAGGGTAGCAGCCTTATAGCGCCATAAATACAAAATGTACAGTAATGCTTACTTCAGCAATATTGTAGATAATAACAAATTCTACAAACGCCTCATACAACCGCTCAAGAATATAACCGTTTAAAAATATTTCATTTCAGATTGGCTACTAGAACTCGTAAGCCGCCGTTCGATGCGCGGAACCAAACTCGCCGGAGATCGGTTCACTTAACTGAGAACTTTTCAGTCTACTACAAATACCACCGCTGCTTATATCAGCTGACGAAGACCCATCGCAACCGCAGGCATTGTAAAGATTTCGCGTCGGTTAACAAATACTGTTGGTCTAATTTTGTAAAACTCATGCCGCTTTACCATATTAATGGTCACATGAACGATGCCATGCCCGCGTCAGAGTTACAGTAGAGTAGATCTAGCCCACAAGCCGGAGCCAGGCTTGGCATACACTTTTCGCTTCGATTTTGCTCTTTTGATTACTGCACCTCAGCGAAACAGAATTTGAAAAAGTGGTGTATGGGGCATTTGTAGAGCTGGTAATTATCTTTAATATTGCTGAAGAAAGTATAGCTTTATCTTTAGTATTTAAGCCGCTGTAGGGCTGCAATGCCGTTGGTAGCCAAAAGAGCGCTCTTTTTGCTACCAATGGGGTAGCAGCCTTACAGTGTCACAAATACAAAAGATAAAGCTTTGCTTTCTTCAGTAATATTATAGATAGCTACCAGCTCTATAAATGTCCCATACACCACTTTTTCAAATTCTGCTTCGTTGAGGTGCAGTAATCAAAAGAGCAAAATCGAAGCGAAAAGTGTATGCCAAGCCTGGCCGGAGCTACTAGTTTTCTTCCTAGTCTTCTATTGTTGTATTCTTGGTATTGGCTGCCGCCAATACAACTTATGGTGGAACGGTGCAGATGAAACAGAGGCTGCGATTACTGTACACATTTTGCTTTAACGGGAGAATTAGTAAGCCGGTGAATCCGTCGTGAAATCTTCACTATCAGGCAGATCCTTAGGGCCTATAAATATCAGCTTGGTTACGCTGCTGATGAAGAACTTGCTCGTATTTCCTATTCGTTTGAATATCTACTGTCGACTCCATTCTACTAAATCTCATAGTTTGGTTCAACCTGGTAAACCTACCCAGTAAACCATTTGGTTTGTAAATCTCGATTGCAACTGAGATATACGAAATCATATCTGAACGAAAAAGTTATATTTCATGCCATATAAGAACATATATGTACCAAAGTGGAGGCGATATACGTGCGAAAATTTTGACAACTATTTGTAATTCTATTTTGCGTAGTTTTTATAACACGCAACTAAATACTCCTGAATATATGATTAAGATATAATCAAATATTGCAATTGTCTATACTGCTTTATAATTCACAGTCATGAATTGTATATGAGGACACGCACGACTGCAAAACAACTTAATGTTCACTTCAATTTGACATACTCTAATCATTATACAATTCCAATGTGAAATTGACATGAAAACGATTTAATGTGAACTTTCTATTACGATTTTGTGTTATCTGGGTAGAGCGTAGAAATGTTATTTAGCATTCACTTCACATAGACTTCCGTTTTTTACATTATCCTAAATAACTGTTGCAAGACAGGCCAGATTTTGACGTAGGAATACGTCTTACGGCAAGTTTTGAGACAGTGTGTCATTCCAAAAAATCGAAAAATGCGAGCGTCACGAAAAATGATAGGTTTTGAGCGCTAATAGCTCAGCGGTTTTCCGATCGATTTTCAATATTCTTACACCAATCGATCGGAAAATCTTCTAAGAATTGACCGCAATGAGGAAAGGTATGGATTCTTGATGATGAACTATTGAAAAATTGAAAATAATGAACCTATGTATCAGAATTCTCGCTTCGTGATTGGTTGTTGGAAATGACGTCATCAAAATAGAAACGCGTTTTCACGCTTCGACTTATAATTCAGTCAATTTTCAATAGATTTCCAAGATATTTACACCAATTGATCGGAAAATCGATTGAAAATATTAAAAATACAGAAAACTATTGATTTTCAATGCGCGTCATTGAAAAATTGAATTATTTTAATATTTTTGCCTTCCCTCGTCAGCGCTTCCCTAGCACGGATGACAGAAATATATACGATGTAAGCTATGGGTTAAGCTTCCTTATGATTGTATTTAATTTACGCCCTATAGAATCTGATCGAAAATTGTGGAGCTTCAGCTGTTGCTGCTTCCCACGGATAAGGCAACGAAGACAAGTAAATTCACCAAGCGAGGTGTTGGAGCTGTAGCACTCGTATGCTGCTCGCGACACCGAAACGATCACAATTATCGTCACTTGTAGGCCATCCGCAACAACGAAGAGTTGAACAAATTGCTGTCCGGTGTCACCACTGCTCAGAGAAGTGTTTTTCCGAACATCCAAGCGTTGCTGCCCAAGAAGACGGAAAAGAAGGCTTAAATTTCCAAGATATCACGTCGAAAAACCGTTCTTTTAAGAACGAAACACATGTTCATGAAGATTTAAGGAATTTTCACTTACTGATTTTAATTCTATTTAATTTGGATTGATCTAATTGTTCGCTTCTTATCAAATAATTGTAACCGATCACCTCACGCGCTTTTGTTCGCTTGTTGCTGGTGGTTAAGAAGTTGGTCGTCTCGGAAGGTACCAAAGCCAACCATTGGCGGAACTAGGGGCGGCTAGGGGGGGCCAAGCCCTCCCTAGAAAAGATTCAGCCCCCCCTAGAAAAGTTGACTAAGTTTTGTAATTTTTGAAAAACCAATAGTTAGATAACTATAGGTACGAATAACTTCAGAGTAAAGTTTATTTGCATGACATTTTTAAGATTCCAGGCATTAATGTGCATTAAATTTTAATATGCCGACGAAATAAAACGGTTGAAAAAAATTCCGGGGGCTATAGCCCCCCCTAGAAATGAGCGCTAGTTCCGCCAATGAAGCCAACAAAGCCAAAGCCAACAAATATTCCAGCTCCAAGTAAATGTGTTCGGTCAAGCTTCAAAATGCATAAAACCATGGGTTCAATAAAATGAAATAGTTTTAGTAACATCTTTTGCATCTTCATATGAGAATTTGTTCATTCTTCCAAGAACGGTTTTCGGTAATTGATGAAACCTAGGAAACTTGGAACCTAGGGCTTTTCACTCGGTTTTCTTTAGCAACACAAATTTATCCATCACCAATGCTACAGTAATAATACGTAGCGTAATTTTTCTTTGGCAGCAAAAGGCGAATGGCTCACTGGTAACTTTGCTCTTTTGTTCAGACTGAAATTGAAATGCTCTATTTTATTTTACGTACATGATAGAATGAAGGACCATGAAAAATAGCTATGGCCGATTCTTGTCGATTGCTCTGGTCATAACACGAGGTAAGCTGGCGAACAGCATTATTCAAACGCTAGCTGAGCTACTGCCAATATCGTTTGCCAGAGCAAACGAAAGTCACACTCGACTCGTGCACGTTTGCAGTGTGTGTGCAGTGCAGTGTGTTGGAGCTGGAGTACTCGTTTCGTTGCCGTGATGAAATATCTGGCTGCTGAAGTTCTGGAATTGGCAGGAAATATGCTGCACGCGACAACAAAACGACCAGAAGCACCCCACGTCACTTGCAGCTGGCCACTTGGAGTGGTATTTCATCGTGATTCAGGACCATACACGAACGGCTTCGTTAATCGCATAGCTGCTGAAGCTTTCCGGCTGGTCCGTTGCAACAAGCCGTGCCTGGTTAGCGGATATCGGTACTGCAATTTACCGAACAGAGAATTACGTTAAGTGCGTTTTTTTGTATGGGCTTATCACTTTGACCACATTATTCATCTATTGTAATGTTGCCCGGGAATACAGCATACATTCTGCACTGCATTTCTGTGCTTTATCGTTATTGAGTAAACAATAAGCTTAAATTTTTTTATGCGTACCCATGCTTCGATGCATGTCCTACTATACCAAACCTGTTTCGCCTCGTTATAGTTAGCACTGGTGAGTCCTCATGAGCAGGGGTGGACTGGGAGCCAAAGGGCCCACCGGGCCTTTGAGATTAGGGGCCCCGTGCAACTTGACTCGACTCAGGCACGTCGAGTGTCGAGTATCGGGAGAATGGACAGCATAGCGGCTCGATGCTCGAAACAAAACAAACTCAGTCGTTATTAGGACCGAGTTATCAGCTTTTAGCGTGTGCGTCATATTAGCGGTTCACGGTACTTTAGTTTGGACGCATTTTTCTTCAACCCAATCTTCGCTACTTTGAGTTTTAGTTTTTGCAGCCACCACCACAGATGTTGTTCTATCGACAATATCCATTTCATTGGCAAAGCAGACGAACTAACTAGATTTACTGACGATTGTGCCTGTGTGTTGCTCCTTTCATAACATCCTGTAACGACATGTTGTACAGCCCACCTGAGGGACCATCACGTTAATAAAGTCCACTGCGAGGTTAGAATGGCCATGATTTTACGGTCGATGGTAACATACGCAACTTTGAAATCAATGAAATAATTGTGCGTAGAATTCTGTATTCATGAACTTCTTGGAGGATCTGCCGCAGCGTGAATATTTGATTCTTTATTGACCGTGCTTCAGCGAACCCGGAAGAGAACTTTCCACATTCTGATAAGTGCCACTGCGCATTTTTGCCAGCAATGCAACGTTTTCCTCATCTATCACCCATTCATATTTCAAATAAGCGTATCAAATCAAATTAAGTATCAAAGTACCAAATAAGCGGATTTTATAAATGATAGGATGTCAACAGTTCAATATAGATAAGTAGCTTACTTCGTCTTCACATCAGAACAAAACAGTTCATAGTGCAGGCGATTCCCGTGCCGAGTTATAGCTATCCCTGGGATTAAACTCTTGGATTCTCCTATAAGAATTCTGCTTCTATAAGTAAGGTATTCTGTGCGAATCCTCTGCAGAATTTCTTCTCACGATTCCAATGTGAGGAATGCCCGATACTCTGCGCGAATCTTTTTGGTTCGTCCTGATAGAGCTGCGGAAAAAAGAACCCACCGTCTAAAAATGTCAGTACGAAGAGCACGTGCTCGTCAGTCCAGAGGAGAGGTTCGCCAGCAACAACACACGGAGTTTCTACAAAGCGGTCAGGTGCAAGAATTTTGCCATGCCTGTGATGTGCAATGATAGTGCTGGCAACCTGCTTACTGACAAAACGACGGTAGCAGCCAGGTGGAAGAGTATTTCCAGACGCTGTTGACAGGAAGATCAGCAGGTACAGGATAAGAATTTTGAGCGACGGCCAAACTGTGGAGCCATTAACACAGGAGGAGGTCAAAAAAGCAATCAGTGAGCTGAAAAACGGTAAGGTTGCTGTAAAGGATGGTATCCTGGCTGTACTTCTAAAAACGAGGAGCGAGCAGCTGTACGAAACAATTCGCCACCTCATTGTCAGGAATAGAATATGGGACGAAAATAAATATCGGATTTCCCATAATTTTAAAAACGGACATCGACTTGAGAGTACAAACTATCGAGACATTACGTTGCTCAATTTTGCCTATAAGGTGCTCTCCCTATCGTGTGTGGCTGAGTCCGTTAGCTGAGTTCTTCGTCGGCGAGTTTCAAGCTGGTTTTCATGAGGGTCGCTTCACGATGGATCAGGTATTTACCCTGCGTCTAGTAACTGACGAGTTCCGGGAATACAACTTGCAGATTCATCATATTTTTATGGATTTCAAGGCGGCATACGATTCAGTAAAACGAAATGAGCGTGACAGTTAACGCTAGGACATGGTTTTCCCACAGAACTAGTTACGTTGATTCGTGTGCCGCTGGATGAGTAAAAATTATAAGTCAGAATAGCAGATGAGACCTCACGTGCTTCTTGATTTTGCGGATGACGTCGATATTACCGAAATCAGCGGCGAAAGAAGCCTTTAGGCCATTTATTGAGAAATTGGGACTTACCATTAACACCGCCAAAACGAAGTACATGGCGTGGAAATCCAAATGGTGTTGGTGTCGAAGAAGAACTGAATATATTTTGATATGCTCGTGATATGTGACAACGATGTAAGTCGCAAAATAAAACGACTAATTGCAGCTGCGAATTGGCCTTTACGGAGGTATTACATTTTGTAGCTGAAGTCCTGTAGCTTGCAAATTCGCATAAACTGATGCTCTAGAGAACACTAATCCTCTCGGTGGCCCTTTACGGACATGAATCATGGACGCTAAAAGAAGCTGATCGACGAAAGCTTGGGGTT
The DNA here is from genome assembly GCF_943734655.1 of Sabethes cyaneus. Lineage (NCBI taxonomy): Eukaryota > Metazoa > Arthropoda > Insecta > Diptera > Culicidae > Sabethes > Sabethes cyaneus. The sequence goes on from NC_071354.1 coordinate 122,014,818, forward strand.
TTAGCGTAAAGTTTAGCAAAATCCAAAATGGCGTGTAGCGCAGATGCATGAACCACGAGCTGTATTAAGAATGTAAATATGCTGTTATAATGAAGATAGTACAGTGTGACAGTCTGCGCTGTGATTGTCACGTGTCTAGAATGCCCGACGAAAGAGTAACCAAAATTATTTTAATCATAGAATCAAGAAGAGACCGTAGACTTCAGAGAAGACATCGCCACTGAAGTAAACTAAGTATGGAGCTTAACCCGACAGTTCGATATTTATAAGTAGTCAAATAACTGCGGATGAAATACTAATTCTACTTTTAAATACTCAGAATTGAAGCTAGTAATATTTTCTGAGCTTGGACCCCAACAGCTCAACTTAAATGGTTTCATGAATCACGGGGCCCCAGCAATTGAACATTCGTGAGTCATAGAAAAAGTTCAATCGAAAGAGAAATTTTGGTTTAAAGTTCGGGTCCCCAACAGTCCCATTTGAGGCTGAAGTTTCAATCATCAAATCGGTTCATTTCATGAATCATGGGGCCTCAGCGATCGAACATTCGTGAGTCATAGAAAAAGTTTAATTGAAAGAGAAACTTTGGTTTAAAGTTTGGGGCTCCAACAGTTCCATTTGAAGCTGAATTTTCAATCATCAAATCGGTTGATTCGAACATTCGTGAGTCATAGAATCGAACATTCGTGAGTCATAGAAAAAGTTTGATTGAAAGAGAAACTTTGGTTTAAAGTTCGGGGCCCCAATAGTCCCATTTGATCATGGGGCCCCAGCGATCGAACATTCGTGAGTCATAGAAAAAGTTTAATTGAAAGAGAAACTTTGGTTTAAAGTTCTGGGCCCCAATAGTCCCATTTGAAGCTGAATTTTCAATCATCAAATCGGTTCATTTCATGAATCATGGGGCCCCAGCGATCGAACATTCGTGAGTCATAGAAAAAGTTTAATTGAAAGAGAAACTTTGGTTTAAAGTTCGGGGCCCCAATAGTCCCATTTGAAGCTGAATTTTCAATCATCAAATCGGTTCATTTCATGAATCATGGGGCCCCAGCGATCGAACATTCGTGAGTCATAGAAAAAGTTTAATTGAAAGAGAAACTTTGGTTTAAAGTTCGGGGCCACAATAGTCCCATTTCAAGCTGAATTTTCAATCACCAAATCGGTTGATTTCATAAATCATGGGGCCCCAGCGATCGGATATTCGTGAGTCATAGAAAAAGTTTAATTGAAATAGAAATTATGGTTTAAAGTTCGGGGCCCCAACAGTTCCATTTGAAGCTGAATTTTCAATCATCAAATCGGTTGATTTCATGAATCATGGGGCCCCAGCGATCGAACATTCGTGAGTCATAGAAAAAGTTTAATTGAAAGAGAAACTTTGGTTTAAAGTTCGGGACCCCAATAGTCCCATTTGAAGCTGAATTTTCAATCACCAAATCGGTTGATTTCATAAATCATGGGGCCCCAGCGATCGGACATTCGTGAGTCATAGAAAAAGTTTAATTGAAAGAGAAACTTTGGTTTAAAGTTCGGGGCCCCAATAGTCCCATTTGAAGCTGAATTTTCAATCATCAAATCGGTTCATTTCATGAATCATGGGGCCTCAGCGATCGAACATTCGTGAGTCATAGAAAAAGTTTAATTGAAAGAGAAACTTTGGTTTAAAGTTCGGGGCCCCAATAGTCCCATTTCAAGCTGAATTTTCAATCACCAAATCGGTTGATTTCATAAATCATGGGGCCCCAGCGATCGGACATTCGTGAGTCATAGAAAAAGTTTAATTGAAAGAGAAATTATGGTTTAAAGTTCGGGGCCCCAACAGTTCCATTTGAAGCTGAATTTTCAATCATCAAATCGGTTGATTTCATGAATCATGGGGCCCCAGCGATCGAACATTCGTGAGTCATAGAAAAAGTTTAATTGAAAGAGAAACTTTGGTTTAAAGTTCGGGACCCCAATAGTCCCATTTGAAGCTGAATTTTCAATCACCAAATCGGCTGATTTCATAAATCATGGGGCCCCAGCGATCGGACATTCGTGAGTCATAGAAAAAGTTTAATTGAAAGAGAAATTATGGTTTAAAGTTCGGGGCCCCAACAGTTTTATTTGAAGCTGAATTTTCAATCATCAAATCGGTTGATTTCATGAATCATGGGGCCCCAGCGATCGAACATTCGTGAGTCATAGAAAAAGTTTAATTGAAAGAGAAACTTTGGTTTAAAGTTCGGGACCCCAATAGTCCCATTTGAAGCTGAATTTTCAATCACCAAATCGGCTGATTTCATAAATCATGGGGCCCCAGCGATCGGACATTCGTGAGTCATAGAAAAAGTTTAATTGAAAGAGAAATTATGGTTTAAAGTTCGGGGCCCCAACAGTTGCAGTTGCATAGAAAAAGTTTGATTGAAAGAGAAATTTTGGTTTAATGTTCGGGGCCCCAACAGTTCCATTTGAAGCTGAGTTTTCAATCATCAAATCGGTTGATTGCATAAATCATGGGGCCCCAGCAATTGAACATTCGTGAGTCGTAGAAAGAGTTTAACTGAAATAAAAATTTTGGAAAATCTCATTTTGTGTAACGACGAAATTTTTACTGGGGCCCACCGGGCATTTGCCCTGTTGCCCGGTGGGCCAGTCCGCCCCTGGTATGTAGTCAGTATATAATTGTTAGAAAATGACCAGATTACTATCGATCCACAGCTACCAATACTACGCAAAACAGTATTTGGTTACGCTATTGCTTTCGATCATACCCAACATAATCCTATTCGAACTGTGGTACGCAATGCTGCAATGACTGTTGATAAACTAACAGCAGTCGTACAACGGTTTTGGGAAGTGGAAAGTTTTAAAGGACAATGACAATGATCGTTAGAAGAGCAATATTGTGAGAACCATTTTCGCACTACACACTCAAGAGCCCCTGACGGTCAGTACGTGGTCCGATTGCCGATTCGTGAGGAGCTACTTTCGTATCTAGGAGAGTCGTTGCCAGTGGCATGGAAGAAGATTCCATGCAATTGAGAGGCCCTTATCTAACAGGCAACTTCATTCAGATTACAGTAAATTCATTAACGAATATCAATCTCTGAGTCACATGAAAGAAGTATTGCCGAACTCTTCAGTGCCGCATTTTTATCTCCCTCATCACGCAATATTGCGCTCGGAGAGTAAAACGACCAAAATCAGAGTAACCTTTGACGGTTCGTGCAAATCAGCGAACCACATCTCGCTGAACGACTTGTGCTACATCGGCCCAACTGTACAACCTCTACTCATCTCGGTTATTATCAACTTTCGGTTACCAACATACGTCATCACCGCTGATATTGAGAAAATGTACAGGCAAATTGTAGTACAACAGTAGGATCGACTGCTGCAGCAAATAGTATGGAGGAACAATTCTGAGGACCGGTTGCAAACGTTTCAGCTAAAAACAGTGACGTATGGCACTTCGTGTGCCCCGTTTTTGGCAACGCGAGTGGTCTATCAGCTGGCAGACGATGAAGCAGGGAAATATCCGTTAGCATCACATGTGATCAAGCGTGCGTATTATGTCGGCGATTGTTTAACCGGTGATGATAGCAAAGATAAGCTTATAGCAACCTGTAAACAGCTTACTGAGTTACTTGAGTCGGGCAGTTTCATGCTACGAAAGAGGAGTTCGAGTGACCTAGAAATTATATTGCACATTCCAGAGTTACTTAGGGACCTACAGGATGATTTAGAAATTGATAAATCGAACATAGTGAAGATGCTTGGTTTACTTTGGCATCCGCAGTCTGATTATTTTGGCTTCAAGGTACCACCATTGTCTGATTCAAATCCAGTAACAAAACGTATTGTGCTATCGGAAAGGCCCCGATTATTCGATCCAATGGGACTTGTAGGTGCAGTTATTGTTTCGGTAAAACATTTCCTGCAATCACTGTGGTCAGAGAAATTCACGTGGGATCAGTCGCTTCCTCAAGATTTCCAAAACTGGTGGAAAATATTCAGAGAAGAAATGCAGGAGCTGAGCACTCTTCGAATTCCTCGACGTGTCATTTTGCACAATTATGCAAATATTCAACTGCACTGTTTCTCAGATGCCTCTGATAAGGCTTATGGATGCTGCCTTTACGTCACATCGTCGAATCGTAATAGGACTTCCATAACCAACCTTCTTATGTCGAAGTCAAAGGTTTGTTCGCCTGAGCTCTCCATACCCCGTGCCGAGTTATGCGGAGCAGTAATGGCAGCGCAATTAGCTGACTGTGTGCGGGCTTCTACTGATTTACAATGCCCGATTACCTTTTGAACAGATTCAAGTATTGTTTTGCATTGGCTAGCCACCTCGTCAGCCAGTTGGAAAGTTTTCGTTGCTAATCGTGTAGCCGAAATACACCGTTTGAGGGGACATAAACGACTAAAAATTTTGAAAAATCCATTATTTTTTGACGTAGGACTACGTCTTTCTTTATTATCTGGGACTGGGTAGCACTTTGTAAAAACTAAAATAGAACGTTCGAATGAAAGATTTCAAATGCTAATAACTACTAAACTACTGAACAAAACTGAACAATTTATAAGTCGTTGGATTGATAAAAAGATCAGCAATTTAATGGAGGGGGCGAGAGAGCAATTTTATGGACGGCGTAAGAGGGGAGGGGCTCCTATACAAATGAAATGAAACTTTTCAACGAGATCAGCTATCAAAAAACCCTTTTGGCATGACATTTCTATAGGTAAGCCTCTCGAAAATGCAAAAAAAAAAGTTCGATTTTCCGACTTTCCAGAGTAGGGTCCCCCTTAATAACTGCTCGCTCGTGATTTCGAACGATTCGAACATGTTGATAGCACATAATTTTCGGTGCGCTAAACTGATTTCTCATAGTTTTGTCTTATATCGGTACATCGGTTTCACAATTGCCACGTAACCAGGCACGTCCTCAAATCGTACGCGACCTCGAATGACAATGATCGCACCACCTGCCTCGGTGCTCGGTGGATCCAGATCAATTCCTTTCCACTAACAACAACTCATTCCTGTGACACTTGTGGATGATGCAGAGGATTCCTCGGTCACTAATAGCATCAAGTGTCGGGCTAACATTCCTTTCCCTGCATGGGTGTGGCCAGCTTTGCTATTGATCATTACAAAGAATTATATCACCAGAAAATGCACACAGAGAATAATTTGCTACTCCCAAGCAGGGATGGTCCGATAACTTTGGCACAATTTTGATTCATTTAAGGTGAAACGGTACTGAATCTAACATGGTCGGACATCCTATATCCTATATTCTCACAAGGACGCCATTTTTCGGCCATGTTGGGATTCAGTACCGTA